>NC_142001.1:10915431-11256681 GCF_049901715.1 Pseudonaja textilis
CCATTGAACTGTAAATTCATTAAATGAACTGGTTCCCACGAAACTGCAAATCTACTCACCCAACATCAATCAAGATTGGAATTTTGTAGAAATGTGAACTCCTTGGTGTTGTCTGAGTTTGGTGGTTTTTCTTTCGGACAAGTTTCATGAGCCAAACTAGGTAACATCATCAGTGCTAATGATCAGGGCTCATCAACAGTACGGATGATGTCACCTAGTTTAGGTAATGAAATGTCTGCAAGAAAACCACCAAACTCAGAAAGTACCAAGGACCCTTCACTGTGGCTAGTAGCTACACTAGGAACATTTTCCCAAAACGTTCTCCTTCCCAATGCATTTCGAAAGCAAAGATTCCTGCAAACAGAATGAGGATGAGTAGGGGAAAAAAAACCTTTTTGCTCGGTCCTAATTAGGATCACCTTTTCTCCCCATCCTGTTTCCTTCTTCCACACACCCCCACACCCCCAGGATTATTTTGGAAGAACCCCAAATGGGCTTCCCAGCACAAGAATGGCTCGCCACGAAAACCCTGACTAATCCTGGAATCACAGACCTGATGTCTCTATAGGCAGCAATAAAGTTTTCTGTAACCTCAACTCTTCCTTTTATAATGGCTTTCCCTGGGCCATTAGACTCAGACACAACTTCCCCTGCCTTTCCAGTTCAGTCTTGGGGGGGGGGGAAGGAGGGAGGGGAGGCTGTGCGGAGGAAGGGAGGGAGGGAGGGGACATGCCACCGTGGTTTGGGCCACAGTGCTTTTTATATCCCCAGATTCAGGGCTTTGAAATTCAGAAGAGAAAAGTCAGCCTCCCAGCTTCTGAAGCACTTCAACATGCCCTAGAAATTTTAGATTTTAAAATTTAAACATGCCCCGGAATGTTAGAACACAGCCCTGACCCACATGAGGTCCAGGGCAGCTGACCCTTAATGTAGATACTACCCTTGGCACCCACTGTGCTCCCTGGTCTATCTTACATTCTTTTCCAGAGTTTACATTTATTAAAGTATGCAGAATAGAGCGCTCTCCCAAAATTGCGACTGAAAAGTACCTTAATATGACAGAAAGGAGATCACAAAACACACGGGGAACAATTATCTTAAGTGGACTTAATTAAAAGGTAAAGGTTTCCCTGTCCAGTTATTTCCACCTCTAGGGATGCTCATCTCCGTGTCTTTGCTGAGGGAGCATTATCCATGGTTCTGTTGGGCCAGCATGGTTATATGCCCAAAGTGCATGGCATGCTGTAACCTTCCCACTGAAGTGGTATCTATTTATCAACTCACATTTGCATGCTTTCAAACTGCTAGGTGAGAGGAGCTTCGATGAGGAGCTCACCCAGTGGCGTGGAGCTCGGGTCTCAAACTTGGGCAGTTAGTTCTTCAGCTGATAAGCTCAGTGGTCTTTAACCACTTATTCATCTACACTGAAATGGAAAGCAGATCACAACTGAAATTAAGTCAAAACTACATGAAATCAACTGGACGTTTTTGTAACAATTTCAGCATAATTTCTCCAAGTCCATTCCACCACGTCAGATGGAGACAGGTGGTCATTATTCTATAGGTCTGTTTGAGTCTCTCTCATGTTGTTTTTATGTGTTGATGCAAAAGTGCAAAAAGTAGGAATGTTTTGCGTTAGATGCATATATATTTTGCAACCAAGATAGATCTCATCTTCAAATCCTGGATGTACTCCTTGACTTTATTCCAAATTCTACCCATCCCTTTTTCTCCCCTTCTTCTCTGGTCCCTGGTGTGTAGGCGAATTATAAGCTGTCCCATTGCTGCAGTCCAAAGCAAATTCAATGCATTTGCCCTTTGCAAAGGTCCAGCTGAAACCCTGGGCTATGAAAAATGGTTGCAAACGGCTTGTCAGGAAAAGGGGATTAGCAGGTAAACAACGACGCCATCACCGAGTCTATGGGGAAGCACTTCTAAAACTTCCTTAACAGAGATCATTAAATATACATGATCTTGGTGGCCAGCCATATATCCTCATTAGAGCCTGCCATCAGCTGAATCAAAGACTCTTCTGCTCACCTCCAAAGAGCTGGAATCCATGTGGTTAAAAAGGTAAACAGAAGCTCGAGCCAAAAGACAGAAGAACAAGGTGAAGAAACACGTTCGCCATCAGCTTCTCTTGGGTCCGATTTGTTTTTATTAAGTTTTACTTTCCTTGTCTTCTAGCTTCTTTTCCTTTTTCATGGGAAAAAAAAGTCCAGCCTGTTGAATTTAGGATTTTTTGAGGGATGGGGAAAGGCTGAAAGAGTCAAAATATGACCCAAACACCTGGAAATGTAATTGTTCAAAGTTTCCATTGTTTCAACTTTGGATGCGAGATGGGTGGCAGATAAAATTTCTAAATAAATAGACATTGGTACCAAGCGGAGGATATAAAAGTTATTGGATAATGCAATAGTAAAGGATTCTAGAGATCATCTACTCAGTTTAAGACACAGGATTGCACTTACAAGACATAAAGATGTTCATTCTTGGTTCGCATGCGACTAACCAGGAGACCCCATGATTTTTCCACCAGAAACTTATATCTTGTAGAGTCAGCCATCCTTCTTGGTACCAAAATAATCATTGTGAGAACAGGGTTTATATGCCTTCCACGGGGCCACCAAGATACCAAAAACTATGGCCTACTCTACTCATCATTTACATTTGCATCAAACCGATATTGTGATGGGAGGGTTATCTTCCCAAAACCTGATGAATAAATCAGGGCTGTGGTTTAGACTGAACTAGGATATATTTTGTCTGTGTTTTCTGTTTATGGTTTTCGCAACGTATTCTTGTAAATAGGGGCATAATTATTCACTTCATCCGCCTATCCAGCGAATGTTTCAGAGATCAGATTACACAGAGAGACACAATTTTCGGGTTTTTGTTTTTGAGAAATCTGGCATGATACTTAACCTGGTGTGACAGCCTACTTCTTCTATATGGATATGATATGATACTATTGGGCTAGAAGTCACTTATAAGACATGACTATCGAGGCAATTGTCTTAATTATTTATAAAAATGATAAAGGCAGCATGAAAAAAATTCTCTGCCCAACACTAGTTTGTAAATAAAATACAGCTAATTCCTGGTAAATGTTCATTTTCATTCATATTTGTCCTATGAGAAGAAGGCAAATCTCATTGATACTATTCTACCTCTCACTGTTCAAAGCACCCTTCTGATTTTAAGGGCTTTCTTCTGATTCCCTTCAAAGAAAATCTGGATCTAGCACCATATTCTTAAATGAATCTGATGCACTTGCCATCCTGCAGCTGGGTGGCCATTTATCTCAATAAGAAGACTGACGGGCTGGGATTTGATTCATGAAGGGTGCCATGTTTTCCTTCTTGGTGACACCAATGTCTTTTCTGCACCGGTGCCTCTTTTGCAGAGAGCAATCCCCAAGACTCCCATCAGTTACAGCAGCAATGTTTCCTGTCTCTGGGAGACAGGAGTTGCAGCAGCGCCACACTCAATGGCGGTTGTAAAGTATCTTGGAGTAAATGCAGTCAACAGTTTGCCTACTTAGGAATAACAGAATGACAGAATTGGAAGAGACCTTGGAGGAAACAAGCCACTACTCAAGCAGGAAACACTACACCATTTCAGGCAAGTGGTTGTCCAGCTCCCTTCTCCTGTGCAGGGCAACCAAAGGAGATCCAGCTGATCAGATGGGACTCGGGAGGCAGAGAATAGATGGGGTTGGTGGAGCCAGTCAGAGGTGGGATTTGCTGGTTCTCTGAACAACTCAAAATTTCTGCTACCGATTCTCCAGAACTGGTCAGAACTTACTGAATAACACCACTGGTCCGGTTGTCTTTTGAAGAAGGCACCTTTGGGACAACCATGACCCGGGTGACTGAGAATCTCCATAGACATATGTTGTATGGGTTTTTGCTGGAAAGATTGGTAGGCTCATCAAACTGGCTCTGAATCAAGGCCATTTCCAATTTATGATGTGCCATTTGATCCGATCAAGTCTCTTTTTCAGCAAAAGGAACATGGAGAGAACCAGAGACCAGGAGGGAAAGACGCGTCCTCTACATACTGCAGTGCTGACCTTCTCCAAGACGTGGCTCCAGAGAGCTGAGGGTCGTAAATCATCTCAGGCTGAGTTTTCTCGTAAATGGTTTCCATTTTGTCTCCCTTCAAGGGGGGGTGGCGGGGAGCTCTGTGTGATCTATAGCGCAGAGACGGCTGTCCATTTTCCAAAGATCTGCCCCTCCCGTTGGGGTCTCTCCTATTTCTCTCCCCACCCCCATATGCTTTTTAATGGCCTGCTTGAAAGCCAAGAAAAGCCAAGAAGTTGCATTGTTAATCTGACCGAGGCCATCATTCGGGCCAGACTGGGCAAAAGCAGACGGCACCTGAAAATCTTTTCAATTCTCACTTGAGCCACAGTTTTGTTTTATATGTTTGTTTTTTTAAAGTAATCCTGCATCAAGAGCGCATGATCCAGAGTCTTATTTATTTCTTTGCTTTTGCAGCCCTTAGAGCACAAACACCCCCTTAATCAAAATAATTACTCATTGTATTTGGGTGGGAGGCAGATAATGTAGGAGATGAGCAGACTGAGGCCGAGGGAGGGGTCAAGTACATCATCAGTCTTGAGCCCCTTCATGCCCACAAGAGATGTAAGTCCAGCCCCCCTTGAATTCCAAAGACTGTTATTGAGTGCCAGTTTACTTAGTAGTTCAGATTCTTTTAGAAACTTTAGCATACAATGTTGTTGTCAGGATTCCAGCAATCGCTTTAATTAAATCATGATTCTTGAGCCAACCTTCAAAAACCTTCAAAGGATTCCTCAGAGGCGACATACTGGCATTGTCCTGTATGTGGTCAACTCTGGCATATATAATTTACAGCCCCCTGTGACCCTGTTTCCCCACTTTCCCCCCCTGGGTGTCTCATAAACCAGATTCTCCAATTGAGCCACATTCACAGGGCTGGGAGTTATCATTCACGTTCTCCTATTAAATATGTTCGCAGGCAAAAGCTCTGGTAGTTTAGTTATAATCTTTTAAAGATAAGAGTTGGAATGTACTTTTGCTTCCACCCCCTTTTTTATGGACACTACTAAAACAGGCAAAGGAATGTTTTATGAGTTGATAGTTGTTAGTTGCGAAGTCGTGTCCGACCCATTGTGACCCCATGGACAATGTTCCTCCAGGCCTTCCTGTCCTCTACCATCCCCCCGGAATCCATTTAAGCTCACACCGACTACTCCATCCAGCCATCTCATTCTCTGCTGCCCCCTTCTTCTTCTCTTGCCCTCCATCTTCCCCAGCATTAGGCTCTTCTCCAGCGAGTCCTTCCTTCTCATGAGGTGGCCAAAGTATTTCGAGTTTCATCTTCAGGATCTGGCCTTCTAAGGAGCAGTCAGGGTGGATCTCCTTCAGGACTGACCAGTTGGATGGCCTTGCAGCCCAAGGGACTCACCAAGGGAGTCTTCTCCAGCACCATAGCTCAAAGGTCTCCACTCTTTGACATTCAGCCTTCCTTATGGTCCAAATTTCACAGCCATACATGCAACTGGGCAAACCATAGCCTTGACTATATGCACTTTTGTTGACAGGGTGATGTCTCTGCTTTTTTGTGTATGATAAAATTATATATTTATATGAATTTCCTTCTTCCTGATGTATTGCACCTGATGGATAAAATCTCTGCCATGGGCCCTGTGCTGGACATTGTAAAGTTTTAAAAAGCAAACTTTTAAAACTGTTCCTTAAATCCAAATCTCCCCAAAAGGCAGTCCTCAGATCCTGTTGAATGTTACATTTTCACTAGAAGTTGTCACCGCTGCCCTAAGTGGACTGGAAAACCTAGTCCAAAGTTTTGGGGAGAGTCAGACTTTGCCTTCTTGTGCTCACATAGGGATTCAAGACTGAGTCCCTGTTTGACTCCTCCCCCAGGCTCATCCAATCTCTCGCCTACATTCACTGAGTTTGTATGCTTTGAATAGGACTTTGAGAAGCTTTAGTCCAAAAGTGGGACTTATTTGGAGACCGAATTCGGGAATTTCAAGGGGGTAAAATGGGCACTTTAAATATATACAATGTTGATGGCCCTCTTTTTGCTCCTGAAAAAGATTTCAAAAACAATGATGGAAAGTTGGCATTCGGATCCAGTTCATGATTCAGAGGATGCATTAACTTCAATGGCTCCACTTGATCCAGAAGCCCTGAGACACTGGGACAGCCCTTGATGGACTAAGCAATGCCTATGCAATGTCAATTAGGCTGTATGCCATGATATCATCCAGATATTTGCCGAGGGAGAGGGACATGGGCAGTAATGCAATGTCACCAAATTGTTTATGTGAAACTGATCGCTGAAACAATCCATCAAACTACATCAGGAGTCTGGAGTTACGTTGGAAAGCACAGTAGCTTTCTGCTTTTCTGCTGGATTTGACTGCCCTCCAATGGTCTCTTCTTCCTTTTCATTCAAGCACAGAGATTTTTGAAGCTGAGCCATTGGAGCTACTGGAAATCTGCTTTATTGTTACAGGGTCTAATAACAGAATCTTGAAAACCTGGCAACAATACTCTCTCTTTATACCCAAGAGAATCAAGGCAATGCAAACTTGAGTTTCTTTCTCACCATCTTCCTCCTTTCAGGGGAATCTGGCTTTTACTTAATGGCTGTTGAATATCTTCTTCAAGGTCACATCCATACAATTCTACAGAAGGATTCAACTATGCAAAGAAATGGTTTGCCTTGGAGTAAATGCACACTATTCACAGGCAGAGCATGACAGCATGGATCAATAGACACACATCCAGAGTCTTGTGAGTTATAGACATCCCAAATTCATCTCTATGTTTCTGGTGCTGGATGGGGAGAGGCAAGAGGATGGAACACTTAAAAGAAAAATTGGCTTAAAGAACTGTATTCATTGAGTTGAAGAGGCAGAGACCCTACTTAAAAGAGCAGGGTTGTAATATATGATAATATGTTGGACTTCTGAGGATGAGTGAATAATGATTTTTATTATATATCTAAGTTTATAGATTGAATGTGTGCTACAACAAGCAAAGCTTTGATCACACCATCACAACCACCATTTCATAAATTTTATTATTTTCACCTCTTTTCATCAGAGGCGATTGATAACTACCAGTGCTGAACTCGAGTAGTACAGGCAGTCTTCAATTTATGACCACAATTAGCCCAAAATTTCTGTTGCTAAGTGAGACATTTCTGAAGTTGACCATTTTACAACCTGTCTTGCCACTGTTGTTAAGTGAATCTGGCTTCTCCATCAGAAGGTCACAAAATGTGATCATATGACTCTAGGACAGTGCAACTGTCATAAATACGAGTCGGTGGCCTAGTGTCTGAATTTTGATCACCAGATCATGGGAACGCTGCAATGGTCGTAAGTATGAAAAATGGTCATGAGTCACTTTTTTCAGTGCTGTTGTAACTTTGAACGGTCACTAAATGAACTGTTGTAAGTCAAATCTGTATCTGTATGTTTTCAACAATGCAAGCAAGGTGGGTTTGTTTAGATCTGTAAAACAATTGAGAGGTGAAAGGGGTAATTTACACCTCTCCTTAAATTTCTTCCAGAGTGGAAATTTTTTTTGTAGCATTCACTCTTTGTAGAACTATAGGAGAATTGCCTTCATTTGCCCTGCATGAAAAGTTTTCATAAGCCTCTACTTCAATTTCCCATCACAAGAGGGAGCACGTTGTCTTCGCATTGTTGGGCTTTCCAGCCTGCGTATCTTGAACGATATCGTGTGAAACTTAACAGTCAAGTTAGAAAAGTTTTCAAATCTCTCCGAGCGAATGGAGAAAAAAAATCCTAACAGTGTATTTATGAAGTTGTTCTGAAAATCTCTGCGCAGGTAATCCTTGACTTGTGACAGGTCACTAAGCAAGCATTCGAATTTATGACAGACATCCCCAAAGGTACTTATTACTCAGTTCTGAGATATCTACCCCCACCTGTGGTCATGAGATCGCATTTTGGGTGCTTAGCAACTGGTCCATGTTTGTGGACATGTGTATCATCCCACAACCATGTGACTGTGGTTTGTGATGGTTTTGTCCCAAGCCTCGTTTAATTCTGGTTCCTGGCAAAAAAGAAACATCCATAGCAGAGGTGATTTTCAGCAGGTTCTGACCAGTTCACGAGAACCCGTAGTGGAAATTTTGAGTAGTTTGGAGAACCAGTAAATGCCACCTCTGACTGGCCCCGCCAAGCCCATCTCGTCTCTGCCTCTCGAGTCCCAGCTGATCGGCTGGGTCTTCTTTGGTTGCCCTGCACAGGAGAACGGAGCTGGAAAGCAGGTTAGTGGGGTGAGGAGGGAATGGGAATTTTGCAGTATATCCTTCCCCTGCCACGCCCACCAAGCCACGCCCACAGAACCAGTAGTAAAAAAAAAAAGGAATCCCACCACTGATCCATAGTGAACGATAGGTTCACTTAACAACCTCTTTACAATCAACCTTTTTTAAAAAAAAAGGTTGCAAAACCAGGTCAGTTACTTGAGGACTTTACAATCCTCACAGCTTATGACTGCAATGGGCAACACACCCAATCTATCAAATCTAGTAGAATGGACAAATGCCACCAGGCCCACAATCCTGGTCCTGTGCTGTGTTGATGATACTAAAAGTAATAACAAGCACCTTGAATTGATTCCAGAAAGTACCTAAATGGGATATTCTTCACTCTGGTGCTCATGTTTATTAAACTGTTGCATACTTGAATCGTAGTTTAAGGTTTCATACTATACATAGCACCCTTCCGTATTTCACTTTCTACAGATGCTAAGGTTTGATTGCACCCACCTACCCATCAGTGGTGGGATTCAAAATATTTTACTACTGGTTCTGTGGACATGGTGTGGCTTGGTGGGTGTGGCCTGGTGGGCATGGCAGGGGAAGGTTACTGCAAAATCCCCATTCCCTCCCCACCCCACTAACCTGCTTTCCAGCTCTGTTCTCCTGTGCAGGGCAACCAAAGAAGACCCAGCCGATCAGCTGGGACTTAATGGGAAGCAGAGAAGAGATGGAGGCGAGGCCAGTCAGAGGTGAGATTTGCCAGTTCTCTGAACTACTCAAAATTTCCGCTACCGGTTCTCCAGAACCGGTCAGAACTGGCTGAATACCACTTCTGCTACCCATGCACACGTGCAGTCATTCTTAGCTTTCACAGATTCATTATCTTGTCTTTTTAGAAGTGGGCATTTGTGATATACTTCCCTTTGGATTTTTATTTGCTGATGCAGCTGGTGGATTGCCTTTATCTCCTCTGGGATAAACCCCAGGGAATGTTCTCCCTTAAATAGGCAGAACCTTTTCAGTGGTGACAGAATTATCGATCAACAGAGATCCACCCGGATCTTGATTTGCTGGCCAGGCAACCTTTAATAACCAAAGCCAGCTATTCAACAATGCAGATTTGGCTGATGCTTTGATGCCTTGCCTTTGGCAACATGACTGTGTTACAGAATTAGCAATTTGGTTTTGGTGTTTTTTTTAAATTTAATTTTGCTTTATTTTGTTTCAATGTACTTCACACCAACTGCTTTGTTTGTCCAACAGAGAGGTAAGATGCACTTCCTTTTGTATGTGTGTGCTTTTTCGTTTGTAGTCTGAAACAGGACAATGGGTCACAGATGTCGGTTTACGAAAGGTAGAAGGTGCTGGAAGTGATGTAAAGCAACGTAAAGGAAACAGTCTAAGGAAATCAGATGCCTTCTTCTCTCTTTCTCTCTCTCTCTCTCTCTCTTCCTGCTTGCCTCCGTTTGTTCGCAGCTGCTGGGGTTCACTTGTCCTCAGCAAGCCGAGGGAAGAACTTTCTTGTGTCAACCCTCCCAAAACAGAAAAAAAAAAAAAAACCAGCATAGCAAGAGACTTGCCTGGCTCAGGTCTAGTAGGAGAAGATCCGCTGTGATGATGTCAGCAGAAGCATATTTTTAACCTGCGTTCAAGCGAACAGGAAATGGCCCCAAGAAAAGCTCATCAAAGCTCGGACAATACAGATCCTGCCTGGATTTTCCCAGAACAAGAACAACAATTATTGAAACAAAGTAAAAAAAACAAAAAACATTCCCGTCTCTGCAGGACGGAAAAATTTTTTTATAAAGGAATTGGAAACAGGAAGCTCCAGCTAAATAAAGACTCTGCTCTCTTCCCTGTTCCAGGCCTTGTGCTGGGAATCGGGAAGAATACGCATCAGCTCTTGAAAAGGAGGGTACAGCTGGGTTGGGGTGGGAGTTGAAGGGTTACTCATTCTATTGGCAGCTGCCTTAGAAGCCGGTGCCTGGAGAACCTTTATTGGGAAAAGAATGTTGATTTCATCAGATGATACAACGGACTTGCTACACTTGAGGAACATCCGTGACTTCCAAGTGAGGTCCTCTTGAAGACAAGAGTCAAGTTGAGCAACACGTAGGGGTTGCATCTGGAGCAAGCACTTACGTGCCAAATTGGGAAAGGAAAATGTGTCACTCCAAACAGAACACAGATTTTCATCTGATGCGCACATGCTGGTGTGGAGATGGAAATTTGGAGCGAGTGACTCAAGTTGGAGATGGATGTGTCTCACTGCTTGGGGGAAGACAACAAGGTGATTTATGCAACCACAAACTTTATTGCCGTAGCTGTTGATGAACATCAAGTCCTTCTAATGAATTCTTTAAATCTGACTTGCCGTGGTGGCCACTGTAAATAAATATTTCCTCAAAGAAGTTGAAAATGACCCCCTTTGAATGAGAGCTGCCCTCTATAAAGTGGACATGGACACTCTAATCGACCAATCTAATCGTGGTTGACAACTCATTTTTCTATTGTATCCCACTTTCTTACTCCTGGCCCAGTAACTTTCTTCTCCAATCTTCTTCAAAAGAACCTCACAGCCATTTGTGTATGACTAGAAAATAAGTTGTATAGATTTGCCATGTTCTTGTTGTCTTTGTCTTTGTACAACACACATTAACTTAAAAGTTCTGGAGGTGGAATCATATCCTGATCCTTGTTGATCAACTCCTTCTGTAATCATGAACAGTTACAGGAACAATTCCCCCATCAAATGGAGAATGCTTCATGTTGTCTGATGGTGGTAGTCTATGACAGTGTTTCTCAACCTTGTCACCCAAGATGTGTGGACTTCAACTTCCAGAATTCCTCAGCCAGCATGGGAATTGAAGTCCAGCTATCTTAAAGTTGCCGAAGTTGAGAAATAATGGTCTAGGACAAGTTGATGCTACCCATCAATGTTGGATTAAAACTCCTGGACTCTTAGGAGTTTTTGTCCAACATAGTTGGAAAATGCCAGGTTGAAGAAAGCTGGTGTGGACAATAATTTCTGAAGGAGGCATCAAAAGCAAACTATCAACGACAGTAATAGCAAGAACAGCTATAAATCTACTCTGGGAGACATTTTTACCAACTTCTTTACACTAGGAGGAACAGTACATATGATCCTGCTGCCCGCTTTTCAGTACATCTCTTTATGGAAAGTGGTTTGTGAGGGCAGCTGCTCATATTCCAAGCTGCATCACTCTCAGAGAGAGGGAAACTTGGATAGGACATTGCTTCTTCTCTTCACTCGAATCAGTGTAGCAGATCAGGCAGCAGCCTCAGGAAAATTGGGCAGCAACCTTAGAGTTCTAGAATATCAGCCCCAAGGCTTTCAATGGTACAGTGGCCTTGGCAAGGGCATGACAATGCTGGAGTCCAGTGCCAACCTTGATTCAGTGCTTGCAGCCTGAGAAAGATGAACTGTGCCAGAAGCTGCAATACCCATCATGGCGTTTGCATGAATGGCCTTTTCATGAATGAAGGCAGAAGCCTTGTGAATGAACAAAAGGATGAATGCAAGAGTTGAAAGTGCAAGCATTCAATTAGAAGTTGCCATCATACCTAGCATCCAACCCAAGCAAAGAAGGGGAAACAAATGAGCAGAACCCCCAGCGACTTCTAGGCTCTCGGATCATCCCTGCCACAAACAGCAGCCTGCTTTTCATTTCATTCCTATTGCAATCTGAAAAGAGGAGGGTTAAATGCAGAGAAACAGATGGCGGTCCCTAGCGAATAAGCTTTGCTTTGGGACTCTGCGCTGCTGACTTGAATATGCTAGGAATGCATACTGAGACTTCCTGTTGTGCTTTCCCCACACTGATGAGGTCAGACCATTTTAGTTCCTTGGCAATGATCCAAGCTCTGGGCCCCGGCACCTAGCTCCCCTAACTGTCAGGACCTCTTGGGAATGCTCCAGCTGGATGTTGACTCTTGGGGTCCAGGGAAAGCTTTTCAAATCCCTAGGAGAAGATGGGAGGGGGGCAGTCTGCTCTGTAGCCCCCTCCAATCATCACAAAGAGCCTGGGTGTTTTCTAAGGATCTTTCTTTCCTTCGAGATTGTTGGCTGACTTCCCAAAACACGCTTCATCTCATGCCTGAATTCACCCATTTTCTGCCTTCACCTCGTGTTAAACCAATTAGGCTGTGTTCTCCCAACACGCTTCCCCTTACCGCCACCCAAACAAGTAAAAACCATATTCAAATTAAGATCAAGGCTTTGGAAATGGAACTGACCCAATTAAGAATATTGTGCGAATGTCATTAATGGCCACCATGGAATCATTCTTAGTATGAGAACCACCACCACCAACAACAACAACTGTAATTCTAGATCAATTTTCCCAATTATGTTATGTTTTTGAGATCTGCAGCTATGAAATCCCATCATAGCCACTCATGGACCCTGCCTAGGAATGACTGGACTTGTGCAAATAAAGGTGTCAAATTAGGAACGTAGACTCAACTATTCAGAGAAGCATTTGGTCCAGCCAAAGAAGTTAAAGATCCTACTGCGTGTCCTACAAAGCAGCTAATATTAGTATCTCCAGCAGTGTGTTGGGGACTCCCATTACCTCGGGAGGAGATTAGCAAGAAGGAGAGACTAAATAGCCTTTCAGAACCCATGCATGATGTTGTTGTTTTGTGTTTATGTTTGTTCATGTTTGTTGTCTAAAAATTTAAAAAATAGCCCCCCCAAAAAAGAACCCATACATGAGACTCAACCTGTTGGATCACTTTCTCTGCTGTCTAAATGGGACCATAGCATTCTTTTTCCATTGTATCTAAGGAGAAGAGGCTAGATTAGGAATGCAGCAATATTACTCTTTTTGAATAGTCTACCACTAAATTTCTCTCTTATTGTCACTTGAGATGGTTGTCACTCACTGCTCAGAAGACAATGCCACGAAAACCTGAGCAGATGAAGGAAACTCCCTGCAATTCAGCCCAGGAAGGATGGAAGGAAGGAAGGAAGGAAGGAAGGAAGGAAGGAAGGAAGGAAGGAAGGAAGGAAGGAAGGATGATTCTCTATGGCCTGACAGCTGGTCAATATGCTATGGATGCAGACTCCCTTTGGGCAAGGCTTCTGACTGGCCACAAAAGCAGCTGTCCTCCCTGTCTCTTCTCTGTTTCCCTCTCCCTCCCCTCACTCAGGCAATCCATTCCAATCAAGCTAGCTCAGAGATGGACAGGCTATTTGCTTAGTCTAACCTCCGCCAGAGAGATCCATTAACCACCCCACAGTTCCTGGAAGGCAGACAATCCCTGACCAATAACACAAGCAGACAGCTATAAAGGAAGATGCACTGAATGGGAGGGAGGAAAGGAGGGGCCGGAGGATGGCAGGATCCAGGCTGCTTGTCTGGACCCCAGGTTGAAGCTTTGCAAGAGACATCCTCCAGGGAGGGTGCCCAATTTTTCCAGACATACTTTCCAGAGCAGTCCCCAGCCTCTCTGGTATCAATGAGTGGGTCGTTGGAGACCCTGTCCACCTAAGATTACACCATTAAACTTATTGAGACCGACAGATAAATAGCCTGAGCTAAACAAGGCATCTTCCAGGGTTCCAAAACTAACTCTGTTCAATAAATGTGATCCCAAGTTAAAGGGTGAAGCAAAGTTCTTGCATAGTGAACCTAGATTGCTAGTGTTTATGCTCAAATAGCATTCATGGGTAGCAGCATCTCCAAATGTCCATTCACCCTAAGACAAACAGCTAATGTAGCTTCCTTCCACATTTTATTCTCTACCCCTGGAGAATTTCCACTTTGAGCAGCTGAGCATACTTCCAAACAAAGCATGAAGCAGATATCTCCAACCACTCTTTAATTTCTAAACAGAAGGGAGGGGAGACTTACGGCACAAGTGAGACCTACGTGGTTATTGTCAGCCCCCCAGGTAGGTGAGACTAGGAATCTGAACTCCTTAGGAAGACTTCTATTAAAGTGGGCTTTAATAATAGAATTTTTCAAGCCTCATTATGTAGGATCTTACCCTTCTTATATTTATAGGAATTAGGGTGCTATCTGCCTGGGTTTCTTCTGTATAAATTGGTTGTTTTAGACTTAAGATACGTTTTCCTGTCGTTGTAGTAACTGGTCTCATTGATCCCCATCAAGGTTATCTTCCTTACCATTTGCATTAAGGCACACAGATATCAAGTTTCCTTTTCTTATCCTGGCTAAGGATGTTAAAGGTCCAGGACCGAAGATCTAAACGTCAGCATCTGGTTGTCAAGTCTGCCAACTTGTCCTAGTGCCTCTAATCACTGTCCCTAGGAAAATGTCTTCCCAAGATAAAAGGGTATTAACATTTGTTTATGGGTATATCACCTTTGCCATCTAAAAGGGTGTTTTGGCATAGTCATATCCATCAATTTACAAATCTGGACTACAAATCCTAGAATTCCCAGCCAGCACGATTCCTTTGGCGGTTCCAGAATTTCTGGAGAGCACCCAATTCAAAAAGGGGAATCCTTTATTTGACTAGTTATCATACTGAAAGAGAGAGAGAGGAACAGCCCATCTGTTCCCAACAGATGTTGGAGAATCAGCATGCAATCCTTTGGTGAGTTGATTTTTCTTCTGTGCAAAAATTGTCTTCCAATTCTATTCGCTTTTTTCTGGGCAGCGAGAGATTTTCTATGTTCTGGCCATTATCCATGCGAAGAAACAAGCTCACTTATTATTTGAAGGATTATCTTTTCCCACTTATATCTATATGACCCATCAGAGCAGAAGGCAGGTATGTTATAGGTATCCTCGCTTGAGGAGGTCTATCTTGTGCGATCAACAAGAAGGGCCTTTTCTGTGGTGGCTCCTTCATTCTAGAGAAATAAGACTGGCCCCAACCTTGACACTCTTTCAAGAGGCTTGGAAGATTTGGTTTCACCAAAGGGGCCTGGGGACCTCAGGGAGATATGGAGTCCATCAAAGGTTGTTATCATGAGGTGGTAGAGTTTTATTGGCTTTTATGTTGAGATTTTATTTTTATAAGCTGCCAGGAATCACCATGAGTTGAGTTAGGTGGCCATATTAATTTTCTTAATTAAGGAAAAAGTAATAATAATAATATTCACCCCAGTTCCAAAACTCAGCCTTGAAGAGTTCTGGAGTTATTCTTAGGGAATCGGAGCGGGAAATGTGCAATTGAGAAGGAAAGGTTGGATTGGAAGGACTTCTTTGCCAGAAAGCTGTTTTAGCTCCGTCACGGAAGGAGTTGAAATGTGGAAACAAAACGAGTTGTAAGGCTGCAGTCGCAGTGGCTCCTTCCTCTGCTGTGCAACAGGATTCCAGAAACAGCTATCTTGGGAGAGGAGGCAGGGAAGAGGGAGGCAGTTCAGCCCAGAGATGGATAGAGATTACTCCCTGCTAACAGAATAACAGAATTAGAAGGGACTTTGGAGGTCTAAGTTGTTCCACTGGTTAATTGTTCTAACCGACAGGAAATTTCTCCTTAGTCCTAGGTTGCTTCTCTCCTTGATTGGTTTCCACCCATTGCTTCTTGTCTTGTCCTGCTTTCTGGTGCTTTGGAGAAAAGGTTGACTTCCACTTCTTTGTGGTGGTAATCAGCCAGTTCTGACAGGTTCTGGAGAACCAGTAGCGGAAATTTTGAGTAGTTCAGAGAACCGGTAAAAACCACTTCTGGTTGGCCCTGCCCCCCATCTGTTGGCTGTCTCCAAAGTCCCAGCTGATCAGAGTCCCAGCTGATTGGCTGGGTCTCCTGAGTTGCAAGTAGTGCTGTTGTCATTGGGTTTGTGGTGGGTGTGCCGTTGCACCAGTGGTGGGGTTCAGCCAGTTCATACCACTTTGGGAGAACCGGTTGTTAACTTGCTGAGCAGTTTGGTGAACTGGTTGTTGGGAGAAATCATTAGGCCAGAGAACCGGTTGTTAAATTATTTGAATCCCACCACTGCATTGCACTTCTGGATTCCCCTCTGGGGTTGCAGCTCTTCCCCTTTGCAAGGTCAACCCATTGGCAGGAACATACACAAATCAAATGGTTATAATAAGGAAGAGTAGAACTGCTGCAATATTGACAATAGAATTTAATCCTGAGACAATAGAAAGCTTAGGAAGAGCAAACTGTAACCTCAGTGTTTTAATCAAGGTTATCCATTTTTGTACCCTTCCAACACCCCCTCCCACCAATTCTCTTGGTCATATCAATACACAGGGTTTGTTTCACCCAGTGCTCCAACCTACAGTATAAGGGTTAGTACAACCTATGATTCCAATGATTGCAGTTTTCAAAATATGCTCAAAGACTTAGCACAAACCCTACCAATTGGGTATGGTGCCTAATGATTTATCTATACCCGAGCAGTTTCTAAGTATAAAAATTGACATAGGTTGACCAAGTTGATCTCATCCTGGTTATGAAGGACTATAAGATGTTATCGGTTCATTTTCGGTGGATCAAAATTCATTGCTTAGAGCAAGAGTTGATGACTAACTTCAAATTACCCTTGAAAAATTTAAGTTGGCTCCCATTGTTTTTATAATAATTGAACTAAATAAATAAATGCGCAATTGATAGCCATGACAGATTCCAGTTTGTGTCTGGTGTGAAAACACATGAAGTAATATACTTACATTCTATATCTAAATTCAGTAAGTACAGGTAGTAGTCAGGGGTGGGATTCAATTTTTTTAACAATCAGTTCTGTGGACGTGGCTTAGTTGGTGGGCGTGGTTTGGTGGTCATGTGACTGGGTGGACGTGGCTTGGTGGTCATATTATTGGCTGGGCGTGGCCAACTCAATATCACTCACATAGAGGCACGCATCTCCTCACCTGGCCTCTCATGACTGTGGGGATGCTGCAACAGTCGTAACTGTGAAAAATGGTCATAAGTCACTTTTTTCAGTGCCATTGTAACTTTGAATGGTCACTCCACACAAGCAAAGTACCAGCAAAGGAGGGGAAAAAACCTCCAGAGATGTTCCAGAGACAGGAAGTCTAGTCCTGGCAAGAATGTAATAAGGGTTAACGGAGAGGCAATTTCTGTAAGCAACACCAGAATGTTTCCTTCCTGCCTTCCTTACAGGATTAGCCCAGTAATTTCTTCTAACAACTGATTCTCCGAACTGCTTAGAATGTTGACAAGCGGTTCTAGAGAATAGGTGCGAACTGGTAGAATCCCACCCCTGGTAGTAGTCCTCCAGTTACAACAGTGACCATTCAAAGTTACAACGGCATGGAAAAAAGTGACTTAGGACCATTTTTCACAGTAATGACCATTGCAGCATCCTTATGAGCAAAATTCAGACAAGCAAAATAAATGAGGAAGCCAGATTCACTTAACCACCATGTTCCTAACTTAAGAACTTTAGTGATTCACTTAACAATGGGGGCAAGAAAAGTTGAAAAACAGGGCAAAGCTCACTTAACAAATGTCTCACTTAGCAATTTGGGGCTCAGTTATGGACGTAAGTCAGGGACCATAAATAAATAAATCATTCCTAGTTTACACGTTCGTTGGAGTTTGGAAGGTGCTATACGTGAGCATTCCCATCATCTCTGCTGGCATGTACTCATCTCCAGTATGGATAACCATCTTTTCAAAACAGCGTTTGAATAGCTATCATTCCTTTAAAAAGAAGAAGCTGGAGCTTTTCAGAACAGGTCCATCTCCTGATAGGTCTATCGGCCCCTGCTGGGCCCTTCGTGCTCTGGCTTGTCCTGAGGATATGATGGACAGCTATCTTCATCCTGAATGACACTTGTGGACTCCACAAAGTGTGTGAGGGGTTTGTGGATGACTGATCTGGCCTCCCCCAGGCAAAACTAACAAGAAAAGGCCATCACCCCTCTTTAATCCACCTTCGGCTCTGCAACTAAGAGGAGTCAGTGAACCTTGTCCTTCTGACCCAAGGAAAGCTAAAGAAACAAGGCAACCAGGAGGCAGGAACGTCAGGGCACTGGACAGTTGGTCAGCCTTCGGTATCTCCCTGCTCGGCCCAGCCCCCCCAGGACTCTTGTCTCTTCCATTGTGCCCTCCGAAAGAGGAGGTGGGGCCCCCAGAATATTTCAATCCAATTGGTACCATGACAGAAGGCTTTGTTGGGCCCCTGTCACTCTTGCCAAGGTGTCATGGCCTCTGTTGCCAGGGCAATGCAAGGAGACTGAAGGGACCAGGGAAAAAGGCATATGAACATAGAGTAGATGTTTTTAAGTGCCTGGGGAATTAGCAGTTAACCAGGGGAACCCGCATAAAAAAAGCATCCTAGTCTGTAAGAAAGCATCACTGGTGTGGGAACATTTGTTCAAGGTCCCCTTCTCTTCTCCCCTTCAGGAATAAGTGAATGTTGTTCCTTGTTTATCCCTTTGGGATGCCTCCCCCTCCCCAATTCAGAAGGACTCTGGGCAGTGAACAACCAATTTTTTTAAAAAAAAAACCAAGATCAAAATATCAGCCTTGGAACCAAATAAGCAGCAGCAAAGGACTCAACATTCATCTCCCTAAAACCTCTCTTAAAACCTCTCTAAGTGTTGGACTTACAGTAACTCATCCCTTGGGTCTAACGCCTATGGGAAAAGGCAAGTCTTCAATGATTTTCAAAAGAGCAACAGGGTCGTCGCCATCTGAATTTGGGGAGGGGGCATGGAGAGACTTCCATAGCTGGTGTCACAACAGAGGGGATGAGCTTCTTTGGTCATACTGAGTCACTGAAGGCAAAGTTGGGCTCTCAGAAATGGGTTGCCCTTAAGGTTCTGATGTTAGATAATTTCTGGAAAAAAAAAACTTTGAGGATCCCCTTTTGGAAGTGTTGTTGTTATTGATGAGGATGATATATTAGTTCCATTAATATAGGAACCTCTAAACTTGCAATCCTTGGGCTGGGTTCAAGCAACACATTAAACCCTAAGCCAGGTGAGTGAAACACAATGTGTATTTTTACATTAACAGATTAACAGAGTTGGAAGGGGCCTTGTAGGATATCTAGTCCAACCCTCCCTGCCCAAACAGGTGACCCTACACCATTTCTGATGGATGGCAGACCAGTCTCTTCTTGAAAGCTTCCAGTAATGGAGCTCCTATAACTTCCAAAGGCAACTTCTATTCCATGGGTTGATTGCTGATCTCACTGTCAGAAAATGTCTCCTTATTTCCAGGTTGAATCTCTCCTTGATCAGTTTCCATCCATTATTCCTTGTCTTACCTTCTGGTGCTTTGGAAAATAGATTGACTCTTTCTTCTTTGTGGCAGCCCCTGAAATATTGGAAGACTGCTCTTCTTTCTCCCCTGGTCCTTCTCTTCACTAGACTACCCATGCCCTGTTCCTGCAGCCGTTCTTCATATGTAGCCTCCAGTCCCCTCATCATCCTGGTTGCTCTTCTCTGCACTCTTTCTAGAGTCTCAACATCTTTTTTTACATTATGACAACCAAAACTGAATGCAGTATTCCAAGTGTGGCCTTACCAAAGCATCATAAAGTGGCATTAATTAATCTCTAAGATTTCTGCTCAGTACCTATTTTACAAGGCCAAAAATCCCACTGAATGAAATGGGAATGTTCAGTTCAGTTTGCAGCTACCGTTTTGCTGCCCATTCAGGCCTGAATTCATTTTCACCTGCGCAACTTCACCAACTTTGCCTCGGATGTGAAGCCCTGGCATGTAGTTAATTCCCTTTGTGATATGGATATCTTGCCCCACTACCCTCCCCACTTCCCCCCAGAGTGTTTCAATGCTATGTTGGCTGCAGCGAACAAGACCTAGACTAGGAAAAGTGATATTTATTATTGCACCGACTGCAGTATCGTTTTACTGGGTTTTGCAAATCCCTCGTTTGCTCAAGCCAATGCCCATTCAGGAGGCTTTTCAGACAACTCCATTTTGACAATAATTAGCCTGGCCTACTTGATGTGATCCTGCTAGCACTGCCTTGCACCTGCGTCATTAGCAGCCAATGTCACAGTTTCCCTTTGCACCACCTTTGCTGCTCTTGTCACTTGAAGACAAAACTATCTTTGGCTTCCCTGCTTTGTTTGCCTCTACCAGATCTCACTCCCTTTGACGTGGCCACAATTTTATTTTTATTATTAGATGTTTTTATCCCAGCTTTATTACTTTGTAAGTAACTCCAGGCAGCCAACATTGAGGAACATTAGTATAAACATATAAAAGTGTTTAAAAGAGAAAACAAAAACAGGAAGAAAAGTGTCAAAGCTAGTTAAGGAAGGAGGAGGAGGAGGAGGAGGAGGAGGAGGAGGAGGAGGAGGAGGAGAAGAAGAAGAAGAAGAAGAAGAAGAAGAAGAAGAAGAAGAAGAAGAAGAAGAAGAAGAAGAAGAAGAAGAAGAAGAAGAAGAAGAAGAAGAAGAAGAAGAAGAAGAAGAAGAAGAAATAATATAGTAAGGATGCACCAGGAAGAATGAGGAGATAAAGAGAAGCAATAGGGAGAATTCCCAAAGAGGAAAGGTAGATAGATCTTCAAGGCAAATGTTCTCCAGACTCCATCCAATCTACAGAACACCCCTGTCATTATGTGCCATTCAGTCAGGACCCACATATGTTTCAAATACCAGCAGGCACATAACTTGGGTTAACTATTGATATACTATATATTTTCCTAGCTTATATATTGTAAAGTCACTTCCTCCAATTTGGTGTGTCCTGCAGAGATGTATTAGGACTGTAGAACAAGACCAGGTCCACATCTGCAGGGCCAATGAAACTGATTTATCGCTAAGAGCCAATGCGCGGATATCTTCTCAACTAAAAGCCAATGCACAGGTATCTTCTCAACTAAAGGTCAGCACTTGCTTAGAGGCAAATCAGGGTCAGTGGCATTCAAGAAGGGTTAGGTTTAGTTCTCTTACGGCTATGTAGGGATTCCAGGCTGATCCTCCTTTTTATTCCATCTCCAGGTTCCTTCTCCTGCAGCAGTTTTCCATGGTTGCAGACACAATCCATCTTGGGAAGGCTGTTCAAGAAACAGCAATATTTTCAGGCCCACAAGGAAGGCCACTCCAGAAAGAAAAAAGTGGTTTCTCCTCCTCACACAGTGTTCACCACAATTGACATCACACAGTTAGTGGCTCACCCAAGCTTATGTGCTCTGCTCTTTGACCTTCTAGAGGCCAAAAGATCAAGTGATACATACCATTTTTTTCTCTGCCTCTTAATTCTTCCTTTTTGGCCCCGTTCTTTCAGGGCTCAGCAAAATAGAAGCTTGGAAGAAGGCTGGATGACCTTCCAGCCTCTTCCCAGAAGGTCAAATGCTATATTTTTATCCTCGGGATTCCAAAAGTGGATTTTTCTGTCTCTCTTTTCTTTTCTTCTGTTTCTTTTTGTCGTTTTCTCTTCTTTAATTTCCCCGTATCATCCAGACACAGTGTAGTGGGGGAAATTGATACAGATAAGGAGGAAAATGTGGCTTCCCCTCCCCCCCCCCAAAAAAATCCCTCCCTAGAGGTGGTGTAAGTTTCTTGATGGAACAATTAATCAGTGGAACAACTTGCCTCCAAAAGCTGTGGGTGCTCCAACCCTGGAGGTTTTAAAAAAGAGATTGACAATCATTTGTCTGGAATGGCAGAAGGTTTCCTGTTTGAGCATTGGGTTGGACTAGATAGAAGACTTCCAAGACCCCTCCCTGCTCTTGTTATTCTGTTAAGCTTTAAAGGATTCATAAAACTTTCTCCAACCTGACATCCTCTGTGTGTGATGGGTTACAATACCCCACAACTGCTAAAGTTGAACTCATTTTTAGTTCTGGCTCCATCCACTTGGTAATATGGCCCTTGACCTACCGCAGAAAACTTGGTGTGACCCTCAAGTTGACCAAAGCTTTTTTTTTTTTAGCAATAGCACTTAGACTTATATACTACTTCACAGTGCTTTTACAGCCCTCTCTAAGTGGTTTACAGAGTCAGCCTATAGTCCCCAAACAATCTTGGTCCTCATTTGACCCACCTTGGAAGGATGGAAGGCTGAGTCAACCGTGAGCCTGGTGAGATTCGAACTGCCAAATTGCAGGCAGCCGGCAGGCAGCAGAAGTAGCCTACAGTGCTGCACTCTTAACCACTGGGCCACCTTGGCTCCTTATATCCAACAATTAAAGTAGTGATATCCCAGTTAAAAAGCCAAGTCAACCAAGACTTACTTTTCCTATTTGATGGGATCCATCTCTTTAGCCTCAACCCTAAATCCCTCAATACCTTAAACAGGGCCTTTACTTGTTCTTGAGCTGAAAGATCCCAGAAAAACTTCTGAAAATTCACTTTGCCTTTGAAATGAGTGCTAAAAAAACTAGCCTCATAAGCAATGACTTCCCAGCCAGAATAATTTTGTATGATTTCATGTCTAGCGGGCACCTGGCTTAGGAACTTGCCCTTGTGGTGTGTGCAGCTCAGCTTGGCTGAAAGAAAGCAACCCACCCACCCCTTCAGCTCTTGACTTCCATCAGCTCAGAGACCCCCTTGGAAGGCAGCAGAGATTAGCTCTTCCTCTGAACTTTAAGGTGGGAAACAGCGGAGTTAATAGGTGGCCTGGAGCAGGGGGCACCAACCTTTTGGACCTCAGGGACCACCAAACTCATAATTTTAAATCCCGTGGGCCAGAGACCCTGGAGAAATCCCCCCAAAAGTCTGCAGGAAAATTCCTCACCTCATTTTCCTACCGATCGATCGTTCTTTATTTGGGATCACAAGTTACTGTCTCCAGCTCCCTTCTCAGGGGGAGAGAGAGAAGAGAGAGAGAGAGACTTTTGGCTTCATGCAAGGAAAGCAGCAGAAGCAGCAGAAGTCTTTCTTTCTCTCCCTCAAACTTCGCCAGAAATGAATCTTTGTTAGACTTGTCACGCCGGTGCAGCCTCTTGGAGCAGGATGCCTTGCAGGGCCCCAAAGACTCATTTCTGATGGAGTTTGGGGGAGAGAAAGAAATACTTTTGCTGCTTTCCTTGCATGCAGCCAAAAGCAGGAGAAAGAAGCGAAAAGAAGCAGCCCGGTGGCCAGGTGAGGTGCATGGGGCAAGTGGGGCAAGTTCCCCCCCTCCGCCTTTTCCCCCCTCCTCTCACTACCTCATATTGTATGCAGTGCAAAGTGATGCAAGCCTTGTGTTCCCACACAGCCTGGATTAATTGCTTTGGGGGTGACATTTCTTTGTGGACCACCAAAATTTTCTCGCAGACCACCAGTGGTCCCCAGCCCACCAGTTGGCGACCACTGGCCTGGAGGATCAAATGAAGACAGAAGAAATAAGCATGACATGTTGCTACGTTAAGGCCATAGAGCTGATTTGGAAAGTGAACGGGTGCCTTGAAACTGCTTTTCGGTGGTTTTTCAGTTCCCTGTTGGTCTATTTTTTTATTATTTCATTGTACTCTCCTCCCGCCTTTGCTGTGAATTGGAAGCATCACCTTGGCATATGATGTGCAGAAGGTAGTTATTTCAAGCAAGGTGTGCTACAGGCCTCTGAACTGCAAGTAAGGTGTTATCTTTTTTCAGTCATAATACTGGTGAGATTTCCATGTCTCACTTCTTCATTTATTCCCCCCACCCCATCTCAAAAAGTTTGGAGCCTGAAGCACAGGGCTGGCATTTTCATGAAGGACAAAGCATGATCCAGGGTCAGGTTTCTGTCCTAGATCGTTCCATCGCCGAGCTCTTCCTGATTCACAATTTAGTAACTTTAATCTTCACAACTTTTGTTGTGAAGTTCCACAGTGTGTGAGAATCAGAAGTGTGGATATGCAATAGCACCTTTTCAATTGGATACAGTCTTCCAAATCAGGAATTCTCAGGAGGTGGGGGAGATGAAGAAAGAAGGAAAAAGGAAGGAGGAGGAGGAGGAGGAGGAGGAGGAGGAGGAGGAGGAGGAGGAGGAGGAGGAGGAGGAGGAAGATACAGAGCCCATCAAAGCTGGCCTACATCCATCCTTCCAGTGGCGCTCACACTTTTTGCAACACTTCACATCAAAACAAGAACAAAAGCGATTCAAAATGAATATATAGATATTTTTATTTTATAGTTGCTTTGACGTGGCTTAGAAGACCACCCATAGAATTGTTTTTCTTCTCATGTTTTCACCAGTGTTTCAGAAGTTCTTTACTTTGGTTTGCAAGAAAAAGGAGGAGGAGGAAGAGAAGATAATTAAGAAAGTTATAATAAATACATTAGGATGCATTTTAACCCTTTAAATAAATTTCTGAAATAAATAGCTTGCTTTGTTACAGAAGATATGAGTATGGTTAACAAAAATATATACAACAAAGAAGGAGGTATACAATCAACATTATTATATTGGATACAAGGTTTTGCAAAATAACACAACTTTAGGGAACACACTAGTCAGAATGCCTTCAGTTCAAGATCCTAGCAAGGAGCTTCCCACCCCAAAAAAAGAAAGAAAGAAAAATATATCACTTATAGCAGAAGCCATAAATGCTTGGGATAGGGGCCTTTAAACTGGACAGACCAAAGGATGACAGCTTCAAATGTTTACGAAAGAACAAAGAAACTAGGCAACAGATACTCAAGCCGTTATTATTTTTGCCAGACAAACTGTGACAGGTGAATATGGACTCAAACAATACCCATGATTTAACCATATTTAGCCAGTGGTATCTAGGTAGCCATGAAGTAAGTCTCTACACGTCCAAAGAGAACAGAATTGAATTTCCTTGCTTATCTTAACAAAACTCCTGATTTACCCTTTTTTCAGACGGATGTTTTTAACTGTTTTGGTTTTCCCAAAAGGAGGCCATTTTCACAATAACCTCAAATCAGTAACCGCTCACTGTAACTCTGCTAGATTTGGGAAGCTGCCCCTCCCCCGTCTTGATGCATACAAGGGACTGTATCATTAGAAAGTAGTTTTCTAATGAACTAAATGTTCCAAAATTGGCACGATGCAAAAAAACTGAAGGCAAGCCTACGGGTATGTCTAGTCTAATGAAAAGAAGAACTAGGGATGATATGATAGCAGGGTTCCAATGTTTAAGGGATTCATATAAAGGCAAGGAGGTCAAACTATTTTCCAAAGCGCCAAAAGACAAGATGAGAAACAATGGATGGAAACTAATCAAGGAGAGAAGCAATCTAGAACTAAGGAGAAATTTCCTAAGGATGAGACAATCAACCAATGGGACAGTTGCCTTCCAAAGTTGTGAGTGCTCCATCATTGGAAGCTTAAAAAAAAAAAAAGACTGAACAACCATTTATCTGAAATGATAAGGACCGGTGTGTCAAGGTTGGTTCAGTGGATGTTAGAAGGGCTAATACACGTGTCTCCTGACTGCCATAAATACCCTGCAGTGGTACATGTGTGCAATTTAAAACCAAGTAAACACAGCTGAGCCATAATGGGACTTTGTAGGGTTTACTGGTTCGCTGTAGTGTGCAAATCCATCAATTGGTGGGCCCCTCCACAAACTGTTGGTTAAATCAAGAAGAAAGCCCAATGCTAGAACTTTTGTGCTCTAAAATCAACAAGTCTGGAGACACATCAGCCCCAAGTTTGTAGTAAGAAAGACTCTTACTATTAAATTTAAGCTTTGGGGGAATTGGGATCGAGATGCTCAGGTAAGACAAGGAGCAGATTCCAGAAGACACCAAACAGATGGTGCTGCTGAAAGACTGTTCCTGCCCTCCTTAAATGAGAAGCTACATTTTCATTGAAAATGAAACTCTTTGTGGCCAGGCAAATGGGCACGAGCTTTCCTACTCTTGTCCATTTCCATTTGTGCTTCAAAGAGAGAAAAATAAACGGGTCATGGATGCCAAGTGTAAAAATGTTATTACTTTTATTTGTAGAGCAGGGCTTGATTCTGTAACACCCCAAAAGAGAACCTCAGGAGAGGGGGGAAAAACACCTCAGATTCAGAAGTAGCATCTGTAAGTCGGGCCTTAGAAGGACTTGGTTAGTTGCAGTCTCAAAAAAGGCTTGAAAGAAGAATAACTCAGTTGTTCAGAATCCCTCAAGTTAAATCAAACTGCAAATCAAAGGACTGCAATTGTGCAAGACACTCTACGCTGTCCTTCTGCCATCCTTCCAAAACTACTTAATTTCCCTGTGTAACCACTGAAAACATCCATCTTTCTCCACCCTGGAAACTGCACCTTGCTACAGTTTTGCAGAAACACCTGTCCGTACAGCATTTTTAATGCTTCAATTGACCAGCCTCTTCTCAACTGCAAACTGTGCATAGCAGGTGGAAGGGTGGAGAATGCAAGGGAGATGGCAAGGGTGGCCCAACAAAAAGGGAAAGAAAGAAAACTGGGTTGCCTTGTCCTCAAGATGCCACATTTGGATGCAATAACCTCTTTTCTGGAACCCCAACAGATGAGTCAACTCATAAGGCATTCTGGAGGTCACACTCCTGAGCCAATCCATAGCAAATTGCATCTTCCCTCCCACCCACCCCCTTCCACACCCAATCTGATGTCCAAGATGACTAGTGCATGCCTCCACCTGCCCTTGGCTAGGACCAAAATGTGTGAGGCCTTAAAAAGCTCAGCTTGGACACAGCGACCCGTGGCTTCCTTCATTCCAGAAACAGGGGCTAACCTCAACAGCTAACCAGCCATTTGGTTCTCTGCTTTGTTCTCGGTCAGAGGCTCTCAAGAGAGGGGAAGCTAAAAGAAGGTCAAAGAGAACAGCCATTTCCCTAGCCCTTCCCAAAAGGAGTCATACTGGTTTGTCCAAAGTTTTGGGGAGAGCGAGACCACTAGGTGGGGAGATCTTCCTGCAAACAGTATTGGTGTGGTTCTGGCAGCGGCAGCCTGGCCGTTTTACAGCATCATAGCCCTTCTGGCAGAGTTTGAGGCAACCAAAGGTAGGTAGATAGCAGCATAGGCAGGGCATGAGCAAGGAGAGTAAGCCCATGGCCACCCAACGGGCACAGCAAGAGCCAGGACCACAGGAGCAGGGGTCATCGGCACAGGTGTCCTCATCGTCTGAGGAGCAGTGATAAAAGATGCCCTTGACGCAGCAGAGGCAAGTCCCATAGTCAATGAGGTTCTCCGGCGAGCAGAGGCAACGCTGGTTGCAGAGCCAACAGGAGGGCAAGGTGCGGGCCGTCGCGCACTGGGCACATTTGCAATGGCCACATTCTTCACAGATGAAGAGATGGCCTGGGTGAAGGGCAGGAGACTTCTCTGGGGTCCCCTTCAGCAGCTCTTCGGCTTTTGGGTCACTCGCCCGAGGCTGCGTCCGGATGAGCGAGTGTCCGGAGTGTGACGGTGTGATGGCCCTGAGGAGGTGCTGCTCTGAAGTGGCAGTGCTGTGGGAGATGGAGCTGGCTGTGCTGGAATGGCTCAGGGGCTGTTGGGGCGGTAGCGTCTGGTGTGGTTGGCTGGAGTGAAATTCCTGGAAGACCGAGGATACCAGGCGCTCCTGTGTCATCTCCGCTTTATGGACTGGCAGCGCCTGGGACACAGCAACCATAGAAGCGGCCTGTTTGCAGGCAGGTCTCTCCACATAGTCATTGGTGGCACGGGTGGCACGGATCTGGCTGATGGAAAGGACCTGCTGGAACTCTTCCAGCATGGAGTCCATGGCTTCTTCAGGGCTGTGCTCGGTGGTGCTGGATGCCAGAGGCATTCTGGGAGAACGGAAAGGCTGAGATCAACAGGGAACATCAGAAGGTCCTACAGGGGAAAGAAGAAGAAGCAGAAGATATGAATAACAACAGTGTTAATCCCAAGAATGAACAATATCAACAAGGGAAGAAAAATTCCCTCCAGTGCTACTCAAAATCTTATAGCCTCTGAAAACACCCATCAGCCTTCACTCAAACTGCAGCTGTACATCTGGACATTCCGGACACACAATTCTATATCCTGGAACAGGCTTTCAACAGACATTTCACAGATACAATCCAGCTAGAGAAGGTTCTTTATTGCAGACAAGGAATATATCATATATAAAGAGAATATCTGCCCAACTGTAAGATCCTGGAAATCAAACCAGTAAGGAAAAAGGATGGATGTTAGCCCCAGATTCCACAGAGGAATGGGTCAAAGAACACAAGGCAAACCCAGAAGAAAATAGAGAGATAACATCAAAGACATATTACAACAACATCAATCAACAATGGTTGAGGCCACCAGAAGAGCAAGTACCTCCCTCAACATCCGAAATGGTAAAAGAGGAAGTAAAGAATAAGTTAGCTCCACGATTCAAATTCCAGGTCTTTTCTTCTGCCTCTTGAGTCACTGGAAATTTGGCTGTTCTCTTTCCAGCCTTCAGAGTGGGGGACAGTTGCTCACTGTTGACTTAATGGTTCTGTTTAGCCTTGCCAATATCTACTCTTACACTTTCTTCAGTTCCCTGGTGGATTTTTTTAGGAAGACCTAGAAATGCATGGTTTTTTTTTTCTCTTGAATTGGAAACTGTATTTGAACAGGACCTGAATGGTATCTATGGTCCCTGCTTAACTCATTCAGCAACAGTTCAAAGTTATGGCAGCACTAAACAAGTGGTAATTACTACTGTCCTTGGAGTTTTAGCCATTACAACATCCTGAAATCACATCATTGTAATTTTCAGCCTTCCCTGCTGGCTTTCCAAATGCAAAATCAATGGGGAAGCCAGCAGGAAGTTAGAAGTCACACTTACCTAAGGTCTTGCTTAACAGCAGCAATTGGCACTGCCAAAACTGCTGTCACTAAGCAGTACAGTCACGTGACATTGCACTTCATGATTGCATGGCTTAGTGATGGCCATTCCAGTCCCAATTTCTTTCATAAACCGAGGACTACTTGTTCTCATAGAGAACATTTGGACGAAACAACTAATTCAGCCATCTCTACTGAAACACAAGATGATTTCACACTAATTCCAGGTTGATAAATTTCTTGGATTACACAACATTTGATACCAAGGCATGTAATCTATAGCAGGGGTCCCCAAACTTGGCAACTTTAAGACTTGTGGAGCTGGCTGGAGAATTCTGGGAATTGAACTCCACAAGTCTTAAAGTTGCCAAGTTTGGAAACCTCTGATCTATAGCATGGCTCAACCCAACTACTTGGTTCACACAACAAGCTAAGAAAACAGGCGATTATCGCAACATCCTGAGTCACAAATTCCATCCCAATCCACAGATAGCTTAGCATATTGTATGACTCCATCTCTTCCCCATCATGCTAGTCGAGCTATTGCCCAACTAGGACTATAGATAGCAAGACTGCTCTTATAAAAGAACCAGCTGTATCAGCCATTTTGCAGCGAGGAAATCACAGAACTGTAATCATCTGAACCATCTTGTTCCTTTCCTTGTTTGAAAGCTCAGAGCAGCTGAACAGAGAGAGTCCATTTGTGTCCTATCCAGGCAACAATTACGCCCACATCTTCTCCCCTGCATCCTTGTAGCTGGGCCTTCCATGACATAAACACACACACACATCCAAGAAGATGTCAAAGCACAGATTTGGGCTTAGCATTCAGGCAGTCCCCAGTTCAGTTTTGTAGTCTCAGTTTAAAATTTGCTCAATAAATTGTAGGGACAACTGACATTTGAAGGCACTTGCTTCAGTCGAAGGAACTGCAGACTCATATGACCAAGGGCGTCCACTGCATTAATCAGCGAATGTCCCATCTGCTGTGGTCCATCAGCCTAGGTTATACTATTATTATGGGTGAGTCCTTCAACAAACTAATATGCTCGGCCCATCATGTCTTGGCTTGGATGCTACAGTGCTTGGATTAGTTGGAAGGAGGGACAAAAAAGCTTCACTGATCAGAGTGGTTGGTCTCTCAGGGATCGGGGAAAAGAATCATTTATGGGGCAATTGACTGGACATAATCCATTGACTGCTCTCAGAGAAAGCCTCAGTTTCTTTACTATAGTCTTCCCAACCTGGTGCCCACTAGATATTTTTTTTAGATGACGATTTTCTATTTGAGCTCTGGGGTTCCACCACAGCTGGGGACTGCCAGGTTAGGAAAGGAGCAAATGGGGAGAACGTGATGTCCAAGCCAACAAAATTACACAAGAGCTGGTGCTGCCTTGAAGAGCAAACCGCTGACGGGAAGAGGCACAGTGGTGGGAAGATTGATTTTCATTGGTCAGGTTGACCTTGAAGAAGAGTGGAAGCTCACATCTCCTCCCTTTGATTGCTAAAAGCCAAAGCTAATTTGGGTGTTCCACCCATCAAAGGGAAGATAAAAGAATGACAAGCAGCTTAGAGTCATTGAAAATATTCTTTTTGGGGGTTCAAACAAAAAGGAAGGATGAGAGAAAAAAAAAGGAGAAGAAGAGGCAAATCCTAATTTGAGTTGGGCCAGTACTCCATGCATAGGAGAGTTTCTTTTGCATCACATGTGCATAACATCTGTCAACCTAAGAACCGTTCCTACATGGTATTTTAGAATAGAATAATAAGTTGGAAGGGACCTTGGTGGTCTTCTAGTCCAACTCCCTTCACAAGCAAGAGACCCTACACCCATGATGGCGAACCTATGGCATGCATGCCACAGGTGGCACACAGAGCCATTTGTGCTGGCACGCGAGTCCCAGGTAAACTTACCTCACTGCGCATGTGCGTGCCTCCTAGCTGATTTTTGGCCCGTTTGAGGCTTTTTTCGGCCTCCCAGAGGTTCGGGGGGAAGCCTCCACAGCCTTTGAAGGCCAAAAAACAGGACCGTTTCATCACTTCCTGAATTTCCAGAAATACCGGAAGTGATGAAACAGGCCCATTTTTCGGCCTCCAAAGGCTGCAGAGGCTTCCCTCAAGCCTCTGGGAGGCTGGAAAAGACCTCAAACAAGCCAAAAATTAACTGGGAAGCATGCACAGTGTAGATAAGGGGGCGGCGGTGGGGGAATCGTGTGCGCACGCCTTCTGGGTGCTGGCACACGAGTACAAATACGCACACAATTTTTGGCATAGGAGCCCAAAAAAGTTAGCCACCACTGCCCTACACCATTCCAATCTCTTCTTAAAAGCTTCCAGTGATGAAGCACTCACAACTTCAGAAGGCAAGCTGTTCCAATGGTTAATTGTTCCCACTGCTACGTTGTTTCTCTTTGTTCAGTTTCCATCCATCGCTTCTGGTCCTGTCTTCTGGTGCTTTGGGAAACAGGTTGACACCCTCTTCATTGTGGCAGCCCCTCAACTATTGGAACACTGTTATCATGTCACCCCTGGTCCTTCTTTTCAACAGACTACTGTAAATAAACACAATTCCTGCAACCGTTCTTTAGTGTTTTAGCCTCCAGTCCCCTAATCATCATTGTTACTCTTTTCTTTTAATTAAATTTTTTATTTTTAATATAATAATTCCATCTTCGGTTGAACAGGGTGTTGTCTGGGTACAAGTACCTTTGTTGAACAGTAATCAAAATTTGCAATGTCATTCATTACATTGGTGTTGATTCTACAATATTAAATAGTAATATTCCACATATTAATTCTACAATATTAAAATAGATCATTGTTGCTCTTTTCTGCACTCTTTCTCAACATCGTTTTTATAATATGGTGTCCAAAACTGGATGCAGTATCCTAAGAGTGATCTTTCTAAGACTTTATCAAATGATACTAATACTTCACGTGATCTTGGTTCTATCCCTCTGTTAATGCAACCTAGGATTGTGTTTGCTTTTTTGGCTGCTGCTACACCCTGCTTCTACAAACAAGAGGGTGCTTTTTGGAGGGACCATCCCACTTCCTTTAAAAGCATCTTTGGTTGAGCCAAAAATTCCCAGAAGAGTCCATTTTCTTTCCAAACATGGACCTCCGTGTGTCCTAACTCCATTCTATTCCTTTCACGGGATCATTTCTAAACCTCTTTCTCCTTGAGTTGTGATAGTCTTCGACTTACAAACATTCATTTAGCGACCATTTAATAGCACTGAATAAAGTGGCTGATGATCGGTCCTCACACTTATGGCCATCATCACAGGGTCTCCACGGTCTCACGATCTCAACTCAGGCCCTTAAGAAGTGGCCTGGATATTATGGTTGCAGCATCCCAGGGTCACGTGATTGATATCTGGGATCTTTCCAGCTGGCTTCTGACAAACAAAATCAATGGCGGAAGCAGTGGTGGTATTCAGCCGGTTCGCACCGGTTCAAGCGAACTGGTAGCAAGGATTTGGCATGGGTCACTGAACCAGTAGTAACTTCTGGCTGGCCCCACCCCCGACCCAGTTGCAGGTTGCTTGCTTGCCCCACCCGTCCGATGCTCGCTCATCCTGCCACCTGATGCCCCTTAAGGTATTTTTTTTCTTGCTCCCGACAATCAGCTGTTCCTATGATCAGCTGTGCTGGGATTCCCTTTGCTTCACCCAGGAGGCTTGCCTGAGGCCCAGAAGGTCCAAAAACTGGGGGGAGGGAGGTTGCTGCAAAAAAGCCACACCCACCTAGTCACATGGCCATGCCCACCTAACCACGCCCACAAAACCGGTAGTAAAAATGTTTGAATCACACCACTGCGGAAGCCGATTTGTCTAACAGCTTAACAACCAAAGTAAAAGAAAAAAATCAGGTACAACTCACTTAAGGACTGGATCACTTAGTGACAGATGCTCTGGTTCCAAGCGGAGGACTACCTGTAACTCAGAGCAGTGAAGCAGATGATGGAAGAGGACTGTCTATGCATTATGTATACACATTATGCATCTACAATGGCAAAGCAGCAGTCCAAGAATTCTCCCATTCCATCCCTCATTTTTGGTAAGTATCTGGAGCCTCAGACATCCTTGTATGGCCCACAGAGAGCAATGTTGCAGAAACCTTGGAAAGTGAAATACAGCTGATCTATAAGCTGAGTTAAAATCATCTTGTCTAAATTATGGAGCTTTGAAAATTCACAGGAGAGCTAGTTTCACAAAACCATGCTAACCTCAGATTCTCAAACTACATTAGCTTCACTAAACAAGCATCCTGCTAAACCCAAATCAATATAGCATCATATGCTCTGAGATACATAGGTATCATAGATGGATGGAGAGGGAGAGGGAGAGAGTAAAAGACCAGTAGATAGATGAATGGATGGATGGATGGATGGATGGATGGATGGATGGATGGATGGATGGGCAGGCAGGCAGGTAGGCAGACAGGCAGACAAGTCTGACTCTAGGCATTTCTTGGCCAAGTCAGCCAGCGTTGTCCGAAGAACCAATTTGGTCGTATGGCCAGCATGGCTATATGCCAAAGGTACACGGAATGGAATGCTGTTACCTTCCTACCAAAGTGCTACCTATTTATCTACTTACATTCTCATGCTTTTGAACTGCTAGATGGGTAGGAGCTAGGGCAAGGAATGAGAGCTCAACCTGTTGAATGGAGCTCGGACTTTGACAACTGACAAGCTTAGCATCTTATATATGTGTGTGTGTGTGTATATATGTATATGTATATGTATACTATGCCTATTGTTGTTAGTTGCGAAGTCATGTCCAACCCATCGAGAGCCCATGGACAACATTCCTCCAGGCCTTCCTGTCCTCTACAATCTTCTGGAGTCCATTTAAGCTCACGCTGCCTGCTTCAGTGACTCCCTCCAGCCACCTCCTTCTCTGCCGTTCCCTTCTTCTTCTTTTACCCTCAATCGTTCCCTCTTCTCCAGCGAGTCCTTCCTTCTCATGAGGTGGCCAAAGTCTTTGAGTTTCATCTTCAGGATCTGGCCTTCTAAAGAGCAGTCAGGGTTGACCTCCTCTAGGACTGACCTATACCTATACAAGACACTGAGCTTATCACCTGTCAAGATCCGAGCTCCATGTAACAGGGAGAGCTCCCAATTGTTGACCCAGCTCCTATCCACCTAGTAGTTTAAATATATATACACATACGCATACACACACACACACACACACACACACACACACACACACATCATTGACTGTACCCACAACTGAATGAATCACAAATTATTTAGCTCCATTTTAGCTTAACGTGTTGCGTGAATCCATCAGGGGATTTTCCACAGTGCAGGAAGAAGGCAGGGAGGAAAGAGATCATATCCTAGCACTGATGTGATCCCTACTGAGGATGAAAATGGAGGCGGTGCACAAAGGAAGAGCGAGAGCTCACCTCTGCGATTGCAAAAAGAAAAGGAAAAAAAAATCACGCTACACCAAACGCCTATTTGGAAATCGACACAACTAGCCAAATCCAATTTCTTTGCTGGAGATCCTGACCTAGAGTGGGGAGCAAAGTTGAAAAAAAAAAAACAACAAAAACCAACCCCGTCTTTTAAAAGCAGCCTCCAATGCAAAGAGAAATCAATCGAGGTGGCAAAAGCATTTCCATTATTAAGGCCCCACAACTGCCACTCAACCGTTTGGCAAGGAGGACTTCCCCGTTTTGTGGACAAGGCAGACTACAATCCTAGGTCACTTCTATTATCATTAGTCCCCTGGCACTCCACCAATATCTGAAGGTAAGGCTGTGCTTTTAAGCCTTGCTGCAAGGGAGATAAACTCTAAATGGTCACTCATTAAGTCCAAGAGAATCTTGCATCCTGGAAGGGCTGCCAATATTTTTCTAGGATCTCAAGAACTTAAAGAGTTCTCGATCCACTGAAAAACGGACACAATCACTTTATTTATTATATGCATTCTTTATTGGATTAATGACCTCTTTCATTCTGCCTGAAATTCAAGGCAGCATTTTTTTTACGTGCTTTTGAACCGCTAGGTTGGCAGAAGCTGGGACAAGTTACGGGAGCTCACTCCGTCACGCGGCACTAGGGATTCGAACCACCGAACTGCCAACCTTTCTGATCGACAAGCTCAACATCTTAGCCACTGAGGCCACTGCGTCCCCACGTGTATATATGTATCGATGTATAAATAAATAAATAAATAAATGTGGTTTTTTTTAACCCTACAGCACATCAGGAAAGCTTGGTAGGAAACTCACCTTGTAGGGAAGATGGGCAGCATTAAAAAAATTAATAATAAATTAAATTTAAAAATACATTAAAATAAATAAACTGTCATCACCCTAGCCAGCTCTGTTGACCCTAAGCGCATAGTCACAACCATTCAGCCCAGAAGTCAGGACAGAGCTCTGGATGCGACTTCTACAATATACTCCCCCTTGCCAATCTAAAGAATGATGGCTACGCTGTCCACCAGTTCGATTTGAAGCACGCAGGTTGCTGTGCCACATAGTGAAGATTTCAGTTAAAATAACAACAACGACAATGTCCGGCTCTCTGACCCAAAGAGCGCTGATGGGGAGGTCCCTTTAAGACCAGCCACAATTCTCCAGCACCAAACCTAAGGGAGAAGGGAAGCGAGAAAGCAGAAGATTGAATGACAATAAATGGTCTGCCATTCAGAATGGGAAGGCTCCAACCCAGCCAGCAGGAGAGACTGAAATAGATACTGCAGTCAAAGGAAAGAGAGAAAGGGGGGGTGAGGGGGGAAGAGAGGAGAATTGGCTACTGCAGCAGCCAAGCATGGAAAGCAGGCGAGAAGAAGCTGGGAAAACCCCAGAAGGAGAGATTGGTTTAAACAGGTTTGAACAGATTAACAGAGTTGGAAGGGATCTTGTCGGTCATCAAGTCCAACCCCCACTGTTCGTTGCTCTTGCGCGACAGTGTCTGGCCCCACACCAGAGGTGGGATTCAGCAAGTTCTGACCAATTCTGGAGAACCGGTAGCGGAAATTTTGAGTAGCTCAAAGAAGCAGCAAATCCCACCTCTGACTGGCCCCGCCCCCATCTATTCTCCACCTCCCGAGTCCCAGATGATCGGCTGGGTCTTCTTTGGTTGCCCTGCACAGGAGAACGGAGCTGGAAAGCAGGTTATTGGGGTGGGGAGGGAATGGAGATTTTGCAGTATCCTTCCCCTGCCACCCTCACCAAGCCATGCCTACCAAGCCACACCCACAGAACCGGTAATAAAAACATTTGAATGCCACCACTGCCCCACATCCGTGGTGTTGGCAATCCCAACAGCAGACAGGTGGGACAGACTCAAGTGCCATTGGGGGAGCACTCATCCTTCCCCACCTGGCCCGAAGCCACAGAATCCGGAGAGGTCATTTCTCAATCTCTTAAACGGGAGAGAGCTTCGGAGCATGTGCCAAGTGCGTTCAACACCACAACCTGCAGAACAACACACAGTCCATGGGGCATTTCAGAAGTTGCCCTGAGCAGAGTCCTGCTGAAACCAAGGGACAGGCTCCAAGCAGATGTAAACCCTGGGACCAGTTCTTCACTGAGCTCCTCTAAAAGTATAGTCAATCACAAAGACACACCCATCTTGTAAATGTTGTGGTTAGCCGGTAGCAGGTGCGGATGGCTGAGGAGAGCGAGGACTCAGATGACCATTAAGGAGTGGACTGCTGCCTTCAGAGATTGTGGGGGCTGGCAGCAGCGATGAGGAGGTTCCTGAGGAGCCTGTGCCAAGTGCACATGCATGCAGGGTTACTCGTAGGAAAGAGCAGCTTCAGCAGCACAGGCAACTCAGGAGTAAGGCTGTGAGGTAATGGCCCCTCCTTTAAGAAGATAAAAGCCAGCTGTGAACTGGACATTCTTTGCAGGAAGCAAAGACATTTTGAAACTCGATCCTCGTGAATATTGCAGTATCTTAGTTGGTATTTGAAGACTCTTCTGTTGTAAAATATTTCTAGGTAACCTTATCTGTGATTCTTGGCAGCCTCGCACAGTTTCGGTGAGGCTCATGCTTATCAAAGTTAATTAATTTGCAGCAGCCTTTTAACCAGGGATTCGTAAGAATCATGAAAAGGTTTCTGTTTCCTCTGATTCATGTTTGTTTTATTGGAAAAGGGTTTGGGTCAGAATAATAAACTACCCCACTTTGCATGCTTTGGATTGGCTTTTTGAAGGTTCAGTTGCTAAATTGTGTCCGGGTTGTTACAACCCCATGGACCACAGCATGTCAGGCCCTCCCCCTGTGTAACACATTGGAAGCCATTTTTACTTGGAAGCTTCAAGGCTGCCACATTTAGTGCCTGGGAATTTGGGAGGGGGGATTTCATAGAGAGGTGGAAGACTAGATACAACATTCTTTCTCAGAAAGTCAAGCACATGTTGCCCTGCACCTGAAGAGGAGTGTTTGGAAGGATGTCTCCAGTTGGGATGGCGTTTTGATTGGGCCATGTGATGGGACTGGTGGGTGCAGGGGATGGATCTTGGATTTTTCTTTTGGGAAGGGAAAACCCGGAACCCTCAAATTTGGTTTTTTTCCCAGATGTGCCAGTATGACAACTCTAATAAAATGGAACTTTGAGGAAATGCTTGTCTCGGAGTTTATTGGGTTGGAGTTGGTTAGTTGGAACACTGACATTGACTCAAATCAGCTACCCCGATTTTCATCATCTCCCAGAGTTTGCCCCAAATTCACGTTCTGTCGGGATTCTGGCAGTTACCCACATTTAAATCATGAGTCTCAAGCCAAACTTCCAAAACTTCAAAAGGATTTATTGGGCGTTAAACTGTCCGGCACTGCCTGGGAGTAGCCAACTCTGAGACACATAATTCATTGTCACCCTTGGCCCTGGTTTTCCCCTACCCGCTCTGGGTGTATCGTAATTCATATTCTCCAATGGGACACATTCATAGCCAAGAGTCATCAATCACGCTCTCCAGTTAGAGTTTTGCACAGCATAAACTTCAGTCACCTAGTTACTCTTTTTGAAAACATTTATGGAATGCAGTTTCGGTTTTGCAAGCTGCCGCATTGCTCCCTACTCCCTTTCTGTTGGCAACTCTAAAAAGACCACAGAAATATTTTATGAGTTGACACGTTCATTGCGTCAATGTCCCCATCTAGTTATCCCATCCTCTGATGTTTCTCCTTTGGCCTTCCATCTTTCCCAATATCAGGATCTTCTCTAAGAGGGAAGTCCCCTCTTCTTATTAGGTGGCCAAAGTATTTGAGGTTCAGCTTCAACATCTGTCCTTCCCAAAGAATTGGGTTGGCCAACACTTAGGGATGAGTTTCTAAATTCTGCTGCCCAATTCTGTCTTCGACACCCTAACGTTTCTGCAGAGGTGCTCCTTCCACTCAACACAGGTAGTCTTTGACTTACAACAGTTCAAAGTTACAACGGCACAGAAAAAGTGACTTATGACCATTTTTTCACAGTTGCAACCTTTGCAGCATCCCCGTGGTCATGTGTTCAAAATTTGGACGCTTGGCAACTGGCATGTACTTATGACGGTTCCAGTGTCCCGGGGTCCTGTGATCCCCCTTTTGTGACCTTCTGACAAGCAAAGTCAATGGGGAAGCCGGATTCACTTAACAAGGGTTAGTAACATCAACTGCCATGATTCACTTCACAACTGTGGCAAGTAAGGTGTCAGGATTCCAGCAATCACTCTAATTAAATCATGATTCTCGAGCCAAACTTCAAAAAACTTCGAAGGATTCCTTAGAGGCGACATACTGGCACTGCCCTGTATGTAGTCAATTCTGGCATATGTCATTTACAGTCCCCTGTGACCCTGTTTCCCCCCTTCTCCCCTGGGTGTCTCATAAACCAGATTCTCCAATTGAGCCACATTCACAGGGCTGGGAGTCATCATTCACGGTCTCCAATTAAATATATTCGTGGGCAAAAGCTCTGGTAGTTTAGTTACACTCTTTTAAAGATAAAGAGTTGGAATGCACTTCCACTTTCAAACTGCTGCACGGCTCTTCCAGATTTCCTTCCTCCTCCCCACCCCCCTTTTTATGGCAACTAGTAAAACAGGCATAGGAATGTTTTATGAGTTGACAAAAGGTCTCAAATGGGACAAAACTCACTTAACCAATGTCTCACTTAGCAACCAAAATTTTGGGCTCGGTTGTTATCATAAGTCAAGGACTACCTGTACCTCCTAGTCCAATGATAGGACATGTTAGGAGAATAATCATGTTGGTCATTTTCAGTGCAGCTTCAATTGCATTTCAATTTCAATCGGCATTTCAATTCCAATTGGCATTTCCATTGCCAGTTGTTTAGCTGCCCAATCAGGTTGGAAAAACCAGCTTCAAGCCCAACAAGTAGCAACTTTTCTAGCCATTTCCTCTTTCCTGGGAGCATCCTTCTGAAAGCTTTCTCAATCCCATCCGCGAGGGCGTGGTCCCAATGAATGAATTTGGAAACAGTCCCCTCCTCTGGCTGCAAATTCCCAATCAATGAATGCTGATGTAACCACTAGCTGCAGGCAGAACATCCTGGATCCAAGTCTTCATCGTCATCGTAACTCAAGGGCTCTTGCCTCCTGCCAGCAAACCAGACCTTCTTCTGCAGAAACGAGGAGAAGGCTGCAGAGCACGAATGGCCATGGACAAATCGCTGCCACTAACCTACTTTGCAAGGATGGGCTTGTACTGTGTAGACCAAAGGGGGATGGACTTTTTTTTATAATAGAAGACCCTTACTAGTAAGAGCCAACTCAAGGGACTGCCAATGGTCAATGATAAGCAATCAGGTTGCTTCCTTTTTTAAAAACCCTTCTCTAAAATGATGATTGATGATGTTGATGATAGAGAAGGAGAAAGAGGAGGAGGAGGAGGAGGAGGAGGAGGAGGAGGAGGAGGAGGAGGAGGAGGAGGAGGAGGAGGAGGAGGAGGAGGAGGAGGAGGAGGAGAAGTTATCTGTTTTTTAATTTATCTAGTTGTTTTCCCCATCATCAAAACCACAAACTATAAAAGAAGAAGAAGCTATCTGTTCAATCGTGTCCAATTCATGCCAATTCCACAGATCAGCTCTCTCCAACGTTTCCTTAATTTTTTTTTATTGGTTCTTTCAATTGTTGGGTTTTTGTTTTTTGTTTTTGCTCTGGTCGGTGTCAACTTTGATGGCATCTCCCCACTTTTTTTTCCGGGTGGCCTCGTTTCCTTTTACTGCTGACCGTTCCAAATACAACTGCCTTTCCCGGCGAGTTTGATCAATGGTGGACCAAAATACGCGCTGCAAATTGATTCACAAAACGCCTCCCTCCCAAGAAGTAATATTCCCCTTGTATCAACACCATCCTCGGTCATCTAGCTTTGGATCCTTCTCCCCAATCCAACCCTCCCAGCTGCTCAGTTAATCCCCTTTTCCTATTTGCCTAACCGCCCCAGGGAACCCAAGGGTCTCATTCCAAACTGTTGGATAACTGGTTCCACCCCCCCTTTCCCAAATTATTTCCTATCTCCAGTTTGGGTATCAAAACCTGAGCTTGTATTTTGCCTACTTCACGGATACGTAGAATGATGAAGATAGCGCCCCAATTTTGGGGGGTGGGTGGGTGGAGCTACATCCACACCTTCCACTGGAATCCTGCCATCCCCCAAGACCTTAAAGTATGGTAGAAAAGACCAAGAAGACCCCCCCACCCAAAAAAACCCTAATTTCTGCAGCAGACGCCCAAGAAACCTCCAAGACGTTCTCCCAGTCAAGATTAGAATCCATCCATTATTCCAAGGCAGATTCGCCTCTGCATGCGAACATTTCATCGAGTTATTTATTACCCGTAACAGTCAAGAATCGGAGAATTCCCTAGCCCTTTTTTTTTGCCAGAAGAGATCCATAAACCTTGCCACTTCCTTGAGCATTGGGAATACTGTTTGTTTGTTTTTTAAAAGCAAACACCTGTCGGATTATGAGAGATCGCGGAACGTCCCAATGGAAAGAAGGAAGATGTGGGTTGAATTGCTTCATCGGCCAACGGTAGCCCCGCAAAACATCGCTTACCTACTCTGGCCATCCGCACTCCTGCTCCCAATTCTGGGAAGGGCAGAGTAAGATAGAAGAACGCCCCCCAATTCTCATTTGCTCCTTCCACAAATCCACCCCCCATCCTACCCACCCACTCAACGACCCACCCGGGCTTCAACATAGCTAATTCTAAATGATGGTTATTATTTTTAGCCCTTCAATCCATTCCTCCTCCCCCTTTTTTTTTTTTTTTTGCAGGGAGGGAAGTGAGAAAAATGTAAGATCTCCCAAGCTGGAAAGTCCAACACACAGACAGAGGGAGACACGCACCCCTTCTTGTTAGACAGGGGTTTAACGTTCTTGATATGATTGGATTGCTTATTGTACCCTATGACTATTATTAAGTGTTGTAGCTGATGATTATTGACTATTGATGAATGTATCTTTTCTTTTATGTACACTGAGAGCATTTGCACCAAGACAAATTCCTTGTGTGTCCAATCACACTTGGCCAATAAAGAATTCTGTTGTATTCTATTCTATTCTGTTCTGTTCTGTTCTGTTCTGTTCTGTTCTATGTTCTATTCTCTACTCTATTCTATTTTCTATTCTATTCTACTCTATATTCTATTCTATTTTCTTTTCTATTCTACTCTATATTCTGTTTTCTTTTCTATTCTATTCTCTACTCTACTCTATTCTATTCTATCGTATCCTACTCTCTATTATATTCTATACTGCACTCTACTCTACTCTACTCTACTCTACTCTACTCTACTCTACTCTACTCTTCTCTTTTCTTCTACTGTTCTCTATTGTTCTATTCTATTCTATTCTATTCTATTCTATTCTATTCTATTCTATTCTACTCTACTCTACTCTACTCTACTCTACTCTATTCAATTCCTATTTCTATTCATATTTCTCTTCTTAAACCCGGTTAGATCCAGAACAGAATCGAGATTTGTCCATTCGGATCAAGCCCGCGCTTGGGATCGCGACGAAGAAAGGAAAAACTCGCCCCCAAAGGTATCTTGAGCCGCATCGGACTGACGCGGGACGGGAGAAATCGCAGCCCCCTCCAACCCCCCCACCCCCGCGCCCTCTGCGGCTCGCCCCCCTCCCTCAAAGGAGCGACCCCACCCACCCACTCCCCCAGCCCAGCGCAGAGCGGGGACGCCCCGGGCGCCGAGGCGGTCGGGTTTCTCCCCCACCTTCGTTGTGCGCGGAGAAAGCTTCCTCCACCCGGGGGCACGGGGGGAAATTCGTGGGAAGCTTCCCCCACACCCGTGGATGATGGACGGAACGGGGCTGGGGAAATCCCTGCCAAGCCGGGGGTGGCCAACGAAGCGGGCCGGAAAAAAGGGACCAGGATGCCGTCGAGTCGTCCGCGAGAGAAGCCTTCCCCGTCCCCGGTCCAGATGGCTCCACCTGCCTCGGCATCCGACCGGAGAGAAGCCCCGACGGCGCCCGGAGCGAAGGGCGGGTTGCCTTGCCCCAAAAGCCATCGGGAGACACCCACACCACCCACTCCTCTCTCCCTCCCCACGAGCGATGGCTCTCAAGCCGGGATGCCCGGCCGGCGCTTGAGCCGCGCTTACCTCGACGCCGACGCCGACGCCGCTGCTCCCGCTCCCGCTCTCCGGGCGTCTAAGCCGGGCGCGCTCTCTTCGCCTCTCCCGCCCCGGGTGGCAGCCAAGGGACGCCGCCAGCGGCGAGGGAAAGCCGCGCCGTCTCCCGCGAAAGCGCAGCGGCTCCGGGTGAAGCTGGGAAGGGACCTCCCTTCGGGGCGGGAGCAGAGCCCTCCGAGGGGGGCGGCGCCCACGCGTGGAGCTAGGTTTGGGGGGGTGGGTGGGGTTTTTTCTTTCTTTTTTTTTGTGAATGTGAAGAGCGCTGGGCAGCGCGCTTGTGAATGGAGAGAGGAGGGGTGGGCGGGGAGAAAAGAGGGGTGGGGACTCCGCCCCCTGGCTCCGCCCCCCTTCTCTTCTCTTCCCTCCCCCCCCCCCCCCCCCCCCTCTCTCTCTCTCTCTCTCTCTCTCGTTGCTTTCTCTTACTTTCCTGGAGCAATTAATGCTCTCCAAGTGGCGTCATGGCGTTGAAATGGAATCGGACCATTAAGGCGTCCCCGCAGGGATCTCCGGCTCTCCGCGCGCCCGCCGTCCGCTCCTTCCAACCGGGCTGCCTGCCACGCGAAGAGCCAGCGGCGGAACCGCACGAATTTCCGAGGCTGGGGCGGCTGGGAGGAGGTGGGGGGGAAGAGAGAGAAAGATAGAAGGGGTAAGGGAGAGAGGGAAAGAGAGAGGGAGGGAGAGAGCGGGGTAGGGAGGGGGAGAGGGGAAGGGAGAAGGGGGATATAGAGAGAAAGAGAGAAGGGGGAGAGGGAAAGAGAGAGGGGAGAGAGAGGAAGGGAGAGGGAGGGATATAGAGAGAAAGGAGAGGGGGAGAGAGAGAGGGAAAGAGAGGGAGGGGAAGAAAGAGGGAGAGAGGGGGCAGGGAGGGAGAGAGGAAGGGAGAGGGAGGGGGAGAAAGACAGAGAGAGGGGGTAGGGAGGGAGAGAGAGGGTGAGGGAGAGAGGGAAAGAGAGAGGAGGGGGAGAAGGAGGGGGAGGGAGGGAGGGAGAGGAAGGGAGAGAGGGGGGTAGCAGGAGAGAGAAAGAAAGAGAGGGGAGGGAGAGAGAGAAAAAGGGGGGAGAGAGAAAGGGAGGGGGAGAGAAAGGGGGGAGGGAGAGAGAGGGACTCCCGTTCTCCAGTCTTGCAAAACAGGACCAAGTCTCATCAGATCAATTGTTTTGATATTATTATTATTATTAATTATTAATTATTATTATTATTATTATTTCCCCCCAAGACTTTGATCTTGTCTTTGAACATGGGCAAAGTCCCCCATCTCCGTCCCAAGTGATGGGGGGGGGGGGAAGAGCTTGTAGGTTGGAAACAACTTGAAAGTAGTGACAAATAAAATAAACAAACACACACACACACACACACACACACAGCACCTGAGTTCTCAGCACAAGTACACTGTTGGAGTGCTTTAAGTGCTCCGATCAATTGGCTCTCCTGGGGTCTCAAAGATCAGACAGTTTATAATCCTGGAACATGTTGCGGCCCAAGAGAAGGCCGTTGGAAAGAAAAGGAAGAGAACTTCTGAGCATAGGCAGAGTTTCCCAGAAGGGAAAAAACAGAGGGGGGGGAAAAGTGTCCATGGGGTAAGAAATCTCAAAAGCTGGCTTTGAAATCCACGACAGCTATTTTTAGCGCATGGTTAGAACAGCCCTGTCTTAACCCTTTTTTATTCATGGTTTATTGAACAAACCACAATTGTTTGGTTGTCTACAACATGCTAAGCCATAAGCCTTGGTTTACAAAGTTCCTGCCGAAAATTAAACAAACTATGTTGTTATTAGCATTGGAAAAGATCTTTAAGCAGAAAATAAGAAAAGACACACTCTAAAACTGCACGTCTGCTTGAGAGCCAGTATAATGTGCCTTATACATATATAATGTGTAAGGTACATTATTAGTAGTTATTAAGTAGTTATTAAATGTAAGAATAGTATTTAAATAGTATTTAAGTATTATTAAGAATAAGAATACTGTTCCAAATATGCTTTTTCCAAAAGGCAACTGGACTTTAAGTTTTTTTTTCTTTTGAAGACATTTCACTTCTCATCCAAGAAGTTTCTTCAGTTCTAACTGGCTGATGGGGTTGGTGGAAGGATTTATACTCCTTGCAGACAGCTGGTCATTTGCATTCTCCTGCATCTCAAATGGAAGCACAAATGATTCCTGTAGTCTGCATTTTTTTCTGTAGTCTGCAATTTTCCATTTCCCACCAGCCAGTCAGAGCTGAAGAAGCTTCTTGGATGAAAAGCGAAATGTCTTCAAAGAAAAACCAGAAAAAGCATCTTTGGGACAACCAGGACATGGGTGGCTGAGAATCTCCATAGACAATAAGAATACTGAGATCTGGATTTGGGTCCATCCTCGGTCATAGATATACTTATAAGTGGCTTCGGACCAGTTTCTTAAACTGTCCTACCTCGCAGAGTCGTCGTGGGGACAGAATGAAGGGAAACCCCTATGTAGAAAAAGTGGAATAATCTTTCTCCATCATCACAGCCATGGTAACTTAAGAGCAAAACTGTTTCTGGTTAGAGCATCATCTATATAATGACATTATGGTACTTATGTTAGTAATATAATACCAATAGAAAACTCAACTCCTTTCCTTTCTTTCTGCAAGTGAGCAGGTCACATCTAAAAAGAAAGAAGCAGAAGGATGAGGGTGGGAGGGAAAATCAGACACCAGGTTTAACAGATTAACAGAGTTGGAAGGGACCTTGTAGGTCATCTAGTCCAACCCCCTGCCCAAGCAGGAGACCCTGCCTACACCATTTCTGACAGATGGCAGTCCAGTCTCTTCTTGAAAGCTTCCAGCGATGAAGCTCCCACACCTTCTGAAGGCAACGTCTGTTCCATGGGTTGATTGCTCTCACTGTCAGAAAGTTTCTCCTTATTTCCAGGTTGAATCTCTCCTTGTTCAATTTTCATCCGTTACTCCTTGTCTGGCCTTTGGGTGCCTTGGAAAATGGCTTGACCTCTTCTCCCTCTCTGTGGCAGCCCCTCAAATATTGGAAGACTGCTCTCCTGTCTCCCCCGGTCCTTCTCTTCACTAGACTAATACAGGACCAATTCCTGTAACCGTTCATCATATGTTTTAGCCTCCAGTCCCCTAATCATCCTGGTTGCTCTTCTCTGCACTCTTTTCTAGAGTCTCAACAGGTTTGGAGATTCAGTGTCTGGACCAGTGGTTTCTCAACAACTTTAAGAAGTGTGCAGAAATCTTCAGCCAGGATTCTTAGAGTTGAAGTCCAAACCTTTGAAAGTTGCCAAGGCTGAGAAATGCTGGACTGCTAATGAGCTGGGTGCAGAATCTGAACAGATGATCCAGATTCTATTTTGTGTGTATATTTGTCTGCATACAACTTCCCATCCTGTGTGATTTTTATTGTCATGCATGTTAGCAAGACAGTCGAAGAAAGACGCACATCCTCTACTTTTGGCAGGTTTGTTTTGCATAATGATTCGTAAGGATTTTGGTCCATAGTTATTGAGAAGTAAACTGCATTGAGTTCAATGAGATGAGCGTTCTCATTGTAGTATTTTGCAGCCACTTAACTGGAGCATCTTCTGGAGAGTGAACGAAAACTTCTCTGTTCGTTTCTTGAATCAGCATCTCAAGGTTTAGCTGCAAATAGGAATCAAAAATAACTTTTGATGTTAATACTCTGGCAAGTGAGTCAGTTCATCCTCCGTGACCTGTTTTCAGTTCCTTCCTTCTTTCCTCCCTCCCTCCCTCTCCCTCTTTCCTTCTCATTCCTGTTACTTCCTTCACTCCTGCTTGCCTTCCTTTCTCCTTCATTCCCTTCCTCATTCCCTTCCATTTTCTCATTCCTATCACCTTCCTGCTTGCCTTCCTGCCTTCCCTTTTTCCTCATTCCTTCCTTCCTTCCTTCCTTCCTTCCTTCCTTCCTTCCTTCCTTCCTTCCTTCCTTCCTTCCTTCCTTCCTTCCTTCCTTCCTTCCTCATTTCCTCTCATTTTCTCATTCCTATCACCTTCCTGCCTGCCTTCTCCCTCCTTCCCTTCCTTCCTTCCTCATTTCCTCTCATTTTCTCATTCCTATCACCTTCCTGCCTGCCTTCCTGCCTTCCCTTCTCCCTCATTCCCTTCCTTCCTTCCTCATTTCCTTCAATTTTCTCATTCCTATCACCTTCCTGCCTTCCTGCCTGCTTGCCTTCCTGCCTTCCCTTCTCCCTCATTCCCTTCCTTCCTCATTTCCTCTCATTTTCTCATTCCTATCACCTTCCTGCCTGCTTGCCTTCTTGTCTTCCCTTCTCCCTCATTTCCTTCCATTTTCTCATTCCCATCACCCTTTTCCTTCCTTCCTTCCTTCCTTCCTTCCTTCCTTCCTTCCTTCCTTCCTTCCTTCCTTCCTTTCTTCCTTCCTTCCTTCCTTCCTTCCTTCCTTGCTTCCTTCCTTCCTTCCTTTCTCTCTCTCTCTCTCTCCCTCCCTCCCTCCCTCCCTCCCTCTATCAGTCCATGTGTTCATCTATCCATCTTTCCTTTCTGGTTCAAACATAAGCACAGCAAGCTTCTGTTTAAGGCAGCAGTTTGACAGCTTATTCCACTGAACCCAAGAACAAGAAAATATCATATATATATATTTTAAGACATCAGATCACAGATCAAATTGATACAATCCCTTTATCAATCCCAGGGGATGGGTGGACTAACTCAATTCCCAATTTCTTTCTGACTAGCCATTTCTCTCCCTGGCTTCCTCCTAATGTTCAAAATGCTGATTAAAAGAAAAGAAAAAAAGACCAAGCAGCTAATTTTGGAGCCAAGAAACCCCTAAAGTTCCAGGCTTCCTCGTCCAAATGAGCAAGGGGAGCGGAAAGCAGGGAGCTATTTCCGAGATCCATTAGCACTTTCTCTGCATTTTCTTTTCTATTTTTTTTTCTTCCTGTGTGTGTGTGTGTGTGTGTGTGTGTCTTTCCATTTACTCTCCAGCCCAGACTCTGCTTTCACAATCCAATAATAAACTGCCATGAATCAGCCTGAATGCTCTAAAGAGGAAGGAGAGAATGACTGGAGTTGGCTACTGAGGTGGGTTGGAGGGACCGGCTCCTACCATCCCCCAACCACCGAAGGAAGCAGAAGTTCTCCAGTCATGTGCCCCCCCTCCCCCCCACACACTTTTCAAGGAGCAGTAAAATTGTCTTTTGCAAGAATGTTAAAAATATTCTGCCCATTTACCACCTGCTAGGTTAGCTAACATGTTTAAAAATGTGTCTAGCAAATGCTGGAAATGTAACCCCCCAAAATGGGCACATAATATCATATGTGGTGGACTTGTGTAAAAAGCAAAAAGGAAAGAAAGAAAGGAAAGAAAGAAAGGAAAGAAAGAAAGAAAGAAAAAGAGAGAGAGAAAGAAAGAAAGAAAAAGAAAGAAAGAAAGAAAGAAAGAAAGAAAGAAAGAAAGAAAGAAAGAAAGAAAGAAAGAAAGAAAAAGAAAGAAAGAAAGAAAGAGAAAGAAAGAAATGGGTAAAAATACACAGGGGGTTAGAAAAGATGACAGAGAAACATATAGATTTTAAACCTGAACTGTTTTTATTCGGCATAATATCAGAAAAAAAAACTTGATAAGCAAAGTATGTATTTAAGGTATGCATGTCTTAACAGCAGCAAGGATTATATTCGCACAATATTGGAAGAATGAAGAAACACCACGAGACGAAGAGATCATTGGGAAGGTACTAGATTGTGCAGAAATGGATAGACTTTTGCTGAAAATTAAACAGAAAGAAGACAAAGAATATTATCAAACATGGAACTTATTCTACCAGTGGTTGGAAAAAAGGGGTGGAGATTAAGAATTCAATATCCAGACAACATGATGCTTATTGACCACTAACAAATATAAACAATAAAAAAAAATAATGAAATTTATATAAAAAAGATTCTGCCTGACCCAGATAGTCAATTCTCCATCCTTCTCATAGACCAGAGGTCTCCAAACTTGGCAACTTTAAGACTTGTGGACTTCAATTCCCAGAATTCTCCAGCCAATTTTGGAGAATTCTGGGAGTTAAAGCCCACAAGTCTTAAAGTTGCCAAATTTGGGGACCCCTGTCATAGACAATGCTTAATTGTTTGAAAGAGTTGGACATTCTGACCATGGGTGTATGAAAGAAGAGATATGTCACCCCAAATCCTAGAAAGACTTCCGAGTTCATTAAACCAGCTTCCTCAGAATGTCCTCCAGATACCTCAACTAAGTTACTATAGAATTATCTAGTTAAGATGGAACTGAGACCATCCTGGAGGACGTGGATGTGGTCCCCAAACCAATTTGCTCAGATTGAAGAAGCTACTTGGATAAGCAGCGAAACGTTTGGAGCCACCAAGCAAAGAAGTCCAATTGTCATGACCTCAACTTCCAGACACAATGGACAAGAAAAGACAGGGATGGAAAGTAGAAGGTGGGGAAGGGCTAGTTGGAAATGGGTGACATCCTCCCATGCCAAGATTTAAGAATGGGATCCTGAACCAAGCACCAGAATCCTGAGAATCCACACCTCTGATGTGGTACCCTGGTTGTTGCAGTCTGGGTTAAATTCAACCAACTTCATTGGTCCCCAAATAAAGTCAATGGGTTGCTTCAACTAAGAAGCATTAAGAAGGTCAACCAGGATTGAGAACTTGCAGCCTTCCAGATGTTAGCCTTCAGCTAATACTCCTCGCTATTGATTACCAATAAGGTTTAGCAACTGTACTCATACGGACACTGTTTCTGTACCTCTGTGGTATCTTAAAACTAGGTTAACAAATGCCCGTATCTGAGTTTATATAACATGGGATGGCCAAATAAACAAGCATGTAAAGGAAACAAGGAATACAAGCTAGCATTTCTGGAGGAAAGGTTATAAAAAGAAACAATGAAGAGGAAGAAGAGGAGGAGGAGGAGGAGTGGGGGGAAGGGGAAGAAGTAGAAAAGGAGAAGACTATATACAACCAGTATGTCAGAGCTGGAGAAAGACAAGTTTCTCTTTAAACATAGAACTGACTTACTCAATCTTTCTTTCTCAGTCCAACAATGTCAGATAGAGAATTGGAATTTCATGTAGGGAGATTCCAGGCCACGGGTCAGATGGTTTTGTCATGAAAGCAGGACAGTCTCTTGCTTTCTCACACAACCCTCAGCCATCTCATCAGTCAATAAGTGTGAGAATACCACAGTGCACTCTAGATACATTTTTGAAATTCTCTTGTTTTTCAGCAAGACGTTCTCTTGCTTTTGTCTTGTCATTAATCAAGTTAAATAAAAGCAAATAGAAAAGGGGGGGGGAGATTTAAGATGTTCTTTCTTTTTTCTTTTTACAAATGTACAATGACAGGAATTGCAATTATGCTGATCTTGATTATTTATCACCAGTACAGGTAGTCCCCCATGTCGGCTTTGGAAACCATAGTAGCACCAGAAGCTTCCACACCACCACATTCTTGTGCTTGGGAAATTGGGAGGGGGGAGAGGGAGTTCAGAGAAAGACCCAGGCCCACCCCCTCTTCATCCTAGGGCATGCAGGGAGGAAAGGAGAAGAGAGCAATGTGGGTTGCATGGCTTATGGGGGAGGAAAAGGCCCCGATCCCCTTCATTAACCACACCTGGGAAGAGAATTTAAAAGAGATGCATGCTGACTGTGGCAGCTGCTGAGAACAAATGTGACTTTATCTTGTGTTCACTTTGCTTATCTGCATTCTTGGAATCCTCCCAACCATGTTGAATTACTGCCATGCCTTCACGTGTGCAATTCTTTCTCCTGCCCTGCCGGACTAATTACCTCTGTTTGGCTTGTTTGGACTTTTAAGTTACAGTTTGTTTTGCTCATGTTTTGGACTTAATTTTCTGAGGTCAAAAGCTGTTCCTGGGAGAGTTTTTCTCCAGCCAGAAGGTAACCTGGACATTGGGGGCAAAGTTGGTGCTAATAAAGGGACTCTTATTTCTTATCTGACTGTGTTGCCTTTGTTCCACACCCCGGGTCATCACAGAGAAGAAGAAGAGGAGGAGGAAGAAGAAGAAGAAGAAGAAGAAGAAGAAGAAGAAGGAGAAGGAGAAGGAGAAGGAGAAGGAGAAGGAGAAGGAGAAGGAGAAGGAGAAGGAGAAGGAGAAGGAGAAGGAGAAGGAGAAGGAGAAGGAGAAGGAGAAGGAGAGGAAGAAGAGAAGCTTCAGGAGGTGGATTCCTGTGAAAGTCAGCTGCTCTTGTGAGGCGGGGTGAGGCTGAGAGCATCCTGCCTTACCAGAGGGGATGGGACAACATCATCACCATTTGCCAACATGCTATTTTCACAGCTGACATCCTATCTAGGGCTAAATATAGCCGTTTGGGGCTTCTGGGCTGTTAAACTTTAATAAACTGCTCTGCTCTGGATCACAACTGCCTTCCGTTTCTTAGTCATTCCCTCCGTCTTTGTCTGTCTCTGCAAAAATAAATCTGAGGGCAACTTTCTAGTCTCTCAAAGTTCATTAAAAAAGGGTGTTTTTTAAAAAACAGATGGGAAAGGAAGAAAGAAGTAGATAATAATAAAGCAGGAAAATAGGTCTGGAAGGCAGGAAAACAAAAGCAGTTCTTTGGAGGAGGATGAAAACACCCCCAAGCTGTGTTTTAAAATGGGACGGAGCAGAATTACACACCATCCTATGCCCACAACTATTGAAAAACAAGTCCTCTGCAGCCTATTTATTTGTGAAATATACACCCTGGCATGGCTACCTGAGGTAATAAATTCAAATGGTAAAAAGAAGGCGGAAAGAAAAATACTGCTGGAAGAAAAAGAGCCAAAGCCAAGATGATCAACCCAGTAATATTCAGGAACAGTGTTTACAAATGATATGATGGATTGTTTTCTGCCCATCTAAAACTGTGTGTAGAACAGGATGGTTTTTCTTCTCTATAGCAACGTTTTCTCCGTAAGGTGCTGGTGCCAAAAAGACTATGTCTTCAATGCAGTCAAGTTCTAGATTGGTTCTAGATTGTTGTTTTTTTTAAAAAAAAAACCTGGCAACTTTTAGGTGGGTGGACTTCAATTCCCAGAATTCCCCAGATAGCATCTAATCTAGATGATGACACAAAACAGGGTGATAAACGCCAGTTGCAGACTTGTTTCTGTTAGAAGAAGCAATGGGGAAATAGCAGCACTATAGGAAAAGATCATTGTAAACGCTAATCTGCTCTTAAAATTCGGACCAGGCATGGTGCCTGTAGTTACAGTTTTTAAATAATTTTCAGGTGCCTCAATAACCCTTTGGAAACTACATTTTCCAACTAATACTTCCCTGTAGATGATAGGATAGTAAGCTATGGAAGTGATGAGCCAGTTTAGTCTAGTGATTAAGGCAATCAGGCTAGAACCCAAGGGATGGTGAGTTCTAGTCCTGCCTTAGGCATGAAAGACAGCTGGGTAACTTTGGGCCAATGATGAGGAGATGGTGAGTTCTAGTCCTACCTTAACATGAAAGCCCGCTGGGTGACTTTGGGCCAATCACCAGGAGATGGTGAGTTCTAGTCCTACCTTAACATAAAAGCCCGCTGGGTGACTTTGAGCCAATCACCAGGAGATGGTGAGTTCTAGTCCTACCTTAACATGAAAGCCCGCTGGGTGACTTTGGGCCAATCACCAGGAGATGGTGAGTTCTAGTCCTACCTTAACATGAAAGCCCGCTGGGTGACTTTGGGCCAATCACCAGGAGATGGTGAGTTCTAGTCCTACCTTAACACGAAAGCCCGCTGGGTGACTTTGGGTCAATCACCAGGAGATGGTGAGTTCTAGTCCTACCTTAACACGAAAGCCCGCTGGGTGACTTTGGGCCAGCCCAACTCACCACACAGGGTTGTAGTCATGGGGAATATAGGAGAATGAAGGGGTCTTTGTCTCACCAGCTTGAGTTAGTTATAAAAATAACAAAGGTAATAAACAATAAAATAAACAAAACAAAACCAATAAATACAGTTGACCTTGTTGCTAAGTAAGTGGGTAACAAGGAGAAGCTGCATCTTAGGGTCTAAGGACTGCGCAGGGAGAGAACCAGAACTGTAATGTGGAATAGAGACACCCCACACACCCATGGACAGGGACTGTAGTTTTTTTAGAGAAGCAATTTTACTTTGAGAGCATTTTTACTCTTCTCCCCCCACGCCCCCAATGTGAAAATCTGATTTAACAAATTTTGTAATCCCCCACACCTCCAACAGGCAGGAAAGTTTGCTGCCTGACAGTCTTGGGCAACTCAATGCTGCGGTTTGGCAGCCAGATTCGTCATATATACCCCCCTCAAAATATAGGGGCTGAGGGGCTGCCTATCTTGAGCTTAAGTTAGCTTCACTGTAGACACGATGGCAGAGGGGGGTTCAGGTTGGCCAAAGGGGAGACGTCCTGGAAGCCGGCTTGCCAAATGAGCTTCAGATGCTTTTGCCAAACCAAAATTGTGCTGAGGAGACAAGGTTGGACTGAAAGGGTATGGAAGAAGTTGCGGGGAGGCCAATAAATCACCAGCAAGGCTGGCAAAGGAGTCAGAGGGAGCATTTGTAAGCTTATTTCCTGTGCGCACTGAAATCCAGCACCCACCAGGCTGGATTGGGTCCTAGAAAGAGACAGGGCAGCCAAAAACAGAAGTGTGTTTACCTTTCATTATTTCCAGAAGAGGCTAATTTCTCAGTTCTCACCTTTCATGATTAATTATTAGAAAGAGCGCAGAGAACAGCAACCAAGATGATTAGGGGACTGGGGGCTAAAACAATATGAAGAACAATTACAGGAACTGGGCATGGCTAGTCTATTGAAGAGAAGGACCAGGGGAGACAGGAGAGCAGCCCTCCAATATCTCAGTGGTTGCCACAAAGAGTGGGGCAACCTATTTTCCAAAGCACCAGAAGGCAAGACAAGAAGCTAATCTAGGAGAGAAGTAGCTAAGGAGACATTTCCTGACAGTGAGAACAATTAACCACCGGAACATCTTGCCTCCAGAAGTTGTGAATGCTCCAAACACTAGAAGTTTTTAAGGAGAGACTGCATAACCATTTGAAGTGGTGTAGGGTTTCCTACCTAAGCAGGGGGCTGGACTAGAAGACCTCCAAGGTCCCTTCCAACTCTGTTGTTCTAATTATATTTACCAGTATCTCAGTTCCTTGGCTCTAAGTAAGGAAAAGATTGTTCTTTCCTTCCCCACAGCCATCTTCACCAAGGGACCTTCCCGACGCCATGTCCCTCCAGGGAAGATTTAAAGCTCCAATCTAAACTGACACTGGATCTCCATCTCTTAAAAACAACTCCTAGAAAAATATATGTCATTGCAAGACATGTGCAAGATATTGTTGCTACTGTCATTTCTAAATGCCCGGAGAAAATATTTGATTTTGTTCTAAAAAAAAAATATCTAGGGCATCCAGGAAGGATTCATTACAGTTTCACTTGAAGTTATGAAAAGTGCAAACTTTTACAGCCTTCCTCCTTCCGGTCTAAATATTTGAGGGATGGACTTCTCAGCTGACCAGGTGTGGAATGAGATAGCTAGGAGAGAAGGCATCCTTGGCATCAGAAGGTGCTGGATTTAATCTCCAGCAATGGGAGCTTGGAACTGGAAAAATCATTTGGCCAACTAGGAAAGCTGTTTTTTTTTTTCCCCAACTGTCTTCCACCCCTCATCTCCTACAATCCTCACCATATTGATGGGTCTGGTCAGAGTTCTCAACAGCTTGAGAAACAAAGATCTGGAACATCTGGAGAACCATACTGAATGTATTTGGTTTCTGTCCTGTCTTTCCTCTGAGATGAAAGGCAGATGTTCTTTTTTTTTTTTTTTGAAAACAGTTTTATTAATTTTAACAACAAACAAACAAAAACGCATAAAACATAAAAACATCATCCTTTCCTTCATGAGTTTACAGACAGTGTATCGGTTGGTTTATCACTTTTTTTTTGTGCATCCATTTCATAGTCTCTATTGTAGTTATATTGCATAATAGCTCATATTATCAATCAACAATTATATAGCCTGATATCATTATTAAACTATCATTTGACTATAATTTTATTAATTCATACTTTAGCGAGATAACTATAGTTTACTTAATTTATTTTATACCAAATCATCAAGTCATAGCAAGTCTATCTTAATAAAATTTTATAAAGATAATAGCATAGAAAAAAAGGAAATATGTATTCATTGTTTCCTAAGGTTCTAAATATTCTATTATTATATTTTATTGTCTAACCATTGATAGAAGGCAGATGTTCTTTTTATTATGGTCATTGAGGTGTTACCAGATAAAGCGAAGACAACACGGGCCACTCGCATCTTCCTGCAGAGGACAAGTCTAGTGGTAAAGGCACCAGGCTAGTTAGCACCAGGCTGAGAGTTCTAGCCCCAACTTAGCCATGAAAGCCAGATGGGTGACTTTGGGTCAGTCATTCTCTCTCAGCCCAACTGATCTCACAGGGTTTAGGTGTGAAAAATAGGAGGAGGAATGTTTTTTGGATATGTTCACTGCATTGGATAATTTGTAAACAATAATAAAGGCAGGATAGAAATAAATTTAAAAACTCTTAATATACAAGGGCAGCTCCAGAAAATGTAAGCCGAACTGACTTATTTGTTAAATGTACTGTACATCTTGCATTTGCTCCATTGGGTACTTTCTCCTGCATTTTCACCCACACAACAACCCTCTGAGAGAAAGTGGGCTGGGAGACAGGATTCAAGTCACCCAAGTACAGCAGTAAGCTTCACATGGTTTAGCGTCAACCTGAAGTAGGATCTTCCCAGTCATAATTAGTCACTAACTATACCATACTGGCTTAAGGCAGAACCATCACCAATCATTAGACAATCTGTAACTGACGAATAGTTACTGTAACTGATGGGTAGTTACTAAGAGAGTAACTATCCATCAGTCATCTGACTACAGGACAATAGGGTGTCCTGAAGTCAGGTGACTGATGGACAATTGCTCCTGGGTACAGGTTATTTAATTTTAAGTCGGATTTAAACTTGACGGGTTGCCTAAGAGTGGATACTTTCAAAGAAAAATCTGTTCCTTGTGTATGTAGCTCAATTTATCTCTTGCCCTCCCTCTCTGCAATGAGAGGCAGGCACAGAGAAGAATATTGCTCATACATAGTTTCTGCTTTCTACTCTTTCGTTGGTCAGAGGTCAACTGCATCGCAACCGAGTCAGGAGGTTCCAACAGAGCACTATTAGCTCTTTAGACAGTGCGTTTCTCTCTCTCTCTCTCTCTCTCTCTCTCTCTCTCTCTCTCTCTCCTGCTTTCCTTCCTTTTCCTCTGTCACTTTAAGGCACAGGCTTGGCTCCTGGCCAGCCAGCCATTTCCTGGTAATCCAATAGCTGCAGATAAACTGAAAATGCATTTCCTGCCACCCTGCATTTCCTGCCATCCCACTGTAAAAAAAAATTTTTTTATTTAAGTAACTGGAGAATTTGCATCGTTGGCACTGGTTGCATCCTGGATTTTTCTCACCAATGAGATGGTTGCAAAGATGAGGAAGGGAGGGCTGAAGTGGGGTGGGAGGGGGATGGATGTCTACTGAGCTGGCCACAAATGTGTGGTTAGATTTTTTTGTTGATTTGTTACAGATATATTCTGCCTTGTCTCAGGATTGCAAGGTAGCATATACAGCAACCCCACTTCCCTCTTTACAACAGTATGGGAAATAGGTTGGGCTATGAGAAAGTGACTGTCCCCTAGTCATCTTCCATGGTTGGGGGGAATTCATCCCCGACTTCTACATATGTGTGTGTTGCCGTTTTCCATGGTGCAAAGTTGCTGCTGCTTCTTGAAATGTGCTACTATCCAATAAGTTGTATCATTCATTTGTTCTCCTTCGGTGCAGGGAAGTTGTTATAAGCACAGCAACACCTTTGCCCTGTCCAAAGCTTGGTGGAGTCTGTTCAGATTTCAGAAGTTTTGTACATTACTAAGAATAGACAAAACAAGACTTCCTGATCTTTCTAGACCAAGGGCGATTTTGGAATTTCAAGAGTAAAATATTTGCACCTGCATAAAGTAGCCAGTCTGGAGTGGAGGGAATTGGTTGTACCCCTCCCGCAAAGCCAACCATTTATGGACAATCACAAAATACACCATTGTAAGAAGGCCTTGTAAATCAAAACATTTATTTATAGTCACACACCAATAAAACCATGTGCGCACACACATACACAGACAAACACACAAACTGAAACAAAACAATACTAAGAATATGGTATCAACCACATTTTGCAAGACCTGGCTATTGCTAGAAACTTGGTAACTTTTATATTGGTTTCCCAAGTAGATCTTGTAGAAGGAAGCCTGTGATTTCTTGATCTGAGAGACAATCAGGTTTATGAGGGCCAGAAGCCCTGGTTGGACAACGGGCAGAGTAACCACACATGGATTCCTGACTCAATCAGGTAAGATTTGGTGTGCCTTGGATGGTCTAATGGGCTGCACAGGCACTGGATTAGCTCACAGTTCAAGTTACAGCAGTAAATTAGTTTCTGCTAAAGAGATAGAGATTACCTGCTCTTATCTATTCCAGCCTTTGGCCCCCAAAATTCTTAGAACACAGTTACTTTAATCTCCAGCCAACATGGTCAACTCTCAGAGATGGAGGCAGGAGAGACTCTAACTAACATCTGGAGGTAAAAGGTTGGGAAAGACTCTTCCGTTAATAGCAATTACTGCCTTGGCTATCAATGGGAGCTGTCCAAGGTGCTGCAGAGTTCATTCACCCCAAATACCTACAAACATTCTTCTTTGGGGAACGCGGAAGAATGTTTATCAACTGCCCCTGGGTAGACTTCCCCAACCAGAACATTATCCAGATGTGTGGACTTCAGTTCCCAGAATTCTTAACAATAGCATACTGGGTTGAAATTCAGGGAGTGAAATTTACTCCTCTGAAATCCATTGAAGACCACTGGAGGACAGCCAGACTGGAGAAGCTGTTCTTGATGTGTCTTGTGACAGAGATGTTGAGAGCTAAGATAATCCTAAAACAGAGGTCTCCAAATTTGGCAACTTTAAGACTTATGGACTTCAACTTCCAGAATGCTTCAGCCAGCAAAGCAGCATCGATGAAGTCCACACGTCTAAAAGTTGCCAAGTTTGGGGATCCCTGTCCTAAAATAAGAGTATCCAAAGATATCCAAAGATATTAAATCTTGTCACAGAGTTACTGTAGTCGTGTTTAGGCAAATAAACACCATGAGAACCATACAGGCTCATCAGGAAAAATTGAAAATGCAAAGCTAGGTATTACTGAGACCAACTGAAATGATTTCAAAAGATTCTATAATCTTTAACGTTCACCAGAAATTGATACAAAATAAAATGTGGCTCCTCAAAAGCCAGCCATTTACTTTTATCATGACAAATGGTTTTGCACACTTGTCTATGTTTGCCAAAGGCATTGCGAGTCTTTCTGCAAGAGACACTGATATTGTAATTATTTTAAATTCAATCACACCTAGCTTTTATCCTGGCCATACCCACTGTTCTGCATGTCTCTTCTCATTGTGAGAGGTAATCCTTAAAACAGGTAGTCCTCAAAATGACAGGTAGTGCTTGAAACAGAAATATTATACAATCCTACTATAAAAGAATTAAAGTGATGGCGCTTATTTGGCCAATGGATAAAGCTGTAAAGAAGGTTAGCAGACTTGTGCAGTTGGAAGGAGTGACATTTAAACAAGGAAGAAAGGAAATTTGGCTGCCCCTTCATTAGACCTCCAAAGTTTAGTTTTGCCTCTTGGGAGTTGAGAGAAACTGCTCCTGATCTTAACATGACAGTGAGGAGGGGTAAAGAAAGAAGTAAATAAAGACATGGCAGCTCCTGTAAAAAAAAAAAAAAAAAAAGAGGCTTCACAGATCTTGCTTGTGATTGAAGAAGAATTGCACATGCATAGTTATGAGCATTCATTAATACTTTGAGGGGAAGAGCAAGAGAGTTCTACTACACTCACACAGCGGGGGGAAAACCAACCAGATGGTACGACATATGAATGGCTAAAAAAGATGAATTACAAATCGAGATTTTTCCCAGTTGGACTGTCAGTTGAGATATAAAATTATGTCCTAACAGATTTCCCTAAGCAGGCTCCCTCAAAATACGGAGGAATACATTAGCTGTCACTCGACTCAGCGCAATCCTGTGATGAGTGACATCATGTTATATAGTTGAGGGACACAACCGATGTTGTAGTCCTGCATGTCCGTAGCACATCTGGTCTGTGAAGGTTCTCAACCTTCTTAGTGAATCCAGATGGAGCTAATCATCCATGGTTTAGTCATAGTTAGGTTAAGATATTGAATAAAACAGTAAAGTGGATAATGGGCCAGAACACACAGTGGTAGTTGATTGATTGGAGAGTGCGGGTTCCTGCATGAGGCAATCCACATGATGATTGGTTGCTGGGTGTAAAGGGGGCGTCTCTCTTTTTTCCCACCTTTTTATTCTGTGTGTTCTGTATGCTGTTCTGTGATTCACCTGATGATTCACCTCACGATGTAGTGACGTGCCTGACTCTTATTTGCTGTGAATATAGGCATAAAATATATTTATTTATATAAAAACTAGAAGCTTGTGTCAATGTCTCTGGCTTCATTTGGACACTGGCTGCTCAATTCCCTGACAGATTTATATTTTTATATAGATTTATATTTTTTTATATTTTTACTTATATATTTTAATTTTTTATATTTTATATTTACCCTGCCTTTGTTACTTTATAAGTAATTCAAGGCAGTAAACATATTTAATACTCCTGACTCCTATTTTCCCCACAACAAAAACCCTGTGAAATGAGGGATCGGCTGAGAAAGAGGGACTAGCCCAAAGTCACCCATAATGCCAAAAGCTGGACTAGAACTCACCATCTTCTGGTGATTGACCCAAAGTCATCCAGTCATCTTTTATGCCTTTGCCAGGAGTAGAACTCACAGTCTCCTGTTTCTGAGCCAGCACCTTAACCACTACACCAAACTGGCTCTGTAAGGTGTGAGATTCTCTATAAAGCTTTATAAGGTGTGAGATTCTTTCTCAGAGAATCTCTCTCTTCAGCTAGATAAGGAAAATGATAGAATGGTGTCAGATAACCCATCCTAGCCAGAGCAGATCATACTGGCTGGATATTTATTTCAGGAATTTATTTCCTATACGCATCTCTTTCTTTCCCCTCCTCCCCAAATCTTTCCATGACTTCCAAACAGGACCATTAGCAGTATTCCACCCATGTAAAAAGAACAGGGCTTTGATTGCTCAGCCATGGCTACCATTTTTAGCCCAGTGATAGTTACTGCAAAGCCAACCCTGCTTCCAAAGGATTACTGACTGAGGATGAACAGATAACCTGGTATCCCTCAACAGGTTTTGAACTACATTTCCCACAATCCATGGACATTGGCTAGGCTCCCTGTGGAAGATGGAATTGGGTCTACCACAGATGGAAGACATCAAGTGGCTTCTAGAGCAAAGGAAGACAACAGCGGGTCCAGCTTTTAGGGGCGGGAAATGTTCTCTAAATGCTCCATATCAAGCCATTCACCTCATTGTGGCTTCTTCTGCTGACTGAGAACAGAAGCAACCGGAACACCATACTGTCAGGAGATGAATAATTTAGTGCTCCCCATCAACCATTGCTTTGTTTGCTCTTGCATATCCATCTGCTTGTCTGGGCCAGCAGGCACAGATCCCAGAATTCTGGCTTCAGGAAGTGGAGAGGCAGAAAAATAAAAGTGAACCAAGAACGATGGAAGACTTGGAAAAGGTCTTTTCCCCTATCTATTCCCCATGTTTAAAGGCCAACTGGAGATACCATTTCAATGAGCCTATTATCTATACAAAAACAAGGAACATGAAGCAAAGGACACCCAGAAGTTAATCCCCAATAGTTGTTGGGAGGTGTAATTCAGGAACTTCTAGAACATTACAGGTTCTACTGGGGTGGTGATCAGCATGACCGCCAGAAAATATAGAATTGGTAGAACCAGTTGTCTATTGTGGTTCACTACAATAGGTTTAAGTCACCAGGTTTAGTCTGGAGTCTTGGATCTTCTGAAATTAAAACTTGACTGAAGTAGATAAGTTTCTTGTAGCTGATACTGCATGAAGTTTCATCTGGTTCTACTGCTGTAGTAGCTAGAGTACAAACATTGAAATTGCATTCAGTTTTATTTAATATTCATCACCCATAATCATTACATTGGAAGGTGAGGTGCCAGTATGTTATTATTAGGTGGTAAAATGATTATTTCATTATTCTAAAGAAAATATTTTACTTCTTATTCAAGAAGCTTGGATGTTTGGATGAAAAGTGAAACATTTTCAAGGGGGGGAAAAACCCAAGAAAGTCCAGTTGCCTTTTGAAAAAAACAGCTTTGGAACAATCATGAGCAGGATGATTGAGACTCTCCATAGATTCTTTCATTAAAAATGGAAGCAATCTCATTTTAAAACAAGCCATTAATAATCTTGAATAATAAAACCTGATCTTGAAAAATAACCTGAACTTGAGATAAGCCATTAGAAGCAGTGAGCTCCACATTTCAAGTTGCATTCTTTGTTTTTGGAAGCTGAACTCTAGGTGGACATGAGTAGATGAAGCTCTTCAGATTGGAAAAGCATTTTGCATCTACTCAGGAGGCTTTGATCATTATTGAATAATTGGGCTGTACCGACTAGAGTAAAAAGGTATTGTGTGGTTTCAGGGTGGTTCAGGGTGTTGGGAAAACACCAACAACTTCTGAACATGTTGTGTGAAACAGGCCTTCACATGATTGATTGGTGCATGCATCATATGCTATGCAAACACAATTTGTCAATGGGGAGGTCATAAGTTGTTCTGACAAGGGAGCTATGAATGGTTGCAAGAAAAGTGAAGGGTCTTAATGTTTTTGAGCCATGGTAGTGCAGTGGTTAGAATGCAGTACTGCAAGGCTATTTCTGCCAGCAGTTAGCCAGTTCAAATCTCATCAGGCTCAAGGTTGACTCAGCTTTCCATCCTTCCAAGGTGGGTAAAATGAGGACCCAGATTGTTGGGGGCAATAGGTTGACTCTGTAAAGCGCTTAGAGAGGACTGCAAAGTGCTGTGAAGTGGTATAATAGCTATTGCTATTTTCCCTCTGAAAACTGAGTTCACCATCATCCAAAGAGAGCATTTAGAAGAGGCTATCCAGCATCCAGAATAAGTTTTGTTTTATTTTATTTATTCTACCCTCAACAGAAGGTCCACAATCAGTCTCCATGGCACAGTTGCCTCTGCTTCAACCTCATGATATCTCTCTGAAGTAGATCAGTCTGAGAGATAGTGAGCAAGTGAAAGGCCTGAAACTCAGGATGATGAGTGGATCTACTGCGCAGGAAACTCTGGGGCAATGCCCAGCGCCTGATGTTATAACAGCAGGGAAAGCTTTCTAAATTATCAGAGGAAAAATAGAAAACCACCCAGCAGTTCTTCCTCCTCTTACCCTCCCGCTCTTAAACTGCTTAGTCTGAGCGTCTGAGACGACAGATAACCAATGTTATTTAATTTATTTTTTTTTCAAAAGGGGAAAAAAAGGGAAGGAAGTTAATAAATAATGTAAAATGGAGAATGCATTAATGAAAGACAGAGAGAGGGAGGGGAGAGAGAGAGAGAGAGAGAGAGAGAGGGAAGGGAGAAGGAACAGAAGAGATGCAGAAGCGGTAGAAACTGGGGTATATATATTCTTGTCCTCATCGATTGTATATGATTACATTAGACCTATCAAATATTTATAATACATCCCACAGGAGGTCACTGTATGTCCCCCCCGCTCCACTGCCCAGTCTAACTATACCGTAAAGATGGAGGCAAGCCACAAGGTGAAGGAGAAACAGGCTGGGGTGTCATTCTTCCTTGCGAGGAGGTCCTTTCCTTGGGTCAGGGCTCATCACCCGGAAGTGCTTAAGGGGGACGTAACGGTGTGCTAGAATACCAGGTCTGCAGAGACGAGCTCCTTCTCACCTCATCTCCACCTCAGCTGGTTTGGAGACAGAATTCTGAGCTATTTAGACTTGATCCAGGGACCAAGGGATACTTTCCATCTCAAGACTGATCCCCCACCCCACCTCCAAGCTGCAGAACATCTCCATTTCTTGGAGCATTGGCAGAATACCACTGTAATGTCTTCTCTCCCTAGAGCTGATGGAGGGAAATGTGGAAGCTAAGCAACCCAAGGGGGTCATAATAAAGTGGAGGAACAGCATGATGATGAAGTGTCAGATTGGAATCAGGTTTACGTTCCCATTCAGCCTGGAAAGCCGTACGGCAGCTCCAGCTCACTCACTGTCTAGCAGCCTAACCTCCATACTGGGTGCTTGGGAAGGTAGAAGGGAAAGAAGAGTTGGAGACCCGAGTTCAAAGATGGGATATAGTTGGACAGTTGGGTTCGCACAAGTGGGTGGAATTGCAAACTACTGTATATCCAATCACATTTTTCACCTAGTGTATTGTCTGAATCCATCGATGGGGTTGGAAGGGGGTTGGAAATGTTGGACAAAGCCAGAAAATGGATTAACAGATATCAGATAATCAGAGTTGGAAGAGACCTTCTGGGTCATCTAGTCCAACCCCCTGCCCAAGCAGGAGACCCTACAGACGGGAGTCCAATCTCTTGAAAGTTTCAAGTGATAGTTGTCCCACAACTTCTAAGGGGAAGCTGTTCCATGGGTTGATTGTTCTCACTGTCAGAAAATTTCTCCTTATTTCCAGGTTGAATCTCTCCTTGTTCAGTTTCCATCCATGATTCCTTGTCTGGCCTTTGGGTGCCTTGGAAAATAGCTTGACCCCTTCCTCCCCTCTGTGGCAGCCCCTCAAATATTGGAAGACTGCTCTCCTGTCTCCCCTGGTCCTTCTCTTCCCTAGACTAGCCGTGTCCAGTTCCTGCAACCATGCATCATATGTTTTAGCCTCCAGTCCCCTAATCATCCTGGTTGCTCTTAATTGAGCTAATCATGATTAAGCAAGCCTAAGAGAGCACTGAGGACCCATCCTTTCAACCCTGAGCTACAAATAGTCTCCTTTATTGGCTTATGGGTTTCAAATACAATGTGGTCCTTGAGATTGGCATTTCAACATGCTATAACCTTATTTCATTTCATTTTAATCAAACTGATCTAGAATGGAATTGGGGGCACGAAGCCCGGCCTGCCAAAGTACCATAGTAATATCAGAGACATTGGTACTTTTCTCCTCCATGGAGAGGAGGAAGGGGTCAAGCTATTTTCTAAAGCACCTGTAGGCCAGATAAGGAATAATGGATGGAAACTGAACAAGGAGAGATTCAACCTGGAAATAAGGATAAATTTTCTGACAGTGAGAACAATCAACCCATGGAACAGAAGTTGTGGGAGCTTCATCACTGGAGGCTTTCAAGAAGAGACTGGACTGCCACCTGTCAGAAATGGTGTAGGGTCTCCAGTTTGGGTGGGGAGTTGGACTAGATGACCTACAAGGTCCCTTCCAGCTCTGTAAATCTTTAAATTCTGGTCACCAGGATGGAGATGCATAGTTTAATGGATTTAGTGAATTTAGTTAGTGGTGTTTTTTTAAAAAAAAAACACAACAAATTTCAGGCTATGTGTAAATTCATTCAAAGATGAGGTGTCCCTGCGTCACTGCGATCATAGAAGTGACACCCCTTAGGGGACAAGAGACCACTGTGGTTGTCATAGGGCCTTGAGTGCTCTGAGCATTATCAGGCACATGGACCCAAGTGGAGAGAAAGGTATCTAGACCGGGCAAATGTCTTAATTTAATTGATTCTTAACAGCACATTTAGTTCCCATCAGCCCTGTTTCCGCCCACCTGCCAATCTTCCCTGCTCTGCCATTTCAATTAGTAGCTCTTGAGTCAGCAGCTTGAGGGGTTGGGAAGCAGAGGCTGGCCCAGGCTAGAGTTACAGCCAGCTAGCAGATGGCTGGGGGTTGAGTCTGCAGGAAGCAGGGAGGCGTCCCTCTATCAGCAATGTTATCGGAAGGCAGCCGCTTCCAGCGGCTTGTTCAACCATCGTTTCCTCAGGTGAGACCTTCTAAGGTTTCTCACCATTATCTCTGCTGCATGAAGGAAGGTGTCATGCCCCTGTTGGAATCTGATTCCGAGGGGAAGGTGGAACAGCTGACAGGGAGTGGGAGTTTGGCTCCGGTGGCTGTGGAAGAAACTGGGGAAGGGCACAGTCCGGCAGGGCATTCAGAGGAAGACCCAGGGCCACCCACTCTTCGTCCCAGGGCACACAGGGAGGAACGGATAAGGGAGCAACGTGAGTTGCGTGGTTTACGGGGGAGGAAAGGGCCCTGATCCCCTTCATTGGATTCAGTTGGGAAAACTGTTTAAGAAGGCAAACTATGCACAGCAAAGTTGCTGGAAGCAAAACGTGAATTATTTTGGTTTGTCAAGTCTTATCTGGGTTCTGGCATCCTCCCAACTGTGTGTGTTTCATTATCTTTTGAAGTCTGCAATTCCTTATCCTGCCCTGTCTCGTTAATTGCTGCAGCGTGGTTTGTGTTGGTGTTTATTTATAATCTATATGTACTTTGGGTTCGGACTGAATTTCTTCCCTTTAAAAACTGTCCTTGGGAGAGTTTTTTTTCTCCAGCCGATGATAACTGGACATTGGGGGCCAAGTTGGAGGTATTAAAAGGACTTCACCTATTTTTGTGACTTTGTTGCCTTTGTGCTACACCCCGGGTCATCACAGAAGGGTAACCTGTGCAGAATGGCCAGGAGGCCCCTCAAGATCTCCCAAACTGTTTTATCTTTGCCCGGTTTGCTGCATGAAGATAATGCATGTGACCACTTTAATTTACACGCCGGGGAGATGTGTGTGCTTTGTTGGCCATGAGGCATTTCTCTCCTTGACCATGTCAGCAGCAACACCGTTGGGAAATAAATGGACACCGGGCTAATATCAGAGAAAAATGAGAGGGTGCAGGAAATCTCAAATCCCAATGCGTGGTGTGAGACTTCAACCATCTATGGCAGACCTGGGTATTTCACAGACCCCAGGGTCACATCTGGCCCTTTGGCTATCCTTGTCGAGCAGTGGTGGGATTCAAAGTTTTTTACTACCGGTTCTGTGGGCTTGCCTTGGTGAGTTTGGCAGGGGAAGGTTATTGCAAAATCTCCAGTCAGAGATGGGATTTGCCGGTTCTCTGAACTACTCAATTCCTGGGGGGGTCTTCAAACTTGACAGCTTTAAGGCTTGTGGACTTCAACTCCCAGAATTCCTCCTCCAGTCATGTTAGCTCAGGAATCCTGGGAGTTGAAGTCCACAAGTCTTAAAGCTATCAAGTTTGAAGACCCTTGATCCATAGGGACCCAAGCACCCTTCCCTTGGCTGTGGTTTCCAACCTGCGCATCAATTAAGTATAACAAAATTATAGAATTGGACAGGACCTTAGAGGTCTTCTAGTCCAACCCCACACACCCCACCACCCCTCACCCAGGCAGGAAACCCTCTCCCATTTCAGACAAATGGGGTGCGTGAATGGTGTGGGCGCGTGTGAGGCCACCAGCAGGATTCCGTGCCCGTTAAGCGCTCAGCCGCACCTCCCTCGCTTGCTCTGTGAACTTTGCACACCCTGCCTTTTTATCCTGGGCTACGGCAAGGGGATGAAAAGGCCAGCGCATCTCTCCTCCTCATCCATCCCCGCACGGCACATATTCAATACTCCATAAATATTTGGCCATTATGGACCATGCCGAGCATATATATTACCTGGAGTAAGGAAGTGGAGCATTTGCAACCTAATGGCTTGAGTTAAAAGCTGCAGGGGGTCCTGATGGATTTTCTTCCCCTGCAAATAACTAAGAGCCACCTGGCTGCTTTGATGTAGCCGCCGGAAGCCCAAGACATCCGGCTACACCACTTTTCCCAAACCGGCGCCTTTCGGAAAGCGTTGTGACTCGGTTCCCATCATTCCCAGCCGGTTGGCCCAGTAGGATGATCTTAAAACAACATGCCAGCCAAGGCTCCCAGCTACTTTTCATGATCTGACCCCAGCAAGAATATTGGACTACAACTCCAATCTATTTCTTTCTTTCTTTCTTTCTTTCTTTCTTTCTTTCTTTCTTTCTTTCTTTCTTTCTTTCTTTCTTTCTTTCTTTCTTTCTTTCTCTTTCTTTCTTTCTTTCTTTCTTTCTTTCTTTCTTTCAGTCTTTCTCTCTCTCTCTCTTTCTTTTCCTTTTTCTTTCTTTCCTTCCCTCTCACTTCCTGTTATAATCGATTATTATGGAAGGAATTATAATATGAATTAGGACTTGTAAAAGTTGAGATTTGCTCGAAAAGGATAATGTGAACTTGCAATTAAAGTCTAATGATGATGTAATAATAATGTGATATGGAAAGCTGATTATTATAATATGCATTTTAATTTAAACCTAAGAGGGAAAGACTATTGATATCGTGCACAAAAAATATTTACCCACCGACACACTGTACAATTGAAAGAAGGCTTTATTTGTTGTTTTGTGTTTGCATTTGTTTATGTTTGTTGTCAAAAATATTTTTAAAAATTCAAAAAAAAAAAAAAAGAAAAGAAATGTAAACCCCTGGGAACAAAGCTGCTTGCGTTTTTCCCAATGTTCAAATGCCGGAAACGAAGCCCCCTGAGAAGGATTTGGGGGGGGGGGAGAGAAAGGAATTATTGCAGAGGAATGATAGTTCATTCATTTAAAAGACAAACATAATTAATTAATTGGTGAACAAAGTGCTTATAAGGAGTGAGGCAGATGGCATTTTTTTTCCCCCGCTGTCTAAATATTGGAAATAAAGTAATGGAAATCTGGACATTTGCTCAAAACCTTCCAAATCGCAAAGCATCTGGTCCCATGTAACAGTTGCGTATTGTTTCCATATCTCCCATCACCCACCTGTTACTAAAGCCGTCTCTGTCGGGCGCAAATAAATTCAAAAGCACTGAGAGTTTATCCATTCATACAGTGCACAAGCAGTGGTGGGATTCAAATTTTTTTTTACTACCAGTTCTGTGGGCGTGGCCCCTCCCTGCCCCATACTGAAAAATTCCCATTCCGTCCCCACCCCCACTAACCTGCTTTCCAGCTCCGTTCTCCTGTGCAGGGCAACCAAAGAAGACCCAGCCAATCAGCTGGGACTCAATGGGAGGCAGAGCATAGATGGGGGCGGGGCCAGTCAAAAGTGGTATTGGTTGGTTCTCTGAACTACTCAAAGTTTCTGCTACTGGTTCTCCAGAACTGGTGAGAACCTGCTGAATGCCACTTCTATGCCCAAGGCCTACAATGGTGGACTCACTTCATTTGACAGAAATAAAATGGTCTCCTTTTGAAAAGTGTTCCCAACCTTCTTCTGAAGTTGTGCTGCTCTGGCCTTACCCAGTTCTTCTTCTCCAGGGCCGAGAACTAAAAACTGACCAATTCCCCTATTGCATCTTCAAAGCGCCCCGTGGCATCCAAATCCATACAATGGTTCGTTTCTTTTCTTTCTTTTTTAACCACACTGCTAACAGATTGTTTGTTTGGCTCTCCTTCAAGGCATTTTTCATCTCTGGAATTCCCACAGTGCAAGATAGATGGTTGTCACCGGAAGCCCTTCCCATCTGCTCCAGCATGACAGCTCAAGCACCAGACACAAGTCAGCAGAGGAAAAAAAAAGAGAGAGAGATAATGAGAGAAAGAGAGGTGAAAGAGAGAGGAGAGAGAAGGAGGAGAGAGAGAATGAGAGAAAGGGAGAGGGGAAAGAGAGAGGATATAGAGTGAGATAAAATGAGGGAAAGAGAGAATGAGAGAGAGAATGAAAGAGAGAGAGAGAGAAATGAGAGAAAGAGAGGTGAAAGAGAGAGGAGAGAGAAGGAGGAGAGAGAGAATGAGAGAAAGGGAGAGGGGAAAGAGAGAGGATATAGAGTGAGATAAAATGAGGGAAAGAGAGAATGAGAGAGAGAATGAAAGAGAGAGAGAGAGAAATGAGAGAAAGAGAGGTGAAAGAGAGAGGAGAGAGAAGGAGGAGAGAGAGAATGAGAGAAAGGGAGAGGGGAAAGAGAGAGGATATAGAGTGAGATAAAATGAGGGAAAGAGAGAGAATGAGAGCGAGAATGAAAGAGGGAGAGAGAGAAATGAGAGAAAGAGAGAGAATGAAAGAGAATGAGAATGAGAGAAAGAGAGAGAATGAAAGAGAGAAATGAGAGAAAGGGAGAGTGGAAAGAGAGGATATAGAGTGAGATAAAATGAGGGAAAGAGAGAATGAGAGAGAGAATGAAAGAGAGAGAGAGAGAAATGAGAGAAAGAGAGGTGAAAGAGAGAGGAGAGAGAAGGAGGAGAGAGAGAATGAGAGAAAGGGAGAGGGGAAAGAGAGAGGATATAGAGTGAGATAAAATGAGGGAAAGAGAGAGAATAAGAGCGAGAATGAAAGAGGGAGAGAGAGAAATGAGAGAAAGAGAGAGAATGAAAGAGAATGAAAGAGAGAAATGAGAGAAAGAGAGAGGGGGTGGGGGGGACCCTCCCTTCACAACATTGAAAGGAAATTGTACCCCAGACAGAAATGGATCAGAGTATAAGGGACAGTCATACAACTGTTCATTTTGTCACTCTTTGAAGTTATAACAGCCCTGGAAAAGGTGGCTATTTTGATCCTTTCACCACACTTATGACCCCCTCAGCGTCCTCTTGGTTACATGATCCAAATGACACGATGCTTGGCAACTGGCTCACATTTATGAGGGTCTCAGGGTCACATGATCCCCTTTTGCGACCCTCTGGACAACAAAGTCAACAAGGAAGACTAGATTCACTGAACCAGGGGCTTACTAACGTATCAATTGCAGTGACTCCCTGAACAACCGGGGCAAGAAAAGTCACAAAATGAGGAGAAAATGTTTCACTGAGCCACGGAAATGTTGGACTCTGCCATCGTCATAGAATCGAGGCTGGGAGGCCTGTTCTCTTTCTTCCCTTCTGTTGTTCTCATCCTACCCATTCCCAATTATTGGTGGCTGGAACAAGACCAAGAGAACCTCAGCAGGGACAGAAGGGATAAACATCTGAGCGATGACTTCCTTCCTCGACTAGATCCAATCTTTTCCCCCCTCTTTTTTTTTTGTTTCAGCAGAGAGAGGAAACCAAGTTGCCTGTGAAAAATGCAAGACAAATAAATATGCCCTCAGAGGTCTCCGGAGCAACGCGAAAGATTTCGGGGAGGTGGGGATTCAAGCTCTTTGGAAGAGAACATTGATGTCCCCAAGGCGGTTTGTTTCAAGAGGCAACTGGGCTTTCTTTGTTTTTCCTTTTTCCAAATTCAGTTTCAATAGTATCTGATAGACCTCAGTGGTAATCAGGGGTGGGATTCTACCGGGTCGGACCGGTTCTATAGAACTGGTTGTTACAATTCTGCACAGTTTGGAGAACCGGCAAATCACGCCACTGGCTGGCCCCGCCCCTCCCTGCCCCACCCACTCACTCCTTACCTGACATGTGCACCATCCAACTTGCGTGTGTTGTGCCTTCGCCTAATTTTTGGTAAGTTGCTATTTTCTCTTTTCTTCCCCAGACCGTTAGCTCTTTCCGACTATCAGCTGTGCCAGGAGATTTTAGATTAGCTAGAAAGCAGGAAATCATTGGATTTCTTGCTTTCTAGCTAATCTAAAAGCAGAGTTGAACCTTCCTTAGGACTGAAGCTTCTATTTTTCAGTGCAGACTCAGGTAGCAGATTGCAGAGTGGTAAATCTCTGACTGAATCTGTGATTCTGGGAGCAACTCAATCTGCCTGCCTGCTTTGCCTGATTTGGGGTAAAAGTTGCTCTTTTTTATTAAAAAAAAATCAATATTTACATATTTACATACAAGCGATGCCCAGCCAGTCATGTGACCACCAAGCCACGCCCAATCAGCAAGCCACGCCCAGCCAGTCACATGACCAGGCAACACTGACAAATTAGGCCACGCCCACAGAACCGGTGGTTAAGAAATTTGAATCCCACCCCTGGCGATAATATGTTCATTGTTGCCACCTAATGAAATGTCCCATTCATGTTTTAACAAAGTCAAATCCATAGCACTTTTTCTTCCTGTTTAAACCTTTCTTTCAATTGTTGATAAATAAACCCACGGCAAACCTAACCTTATGATTCAAGTTCTTCCCTCGGCTTTAATGTTGGGTCATGATTAGATTATAATTTAAAGTCAATTTAAACCCTTTGTCCACGTATTTTCCCATTGTTCAAGCATCACATTAGATCCAAAATTCCTTGCCCACTGAATCACATACTGAATCATGGAAGGGTTGACTGGATGACCTACAAGGTTCCTTCCAACTCTGGTAATCTGAATACAACCTCTTACACGTTCATTTTCCAGATTCAATTTTAACAGCCTTTGATAGATCTTAGCGATGATATGTTCATTTCCCACATCCAAGAAACTTCTTCAGCTCTGAACTGAAGAATCTTCTTGGATGAGGAGCGAAACGTCTTCGAGGAGAAACAGAGGAAGCCCAGTTGCCTCTTGAAAAAGCACCTTTGGGATAAACTATGACCTGGGTGACTGAGAATCTCCTTGGACAGAAAATTGAGGTGGATTTGGGCTGTCTTGGGGTGCAGTGCAGAGGGTATGGTTCGAATCCCTAGTGAGCTCCCGTTACTTGTCTCAGCTTCTGTCAACCCAGCAGTTTGAAAGCATGTAAAAATGCAAGTAGAAAAATAGGGACCCCTTTGGTGGGAAGGGAGCAGCGTCCCGTGCATGGCTGAGGGGAAGGTGTGGCCATGATGGGGGTGGGCAGGGTTGGGCGTGGCCATGCTGGATGTGACACAGGACTCGTGTTGGATGCACCTGTGGTGGCTAAGTGCAGGGAAGGACTTCCCTGAGACCGTCCCTGACTCTCATTATAATCTTCCTTCCTTCGTCTGTCTGTCCGTCTGTCCATCTGTCCGTCTGTCTGTCTGTCCGTCTCTCCGTCTGTCTGTCCATCTGTCCATCCGTCCATCCATCCATCCGTCTGTCTGTCCGTCTGTCTGTTTGATGGCGTTAGAGGTATCGTTGCAGGATGTAAACTGTCCCAAGTAAAGCCGCCTTTTGCAATTGACTGGTGGTGATGTTGGCAATGCCGGTGGTGTTCAACTGGTTGAACACATGTTAGGATTGCACCCAAGGTGCCCATTAATTACTACCTTTGCTTACTTTTGTCAGCCTTTCTTTCAGAGATTGGAGAAACCCTTCTTCCTCCGGAGAGCCGGAAAATCCTTCCTTCCTAAATCCCTGACAGGGAAATTGAAAACGGGAAACAAACTTGAAGGCAGGACAAAAAGCAATGGATGGAAATGAACCAAGGAGAGAACCAACCTTTAAATAAGGATAAATATCCTGACAGGGAAAACAATTGATCAGTGGAACGGCTTGACTTCAGAAGCTGTGGGTGCTCCAACAGAGTTTGGAGGGACCTTTCGAGGTCTTCTAGTCCAGCCCGCTGCTCAAGCAGGAGGCCCTGATATAATTGCAGCCAGCCAGATGTTCTTAAGAAGAGATTGGGAGATGTTGGTCTGAAATGAGATCGGGTCTCCTGCTTGAGCAGGGGGCTGGACTAGAAGACCTCCAAAGGTCCCTTATTTTGTCTGTTATTCCCTGGTTCAGCAGGGAAAGAAGACCCTGTTGAGCTTGACTCTAGTCTGGCCCCATGAAGTGACATGAGAGACATGGGGAAATTGAAAACAGAGCCTGAGGCTTGTGCTTTTTTCGGTTAACGCGGGAGGGAAGCAAAGGAGACGGTGGTGTGAACATCCAGAAGGAACAAGATCCTCGTTCAAGAGACAGAGGTCATTCCCATGGACACCAGGCCTGGCCACCACCCGCCAGGGGCTGGAATGGGATCCCTCCCACGCCCCCCCCCCCCCGAGGGGTGCCAGCAGCCCTCAGGAATCCCAATCAGGGCCTGTGAAATGTTCTCAGGGAGGCCAGAAATGCTTAAACTTTGAGCTCATGGAGTGAGTCACCATCTTGTTTCCTCTGGGAAATGGCTCGGCATGAGAGCCCCTGAAAAGCTCTTCCATTCCTACCCCCAGAGCAAGACAGTGATAAAACATGTCCCTCAGGATCTTAAAGTTGTTGTAAGCCTTGCTAGTTGGAGCAGGGGGGGTGGGGACACAACAGCAACCAACCAGTCGGATGCCGGGAATATGAAGTGGAGAAGTTCATCTACAAGGAAAACAAAGCAAGTCCAGTTGCCTTTTGTGGGGGGAAAGTACCTTTGGGGGAACCGTGACCTGGATGACTGAGATTCTCCATCGAGCGATATTTCAAATTAGGCTCTTGTTAGGATTAATACGTGTCGCTCCAGCTGCTTTTCCGAAATTAGGGTTCAAATGCCAGGATCAGGAAGCGAAAGGAACGCAAATGAAATTCTCCGTTTTGGGGATGCGTCGGAAGAAAAAATGCACCAATGCAGCGAGGGAAGGACTGGCTTCGCATTTATGTTCAGGATTTCTTGATTATAATTTGTTCAATTCAGGTGGTTCTTTGAGATTTCGGATTCTTCCTAACAGGTCCTGAAAACCTGGCGCTGTTAATCAAGGCAAATTTAAAAGCAGTTGAAGGAATGGGTGAAGCTGTTTTTCAAAGCTGGCTGGGAGGAGGAAGACAAATGAGTTTTTGGATCAAATGTGACACACAAAACCAGTAGTAGGATTCAAATTGTTTTACTACCGGTTCTGTGGGCATGGCTTGGTGGGCATGGCAGGGGAAGGTTACTGTAAAATCTCCAGTCAGAGGTGGCATTTGCCGGTTCTACAAACTATTCAAAATTTCCGCTACCGGTTCTCCAGAACTGGTCAGAACCTGATGAATACCACCTCTGCACAAAACTCCTGCTAACTAGCTATTTTTATTTATTTATTTTATTCAGTTTGTCAAGCATGTATGAGAAAACAAGTAGGAACATAACATATAAACATAACATACCAATGGGTATAAGTATATACATAATACATGAGTACGAATCAATGGGAAGAGGAGCACAGGGACGGTAGGCACGCTGGTGCGCTTATGCACGTCCCCTTACAGACCCCTTAGGAATGGAGGGAGATCCACAGTAGACAGTTTTAAGGTTAAAGTGTTTGGGGATTTGAGGATGTCACAACAGAGTCACGTAATGAGTTCCAGGCACTGACCACTCTGTTGCCGGAGTCGTATTTTCTGCAATCGAGTTTGGAACTATTTACTTTGAGTTTGTATCTATGCTTTACCCGTGTATTGTTGTGGTTGAAGCTGAAGTAGTCACTGACACATAGGGCGTTGTAGCAGACAATTTTGTGTACAAAGCTTAGGTCAGACTGTAGGTGGTGTAGTTCTAAGTCGTCTAGACCCAAAATTTCAAACTTGGTGGCATATTGCGGGCTGAGGAGTAGAGTGCACAAATACTTTCCACCACACAATCGTGGATAGGACCAGTGGTGGGATTCAAATTTTTTTACTACCAGTTCTGTGGGCGTGGCTAGGTGGGCGTGGCTAGGTGGGCGTGGCCATGTAACTGGGTGGGCATGGCTTTTTTTGTTTGCATTTTTGCAGTTATTCCCCACACACACCTGTTTTTTGGGCCTTCTGGGCCTCAGAGGAGCCTCGGAGGGGGGGAGCGTTTTTGCTCCCAGAAGTAAGGTGACCAACCGTCCTCCTTTAAGGGAGGACAGTCCTCCTTTTGTAAGTTCTGTCCTCCCTTGAGAAGTGTCCTCTTACATGTCCTCCTTTTTGATATTTGAAGACTAATCTGTAAATCTCTGTATTTGATCGATGCCGATCCGATCCGTTGTGATGTGACATATTTGTGTTATGTCTCACCTGTACAAACAAGGTGAGAAATCCAAGTTTCCAACTAAATACAAACAAGCAGGCAAGTCCAGTAATTATGGAGTTAACTCCTTTGAACCAATAAAGTTCTTGGCAGTCTCACACACACTGTCTGCCAAGTCCGACCAGATAAGAGGAATACAAATCATACAAGCTGTCACCACACACAGGATACTCCGAAGCTTCTCTCCACAAGTAACACGGTGTCCCGAACAAGTTCCCAGAGCGAACACACCCACTTTTATTCCCTGTGGGGCGTGGCAGTCCCTCATCTCAGTCTCTGATTCGTCCCTTCTTTCTGCATTGCAGCTCGCACTTTTGCCTGCGACACTGCCTTGCATCAAGCCAGCATTCCTCTGCTGGATTCTCAGTCAGAGACTCTGATACGCCTTCCTCCTTTTCCTGATTAGCCTCAGGTCTTCCCTCCCGGTTATCTGCCGACACCTGAGGCACAGTCAGGGAGGAAGGCATTGCCAAAGAGGAAGGTCCTGGGGAGGAAGGCATTTCCAAAACCTCCTCTTCCCCACTGTCCAAGTCTTCGTCCTCTAATAAAGCAGGCTCAAACCTCAGAGCAACAACATATTTGTACTTGACATGGCAATTTGTCAAGGCTCGGTACAGTGCGGCGAGACGCAATTATGAGACGCATGCGCTCCACACAGAATTGCTTTGAGAAAGTGTGCCATGCGCAGGGGTGCACCGTGCACAAGTGGCCTTGTTTTTTTTCTTCAATTTATTTCTGTCCTCCTCCTCATCATAAAAAAGTTGGTCACCTTACCAGAAAGAAAAAACAAAAACAGCATGGGAAGGGCATGTGGCACCCCTCCGTGCTCTGTTTTGGGACCTTCCGGTCCTCAGAGGAGCCTCTGGGGGGGGGGGTGTTTTTGCTCCCAGAAGGCTCCCCTGGGGCCCAGGAAGGCAAAAAATGGAGGGTGGGCTGAGTCCCTCCCTCCATTTTTTGCCTTCCTGGGCCTCAGCAAGGGGAATCCTGGCACAGCTGATCGTATGGACAGCTGATTGTCTGGAGGGGGAAAAGAAATACCACGTCAAGCGGGTGGGGCGAGCAAGCAACAGGTAGGCAGGGCAAGCGAGCCATCGGCAACCAGGCGACTGGGTTGGGGGCGTGGCCAGCCAGAACTTACTACCGGTTTGGCGACCTACGCCAAATCCTGGCTACCGGTTCGCCCGATCCGGTGTGAACCGGCTGGATACCACCACTGGATAGGACAAAGTATTTTCCAGCACACAAATGTGGATCAGAGAGAGCAATTCAAATGGGATCTCTTTTCCACTCCTGTTGAATGCGATTCAGGAGAGAGAGAAATTTAATATCAGCAGGAAACTGGTTTCCTCTAGTTCAAGGAATATGCATATGGTTCAAATAGCATCCTCATTTTTTTTTTTAAAGGCTCCAGTTAATTGCTAAGACTTTCAGGCATGTTCCCATGTAATTCCCCAGTCATGACAGCAAACATATGGATGAGTTTGCCTCTTGGAGCACCCTTGGCCTGCTCGTCTTCAACTTTGGCAAAGCTCATTCTGGTCACTGACACAAAAGTAAGGATAGCACTGCAACACGGGAAGGCAGGCACACTTCTTCAACAAGCCATCTGTTGTTGATGGTTTTATTCTTGAGTAAGCTAGAAAGGAGAGGAAACGAGGTCTATGGAGATTCTAAGTCATCCAGGCCATGGTTGTCCCAAAGGGGCTTTTTCAAGACAACTGGACTTTCTTTATTTTTCTTTGAAGACATTTCACTTCTCATCCAGGAAGCTTCTTCACCTTGAGCTTAGGAAGATCACACCTAGAGTACCGAAGACCACACCTAGAGACACCACACTATAAAAAAGATGTTGAGACTCTGGAAAGAGTGCAGAGAAGAGCAACCAGGATGATTAGGGGACTGGAAGCTAAAACATATAAAGAACAATTGCAAGAACTGGACCTAGCTAGTCTAGGGAAGAGAAGGACCAGGGGAGACAGGAGAGCAGTCTTCCAATATTTGAGGGGCTGCCACAGAGAGGAGGAGAGGGTCAAGCTATTTTCCAAATCACCCAAAGGCCAGACAAGGAATAATGGATGGAAACTGAATAAGGAGAGATTCAACCTGGAAATAAGGAGACATTTTCTGACAGTGAGAACAATCAACCCATGGAACAGAAATTGCCTTCGAAAGTTGTGGGGGCTTCATCACTGGAAGCTTTTCAAGAAGAGACTGGACTGCCATCTGTCAGAAATGGGGTAGGGTCTGCTGCTTGGTCAGGGGGTTGGACTAGATGACCTACAAGATCCCTTCCAATTCTGTTAATCTGTTTAAAAAAAAGCAAGGAAGTCCAGTTGCCTCTTGAAAAAGCAGCTCTGGGGAAGAAACCACCCAAACCACTTTCAATTGTGGAGTATGGCGGCCTCTAGTGGTAAGAAAAGGGCTTTTACGCAGGCTGAGCTGAATTCCATTTATTCAATGTTAGTGCCAACCAGCCTCTGGCCAGCTTACAAAGCGTAAAAGCAGTAAGTTAGAATGAAATAAATCAAGGAAAATTACAACTACTACTACTACTACTACTACTATTGTTATTGTTGTTGTTATTGTTATTGTTGTTATTATTGTTATTATTATTATTTTCAATGACAAAGTTGAAACTGTTTCACACTTAATATATGAGTGTAGCACAATTGTGCAAACATTGCTAAATTAATCCACTGGTCATTATGTAAAAAATATGCCTTATCTGTATCTGAAAAGTCATGGGAACATAAAGTGAAAAAAAATTGTTGAAAATGAGACAGTGAAGATCTTGTGGGACTTTCGAATACAAATGGATCACCATTTGGAACACAACACGCCAGATATCACAGTCGGCGAAAACCGAAAGGTACAATTGATTGATATCGCTGTACCAGGAAACACTAGTCGAAGAAAAAGAACGGGGAAAAAATCACGAAATATCGCGACCTGGCCATCGAAACTACGCAGTTATGGATGAAACACATACGGGTGATACCTATTGTCATCGGGGCACTTGGTACCATGTCCAAGAATTTTACAAACTACATCAAAAAGTTGCAGCTTCCTGCAATAACACCAGTAGGAGCTGCAAAAAACTGCGCACCTTGGAACAACATACATATTAAAAAGGTACTTGGTCGATACCTAGAATGCTGGCAGCAACCTGTATCAACCATCAGCACCAGTCAATGATATTTGTGAAACATTTTTAAATGTTCAGTTGATTTGAGTTTCATGTTTAATGAATAGATAATATAAGAATAATAATTTTGGAAAAAGAAATCATGTGTTATCTCAATTGTGATTGGAGCCCTTGGAGCAATAGCTAAAGGGCTACCTCATTATTTGGAACTTCTGAATTTATCAGACTTGAATACCCTGATTCTACAAAAAACCACCCTACTTGGAATAGCTTATATCCTCTGACACTACTCGAACAGTTTCTAGGTCCTTGGTTAGGACTCGAGTTGCTGAGCTACCAAACCAGCCCCAAAGGCTGTGAATCTCACTAAAGATTAAATTGTTGTTGTTATTATTATTATCATTATTATTTTCATTATTAAGGATAATAAAGCAATAGATGACCATGCAAGGCTACAACTCAGGATCTCGCAAATAACCGTGCAATTATTCCCTTTTTCCTCCAGGCAAAAGGTGGAAAAGAGAGGGGAAGCATTTTTTTTTAACCCGCATTGATCTATTGGGATCCGGAAGTGTCCTGGCGCATGCCTCTCTTCCCGCTTTGCGCTCTCTTTCCCTTTCTTTCGCTAGGGGCGGGATACTTCTTGGGGCCGCTCTGCCCCGTCGCTCTATGGTGGCCGCTGCCCTTCTCCTCTCGGAGGGGCGGGGCGGGGCAGGAGTCCCTCTGCTGTCCGGAGACCCCGCGAGGTACGTCCGTCTGTCTCGGTTGCTGCAGGCATGAAATGGAGGAGGAGGAGGAGGAGGGAAAAGGAGCCAGGGGAGATCGGGGAGGGGGCTCGAAAACTGGAGGGGTTTCTGGAGGGGTCCCCTACTGCATTGCATTGAGAGGGAACCTCGGAAGCTCAAGAAAGTGTGTTTCTAAGCATGTCCAGAGTGCATTTGCTTTGCACAGGGTCCGGGTGATGTAATCCGCATGAAAGCATTTGCAGATTTACAGGTTAATAGAGTTGGAAGGGACTTTGTAGGTAGTCTAGTCCAACCTCCTCCACCATTTCTGACAGATGGCAGTCCAGTCTCTTCTTGAAAGGAATAAAGCAATTTGTTCCCCAAAGAGAGCTTGGAGACTGTTTTTGTTGTTGCTTTCTTTTCTTTTCTCTTCTCTTCTCTTCTCTTCCTTTCTCTTCTCTTCCGTTTTCTTCTCTTCTTTTTTCTTCTTCTTTTCCTCTTCTTTTTTCTTTTCTTTTCTCACTTCTCTCTTCTCTCTTTTCTTTCCTCTTATTCTTACTCCTCTGCTATTCAATCATAAGTCACTCTCTTTTCAAGATTTGGCTCCCGTGTCCTTGGACCCAGAATGGCAGGCTGGAGGTCCTGCCTGCCTCCTCTTGTTTTGGCATCCCATAATAGCCAGCCGCTGTTAAACCCGAGCTGCACTGGGCTTGGGAGCGTGGCTTTGGGGTAAACATCCCTCTTGCGAGTCCTACTTGCGGGCTTCAATCCTGCCAAAGTCTTACCGGGAGTGACTTGAGTGAAGAGGTGTCCTAACTCTAAACCTCCAAAGAAGCTGCTTTAGATCAGGGTAGGAAGGGGAAACAGTCTGCTGTGGTCTAAAATGTTTGGACTTCAACTCCCATCAGCCTCAGCCAGCGTGGACTTGTTAAGCCACCAACCTCTGCAACCCCCATCTGCTAAGTCTTGTGCAGAATCAGTTACTTTCCCCTCTTACCAACAGCCTAATCTTTACCCTTTTCAAGTCGGAATGTCATTTGAGGATTGCAAAGAAGAACAACCAGGATGATTAGGAGACTGGAGGCTAAAACATATGAAGAGCAGTTGCAGGAATTGGGCGTGGCTGGTCTAGGGAGGAAAAGGACCAGGGGAGACAGGATAGCAGCCTTCCAATATTTGAGGGGCTGCCACAGAGAGGAGGAAGGGGCCAAGCTGTTTTCCAAAGCACCCGAAGGCCAGACAAGGAATAATGGATGGAAACTGAACAAGGAGAGACTCAACCTGGAAATAAGGAGAAACTTTCTGACAGTGAGACCAGCAATCCACCCATGGAACAGAAGTTGCCTTCAGAAGTTGTGGGAGGTTCATCACTGGAGGCTTTCAAGAAGAGATTGGACTGCCATCTGTCAGAAATGGTGCAGGGTGGAGGGGTTGGACTAGATGACCTACAAGGTCCCTTCCAACTCTGCTAATTGTAAATTCCTAGCACAGGCTTTCGGCTTCAAATATTTAAAAAGAGAGTCTGGTTTGGTTTTTTTTTTGCTTTTTTGAATAAGGCTTCCTTCTTCCACCACTAGCAGTAGGACTGTAATTTTTTCTCAGCACCTGTCATATTGGGTTAACAATATGCTGGGTCCAAATAATGTGAACTATTCCAATCCTGCACATTTCAGGATTACTAACTTGAAGCTGCAAATCTAATGGTACTTCTTAGATGGCAGGAATGAGTTCGGATGTCTCTGCCTCCCTTTGGCACCATCTAATGACCAGCGGCTTCCGTGCAGCCTGGATCTCCTACCTCCACCTTACCTTGAATAGCACCTATACAAGTAGTCTTTGACTTACAATCACAATTGGGACAGGACCTTCCATTGCTAAGCAATGCGTTTGTTCGATGAGGGGTGCTCGATTTTATCACTTTCACCACGGTCATTAAGCGAATCACTCCGTTGTTAAGCAAACCGGACTTCCCCCATTGACTTTGCTTGCCAGAAGCATCCTGGGAACGATGGAAATGGCGATCATGTAACCTGGGATGCTACAACCATAAATACATATAAAGCCTTAGTAAGGATACTGGAATACTGTGTCCAGTTTTGGTCACCAGGTTACAAAAAAAGATGTTGAGACTTTGGAAAAAGAAGAGCAACTAAGAGGATCAAAGGCCTGGAGACTAAAACCTATGAAGAGCAGTTTGCAGGATTTGGGTCTGGCTAGTCTGGAGAAAAGAACTAGCGGGGGACATGAGAGCAGTACTCCAGTGTTTGAGAGGCTGTGAGAAAGAAGAGAGGGGTCAACTTATTCTCCAAAGCACCAGAGGGCAGGACAAGAAAAAAAATGGAGGGAAAATAAGGAGGGAAGCAACCTGGAACTGAGGAGAAACTTCCTAAGAGTGAGGACAATTAACCAGTGGAACAGCTTGCCACCAGAAGTTGCGGGTGCTCCAGCACTGGAGGTTTTTAAGAAGAGACTGGACAGTCACTTGTCTGAGATGGTTTAGGGTCTCCTGCTTGAGCAGGGGGATGGACTAGAAGACCTCCAAAGTCCCTTCCAGCTCTGTTCTGACTCTAACTATTCTTCGGATTGTGAAAAAAATACCTGGGTGGTAACCTTTGCTGGCAGGTAATGCTGTTGGATCACTTTTCCTGTTCGTTTGCATTCCTTCCAAGGATGGGACTGACCAGAGAGAAAAACATCTAGATAGACAGACAGACAGACAGACAGACAGACAGACAACCAGAGAAGTGGAAATACAGATCTTTTTAATGGAGATGTCCCTGAGTGAGCTGAGTATTAACAGTTGAGACTTTTTAGCTGTATTATTTCTTCAACCTTTTATGATCCTGTGCCCTCCAGATCTGCTGGCAATTTAATTGCCATAATTACCAGTCAAATCTATCTGTGTTTTTTATTTATTTTGTTTTGTCAAGCGATTATTAGATAACAAGTATAAGTATAAACATGGTTATGAATACATGAAATGGATACATATAAGAAAAATTTAAAAATACAAAAGAAACAATAGGACAGGGATGGTGGGCACGTTGGTGCGCTTATGCACGCCCCCTACAGAGACCTCTTAGGAAAGGGGTGAGGTCAATAGTAGACAGTCTAAGGTTAAAGTTTTTGGGGTTTGGAGAAGAAACCACAGAGTCAGGTAGAGTATTCCAGACATTGACCACTCTGTTGCTGAAGTCGTATTTCTTTCAATCAAGTTTGGTGCGGTTAACCTTGAGTTTGTATCTATTGTTTGCTCTTGTGTTGTTATGGTTGAAGCTGAAGTATTCATTGACAGGTAGGACATTGCAATGTATGATTTTATATACTATACTTAGATTGGACCGAAGGCGGTGTAGTTCTAGGTTTTCTAGGTCTAGAATTTCAAGTCTGATGGCATAAGGTATTCTTCAACGAGTAGAGGAGTGGAGAACTCTTCTTGTGAAATATTTCTGGACGTTCTCAGTTGTAGTAATATCAGCGGTTGCAAGGAGTTGAGAAATGACTGGATCAGGGCTCTCCAACCTTGGCAACTTTAAGACTTGTGGAATTCTGGGAGTTGAAGTCCACAAGTGTTAAAGTTGCCAAGGTTGGAGACCCCTGGACTAGATAGCATTTAATACATCAATCATGATCTTTGCTGGTGGGGCGTTTCAGACATTTAATGGTGCTAGAGGTAACCAGAGGTTAGTTTATTTTTCATTTAGTAGCTAGGCTGACCTCCTGCCTTTCCTCCAGCCAAAGGATGGCAGATTTAACGCTCCCTTGTTCATGTGTTTCTTCTACAACAGCAATCTTGGGAGGTGGGTTGGGCTGAGAGGGGGGGATTGGTCCGAAGCATTCAAGGAGCTTCGATAGTTGGAGATGGAATTCAACTCAGCTCTTTCCTTTTCTGATGTGAATCGAAGCTGGGGTGTTACTTGATTGGAATTCTCCATGGAGATTCTCAATCATCCAGGATTGGCCCAAACATCCAGGATTGTTTTTCTTTCTAAATGTTTCGCTTCTGATCCAAGAAGCTTCTTCACTTCTGAAGAACTTAACGGGAAAAGCTTCTTGGATGAGAAGTGAAAGGTTTTCCAAGAACAACAACTTCAACAAGAAAATCCGGTTACCTTTTACAAAACCATCTTTGGGGATTTGATTGGTTTGAAATGCTGTTTGCTTGGCTGACTCAGCCTTCCCTCCTTCCGAGGCCAGTAAAATGAGGACCCAGATTGTTACGGGATAATACGCTGACTCTGTAAACTGCTTAGAGAATGCTGTAAAGCACTGTGAAGCGGTATATAAGTCTAAGTGCTAGTGTTAGTTCCATACATAAATTGCAGAGCTAAAGGAGAGATTTTTGGCACCTTGAGACACAAACCAGGTACACACACACATGCAAACACAGTATCTGGGAGAAATAAAATGCTTATCTCCAAATCACACTACTGTATGTATAAAGGATGTATTCATCAGTGCTATGCAGAGATGCTTCTTGCGATACAATATTCCTGAAATCATGAAAGTGAGCGGTTAGTGTAACATATTTCTTACCTGCCTTTTCACTATCCAGCTTAGTGTGTGTAGTTTTTCCTACCTGATACCAGAATGTCAGTGGTTTTCCAATATTGGGGGTTCAGGGTAGATCCATTGCAATAGACTGAAGAGTTATGAAAGGCATAAGCTTGTAACCTGTGGAGGCCTTGCTGGTCTCCAAGATTGAGGGTTTTCTTGCAGACATTTCATTACCCAACTAGATAACATCATCAGTGCTTGAATGGAGTGAGTTTGTTCTCTGTTTATGCCCTGTCAGTATTGGTGTAACTGTTATTAATGGTTCCCTAATTGTTTGAGTTGGTAGTTCTTTGATTGGGGTTATAGTTTATTGCTTGACTGTTGGCCTCAGACAAACTATCAAAGAGACAACTCGGGAAAATATTCTCTTCCTTTGGTAGCTTGTAGTCTGGTTCCCTTGAAATGTCTTGGACTACAACTTCCATAGACCCCCATTTAGCACATCTAATGGGTGTGATTTATGGGTATTCTTGCTTCAAAGAATGAAGCAAGCATGTTCCTGAGTTGGTCAGTTGTAGGATATTTTACTGGGAGAAAATTGGTATCTGGGTTTGGGCCCAGTTTTGTTTATTCAAAGGAATCTTTTACAACACAACCAAATTGCTCTCTGTTTGCTTTCCTGAATCCCTAAAAATTACTCTCTTCTTTTGACATCTCTTGATGCTATCTGAACCTGATCTGACTTTTCCCAACTGAGGTTTGTCCTAATGAATCATTTTCAAATGTTCAGGGACTCGGAGGAAAACATGGGTAGAAGGTTAAGTAACCTAATATCTGAATTTCTTCCCATTATTGCAGCCTGGATAAACATTGCATGTGTGTGTTAGAGCTGCGTGCCTATCTTAGTAGCTGGGAAGGTAAGCCAATAAGTGCTTTTGGGGTGGGAGGAAGGAACTAAGTGTTCCTTATTGTTCAATATAGCCTTTTATTGTAAGACAATAAGGGGTCTGGAGGCTAAACCGTGCTATGAAGAGGAAAACCGGATATATCAAGTCTTGTGAAGAGAAGGATTAGGGGTGATAGGATAGCAGTCTTCCAATACTTGGGGGGCTGTCACAGAGAAGATGGGGTTGATGTATTCTCCAAAGGGAATAGGTACAAGACAAGAAATAATGGATTTAGATTAGCAGAGTTGGAAGGGACCTTGTAGGTCATCTAGTCCAACTCCCCATTTCTGACAGATGGCAGTCCAATCTCTTCTTGAAAGCTTCCAGTGATAAAGCTCCCACAACTTCTGAAGGCAACTTCTGTTCCATGGTTTGGTTGATCTCACTGTCAGAAAATGTCTCCTTCTTTCCAGGTTGAATCTCTCCTTATTCAGTTTCCATCCATTATTCCCTGTCTGGCCTTCTGGCACTTTGGAAAAGAGTTTGACCCCTTCATCTCTATAGCAGCCCCTCAAATATTGGAAGTCTGCTATCATTTCTCCTCTGGTCCTTCTCTTCGCTAGACTAGCCAGGCCCAGTTCCTGCAACATTTCTTGGTTGATTTTAGCTTTCCATCCCTTAATCAGGGATTCTACCAGTTCTCACCTATTCGCTAGAACCGGTTGTTAACATTCTAAGCAGTTCGGAGAATCAGTTGTTGGAAGAAATTGCTGGCCTAATCCTGTAAGGAAGGCAGGAAGGAAACATTCTGGTGTTGCTTACAGAAACTGCCTCTCCGTTAACCCTTATTCCATTCTTGGCAGGACTAGACTTCCTGTCTCAGGAACTTCTCTGGAGTTGTTTTTCCTTCCTTTGCTGGTACTTTGCTTGTGTGGAGTGACCATTCAAAGTTACAATGGCACTGAAAAAAGTGACTTATGACCGTTTTTCACATTTACGACTGTTGCAGCATCCCCACAGTCACGAGAGGCCAGGCGAGGAGATGCGTGCCTCGATGTGAGTGATGTTGAGTTGGCCACGCCCAGCCAATAACATGACCACCAAGCCACGCCCACCAACTTAGCCACACCCACAGAACCCATTGTTTAAAAATTTGAATCCCACCCCTGCCCTTAATCATCTTTGTTGCTCTTCTCTGCACTCTTTCTAGAGTTTCAACATCTTTTTTTATAGTGTGGTGACCAAAACTGGATGCAGGACTCTAGGTGTGGAAGGAATGGATGGACACTAATCAAGGAGAGAAGCAACCTAGAACTAAGGAGAAATTTCCTGACCCTTAAAACAAGTAACCAGTGGAACAACTTGGCTCCAGAAGTTGTAGGTGCTCCATCACTGGAGAATTTTGAGAAGAGATTGGAAAGACATTTGTCTGAAATGATATAGGGTTTCCTGCTAGAGCAGGGGTTGGACTAGAAGACCTCCAAGGTCCCTTCTACCCCCCTTTCTCTACATTCTAAGCAATTATATGGTGGGCATCAGTGCCCCTTTCTCATTCTCTCAGCCCTCCCTTACTGAAATCGATGCAGCGTTTTTTCCCTTCCAAACCTGAAGCTCTTCTGGATGTTATATTGAAAAATTGCCCTCCTTAATTTACCTGAAGAGTCCCAGGTTGGAGAAAGTGCTGATGGTTCTTCTACCTACCGGGGGGGGTGGGGGGGGCATTGCGGTCCCCATCCTAAAGTCAGCAAACCAGTCCCTCCTTCTTTTCCTGAACGTTCGAAAATGAAAAGCCAATTGGCCAATTTTTTTACAAGAGTGATCTTTGTTCTGCCCAGCTACGTGCTAAACGAGCAGATGAAAAGTCTTCGGAGGAGCTTCAAAGGAGGAGCTGACTTAATGCACCAATTAATACACTCATTTCCAATTAGAAGACCTGGGATGGCTCAGAAAAATGGTACAGTCAGGGGCCATACACCCTTAACAAAAATCGGTTGCAAAGTTAGTGCCAATCTCTTGCTTGCCTTTTAATCCTCCAAGAGCGAATAGCAGCAATGGCACTTAAGATTTATATACCGCTTCGCGGTGCTTTTACAGCCCTCCCTAAGCCATTTACAGAGTCAGCCTCTTGCCCCCAAACAATCTGGGTCCTCATTTTACCCACCTCAGAAGGATGGAAGGCTGAGTCAACTTTGAGCTGGTCAGGATCAAACTGCTAGCAGTGGGCAAAATTAGCCTGCAACACTGCATTCTAAGCACTCAGAAGGAAGGAAGGAAGGAAGGAAGGAAGGAAGGAAGGAAGGAAGGAAGGAAGGAAGGAAGGAAGGAAGGAAGGAAGGAAGGAAATGAGAGAGACAGAAAGAATACAGGAAGGAAGGAGGGAAAGAAATGAGAGAGAGACAGATAGAAGACAGGAAGGAAGAAAGGAAAGAAATGAGAGAAAGACAGAAGAGAGGAAGGAAGGAAATGAGAGAGAGAGAGAGAAGACAGGAAGGAAGGAAATGAGAGAAAGATAGATCGAAAGAAGACAGGAAGGAAGGAAGGAAGGAAATGAGAGAGACAGACAGAAAGAAGACAGGAAGGAAGGAAGGAAGGAAATGAGAGAGAGAGAGAGAGAAGACAGGAAGGAAGGAAATGAGAGAAAGACAGATCGAAAGAAGACAGGAAGGAAGGAAGGAAGGAAATGAGAGAGACAGACAGATAGAAGACAGGAAGGAAGAAAGGAAAGAAATGAGAGAAAGAGAGAAGAGAGGAAGGAAGGAAATGAGAGAGACAGACAGAAAGAAGACAGGAAGGAAGGAAGGAAATGAGAGACAGAAAGAAGACAAAGAAAGGAAGGAAGGAGGGAGGAATGGAGGGAAGGAAGGAAGGAAACAACAATAGCCCTTAGACTTATGTACCACTAAACAGGGCTTTACAGCCCTTTCTAAGCAGTTTACAGAGTGAGCATTTTGCCCCCAATAATCTGAATCCTCATTTTACCCACCTCAAAAGGATGGAAGGCTGAGTTAACTTTGAGCCGATCAGGATCGAACTGCTGGCAGTCAGCAGTGAGTTAACCTGCAATACTGCATTCTAACCACTGCGCCACCACGGCTCTTGGATTCGTTGTACAGGTAATCCTTAACTTACAACCCTTCATTTGGCCATCATTCGAAGTTGCATCAGTACTGAAAAAAGTGACTTACACCCGGTCCTCGCACTTAACGACCCTTGCACAATCCCCACTGCACCTGAGCAAAACTCAAGCATTTGGCCACAGGCATATATTTAGCAATGGTTGAAGCTTCCTGGGAAAAGAACCATTTCTGTAAATCTAAAAAAAAAAAACCCAAGGTTTGTTTTTCCTTATAAACCAGACAGAGGAGTATTATTTGCCCAGGATTATATGTGTTATAAATAGTCGATTCCTGAGGACAGCAAAATCTAGGCTTACAAAAAAAATCAACCTTTTTTTGCTTTAAGTTGTGTCCTTTGGGAGAAAGGAACATTCTTCTTGAATTTGACAATAAAGGGACTTCCCAGCCGATCCCAGGATTCATGCATGACATTTGAGAGGACCAGAATATTTTTCAAGCCGACATCTGTATGTCTGCCTCTCTCTCTCTGTCTCTCTCCACCCAAAGCAAACAGCTGCTCTTCCAGAGGGCTGGAAATCAACGTGGCTGTTCTCTCTCATTGGAAGCCTGTCTGCTTTGCTCCCCCTTCCCCTCCTTTAAAAAGCAAAACAAAACAAAACACAGCGGCTAAAAAGCCAGCCCACAGCCGAATGCCCCACGGAGCTCTCTCAGCCCCTGTGCAGCGTAGTGGAAGGGCTCCCCACCAGGAACCAAAGAGAGGCTGCCTCGTGCTCGATTGACAGATTTACAGATTCACAAGAGTTGGAAGGGACCTTGTAGGTCATCTAGTCCAAACCCCTGCATGAGCAGGAGACCCTACACCATTTCGGGCCAGTGGCAGAAGTGGGCTGCTAGGGGTTCGGCAGGGTTTGGGGGAGCCTCTAGCTAAGATTCTGCGCAGTCTGGAGAACCCCGAAATTCCATTCCTGGCTGGCCCGGCCCGGCCCTCCCAGGAGCCCCCACACAACCCGTTTTGGATGTAGGTAAGTGCAGGGCGCATGCAGAGGCTCAGGGAGGGGGAAAAACGGGCCTCCCGGAAGTTCAGGAAGGCCGGAAATGGGCCTGTTTCTGACTTCCAGAGAGCCTCCGGAGCCCAGGGAGGCCGTTTTTGCCCTCCCGGAAGCTCGAGGAAAGCCTCCGGAGTCCGGGGAGGGCAAAAACGCCCCCCCCCGACCATGGTGCAGGAGGCCGGCTAGGCCACGCCTACCATGGCCACGCCCAACCAGCAACTGGGCAGAGAACCCCTCGCTAAAATTTTTGAAGCTTAGCCCTGGCCGGCAGTGCACATGGACTCTTCTTCTTGAAGGTCCCAAGGGATGGCGCTCCCACAACTTCCGAAGGCCACTTCTGTTCCACGGGTTGATTGTTCTCACCATCATAAAATGTCTCCTTATTTCCAGGTTGAATCTCTCCTTGATCAGTTTCCATCCATTATTCCTTGTCTGGCCTTCGGGTGCTTTGGAGAATAGCTTGACCCCTTCCTCCTCTCTGTGGCAGCCCCTCAAATATTGGAAGGCCGCTCTCCTGTCTCCCCTGGTCCTTCATTAGACTCCCTTTTTATTGCATTTGTGCTTTCCCCCCCTGAAGTCTATCCTTTCGTGGATGGATTCTTCTGCTGGAGCAGGAATTCCTCTCTGCCGAAGAACCGGCAAAGAAGATTTTTGAATTCTGTTCGCCTTCTCCTGTTTGGTGTTTAAGCGAAACATAGCCAAGGGGAGCCTCTTCCAAGGAACTCACTCAGTCAGGCATGGCTGGGAAAGGCTGTTGAAACTGCAAACTCCTTGGCAACCTCCTCGGCAAAATCAACTTTGCCTGCCTGCCACCCACCAAATCCTAGAAGTCATTCTCATTTCAGTTTCCCCCAGAGATAGGACAACGTGCCCACCGTTGTCTCTTGCCAAAACACGAATTAAGAAAGAATTAAGAATTAGGAAAGCTATTTTTTTTTCAGGGTTTGTTTTTTTAAAAAACAAAAAACAAACACCAAATCTGAACAGCGACGCCCACCGGAGCTGTTCTTTTAATCGGCTGCTGGTAAGAAGCAGATGGAGAGCAGCGTGACACTTTGCTGTATTTAAAAAGTAACAGCCTCCTGGTCCTATATCCAGCTTTTTTCTGCTACGGAGCCCTTGAAGAATTGAGAGTATCAGGGTAAGCTTGCAATTCTGTTCCCGCATCGGTGAGAGGAAGAGAGAAGGAGGAATGGAACGAGGGGAAAGCTAGAAAGGAGAGGAAAATAGGGGGAGCTAGAGAAAAGGACAGGGACACGGTGGCTCAGTGGCTAAGACTCTGAGCTTGTCGATCAGAAAGTTCGGCAGTCCAACGGTTCGAATCCCTAGCGCCATGTCACGGAGTGAGCTCCCATTACTTGTCCCAGCTTCTGCCAATCTAGCAGTTCGAAAGCACGTTAAAAATGCAAGTAGAAAAATAGGGACCACCTTGGTGGGAAGGGAACAGCGTTCTTTGCGCCTTTGACGTCTAGCCAAATGACCACGGAGACATCTTTGGACAGTGCTTTGCTCTTTGGCTTTGTAACAGAGATGAGCACCTATACCGATATGGGAGGGGAACCTTTAGCTTAAAGAAAAGGAGGAAGAGGAATGGAAAGAAAGGAGTGCGGGAACTCTCAAAAGTTCTAATAAAAATGGAAACACCGCGTCCCATTCAGGTGCTTCTTGGGTAGCTTCAAAGTTCTGAATTTTGTTAAGGGGCTGGATGAGAGCCACGAGCTCAGGAAATTGAGTAAGCAGAGGACAGGAGTTTTCTGACCATGAATGGTGCTTGGTGCTGGTTTCTGGTGGACCAAGATAGTGGAACAAAGAAGGCTGATGGCTGTGTCTTGAGAAGGAGATAAGAGCTTTTCCCTGGGGGCTCTTGACAAATAAGAAATCACTCAGCAGGTTTGTCTGGGTAGGTTTGCATTTTAATAAGTCTGGGAATTACCACAGTCTGAAGGGCTTGGAGAAATCTTGGAAAGAGCTTTGAACGAACAAGTCATTTGTTGCTAAGCTGACTTTCCCAAGAAGCAGGCAGTCTAAGCTAATCTGAAAGAATATCAGAAATTCTTGTTCCTTCATTTCTTTGCCGTTTGCCTCTCCAATGATCAAACTGGTCTTTCGTCATTATTATCGCTGCTTTTGTGACTCTGGTTATCCTTAATATCACTTGTATTCTCTTGCTTTTCTGGCCTTAGGACATTGAAGGTGTAAAAATGGCATGGGTGAAGGGTTAATTTATTTTACTCATTTATTAAATTTATATGCCAGTTACCTCACTGCCCAAAGTGGCTCTTAATTGTAGAAATCATTGTAGAATCATAGAAATCATTGTAGAATCATAGAAATCATTGTAGAATCTTAAAAATCATTGCTTAGGATGATTCAAGGCAATATTCCTTTCCTCTTTGCTTCACAAATCATTTGAAAGCAAGGACACGATAATTTTTCAGCAAGAGCGTCTTTTTAAATAGATGTTTAATTAAATAGTAACACAGAAAGAACAAAACACACAGAAAATTAAGAGACAAAGACTCGCAAGGAAAAAACAATGCATCAAAGTACTTTTTAAAAAGTGGGGAAAGGCAAGAATATTATTAAGAGCAACTTAATAAAGAAATTGGAATTGGCAAGCTAAATACACGGAGAGTGGAAAAAATGATTAAGGGTTTGGCGATTCCGTCATAAGGAGAAGATTGGTTGATATTTAGCCAAAAATCTGATGGTTTGAATGCCTTTAATGAGCTGCCAGACAGAGGATGGAGCAAATATATTTTGTGTTCCTCCAAAGGATAAAACCTGAATCAACAAGTTTACATTTCAATCCAAAGATTCCAGCTAAATATTGAGAAGAATTATGATGATCCAGATTCTTTTGTCTGCAAGTTTTAAAAATTATACTGGATTGGGGAGATGATTTCAGCCAATTTCCTGTATCGGGAAGGAATTCAATGACCTTTATGGCTATGTTCAATTCTTGCTTTTTTAGAATTTCAGAAGGATTTCACCTTCTGAGATGTTACAGAATTTCTGAAAAAAAGAAAGAAAAAGCCACCAAAACAAAATATCTGTGATAAAAAAAAGATTAAAAATTATCTCTTCCTGGACAGCCAACTGGGTATTTATCTTACAAAATATACATTCCCTAGTGCAACTTAAATTTAATCTAATAAAAATCGTCATTGATTTGTGCATTGTGTTCCTTGAAAGTAGCATGCCGGTGGTCCTTGACTTAGGATGACAATTGAGCCCAAAATTTATGTTGTTAGGTGAGACATTGTTCCTCAAAGCCTCTGACAGTGAAAAGGATGCTGGAGGCGATGTGTGCAAGTGAGGTTAGTCAGTGGATGATATCCCCCACAAAATAAGATCTGGTGCCTTTTTTGGTGGGGAAAAAAAAAATAAGACAGGGTCTTATTTTCGGGAAAACGTGGTAGATGATCATCTGATATGGGTTATTTTTGAAGAAGTGTCCTGTAAAGATCAAGAAGCAAATGTTAGGTTTAAAATGCTCAATTGCAATACTTATCTGGCAATTCTGGCCTGGAAGTATTATTCTGAAAGCTCACTTAAAGTTTCCAAGGATTGGCTTTGTAAATCTTTCTTGAATGTGAATTAATTACCTCCAAATAGCAGAATAACAGGGTTGGAAGGGACCTTTGGGGTCTTCTAATCTAACCCCCTACCATTTCAGACAAATGATTGTCTAATCCCTTAAAAACCTCCAGTGTTGGAATATCCACAACTTCTGGAGACAAGTTGTTCCACTGATTGACTATTCTCACTTTCAGGAAATTTCTTCCTAGTTCCAGGTTGCTTCTCTCCTTGATTAGTGTCCATCCATTATTTCTTGCCCTGCCTTCAGGTGCTTTGGAGAATAGCTTGACTCCTTCTTCTTTGTGGAAGCCCCTGAGATGGTGGAATGCTGCTATCATGTCTCCCCTAGTCCTTCTTTTCATTAGACTAGACATACCCAGTTCCTGCAACTGTTCTTGGTTGATTTTAGCTTTCCATCCCTTAATCATCTTTGGTGCTCTCCTCTGCATTTTTTCTAGAATCTCAACATCAAATAAACCTCAAATACTTTATTTGATGCTTAATTACAACACGGGCATGTATATAAACACACATCTCTGACTTTCGTGATTTAAGCTGTAAAGACCTGTCAGAGTACAACATGAGCAGTTTTGTGCAGACATTGTTTACTTTATTTCATCTCCAATTTGAAGAATTGTGGGGCAGATAATAAGAAGGGTTTCTACAGGCCAAACATCTGGAAGAATGCTCCGGATATAGTGGGTAAGCATGCTAAGAAGGGCCATGTTCAAATCTATATGAAACCATGAAGCTTGATAAGCACTGATTGAACACTGAAGATCTTATCTGGTTGGGCAGTGAAACATCTTGCAAACAAACTGCCAAGCTCAGGAAGCATCAAGCACTCCCTGAGCTACAGAAATTCTCTGCCAACCCCGAAGTTGGCCAAACTGTGACCTAGTTTTTCTTTAGGGAGTTTCTCCTTCTCGCAGCTTCAGGGCTGACCCAGCCTGGAACGAAGGGGCAAGGGAGGGGTGGAAGGCTGTAGGGATAGCTGGGGTGTTATAGCATAAATAAAATTCTTTCCCTTGGGAACCAAGGATGTTGGTGCAGGTATTCGAAAGGTGCAGACTGAGGTCACCTAGCAACTGGACTGTGTGCTGATTGGACCATGTGACTGGAGTGTCAGGGTTCCGGCAATTGCCCTAATTAAATCATGAGCCTCGAGCCAAGCTTCAAAAGAATCCAAAATATTTATTAGGAGCAACATGTCAGCATTGAGCCATATGAAGCCAACTCTGCCTCATGTAATTTACGGTCACCTGTGACCCTATTTCCCCCCCCTCCCCCCGGGTGTGTCATAAATCAGATTCTCCAACCACACGGGATGGATGTCATCAATCACATTCTCCAATGAAGGATTTTACCAGGCAGAAAATCCAGTAGCCTAGGCTACAATCTTTGTAAGATAAGCATGAAATGTAATTCTGGTTTTAATTGCCGTACTGCTCCTTTGGGTTTTCCCCCACACCTGCTTGTGGCAACTCAAAAACAGGCATAGGAGTGCTTTACGAGTTGACATGGAGACTCTGGGGGAAAGTTTTACTTTTCATTGGGTGTAAAACCGGAGGGAACTTAGAGATGTTTTTTTTTTCACCAGGAATATTGGCCATTTGATATGTCCCAATAAAATGTTCTTTGAGGAAATTGCCTGCCTCAGAGTTCTTATTGAATGGGATGCATTACTTAGAAACCTGAGATGTTCTTCTGTTGGGAGACTGTCTCTTGCAGTTTTGTCTACATCTGGAAGAGTACAGATGTGCTCCCTGCTGTTCTTTGGTGCTTTCGGGATGGTGGCATGTTTCAAAGATGGCTCCCTCTTTAATTCAAGTTACTTCGTTGATTTTTCGGAGTCCCCATCTCATTAGCTTGCTACTGCTACAAAATTGGGTAGGAAATTGCAATCTTGGGTTATAAAGAGCTGCATTCTGCTCTTCCATTGACCCACCACATCTAAGCACAGATTGCAGAGTTGCCATCGACTCGGAATCGAACCTGGCTGAAGCCCTGCTTTTGCTGCGTCGTAGTTGCCACACACTCTTAAGACGGAGGGGGAAGAGATGGATAGACTGTCTGCAGACATAACAACAAGCCTTCTCATGGGAACCAAGGTCATCCCAACAGGTGCCAGTAGAAAGAGAGGAGGAGCAGGGTGGATTTGATTTAAATCGACTTGATCGATTTAAATCATGATTTAAATCACTAGTAAAAAGGCTTGATTTAAATCGACTTGTTTTAAAGCATCATTTTTCAAGAGCCACTGTCCTCTCTGTCCCGCAGCAGCTTCTTCTGTGACCCGCTGTTGACTCAGCGATAGTCCCATTCCCTTTAACGGGATGGCTAGTCGTGTGACAGGGACACAACATGTTAAGGGACATGGCGGGCCGCAGGTGAGTGGATGTAACGACTCATTCTTGCTTGCGGTTAGAATCTTTAATATTATCATTTGGAAACAAAATGAAAGTTTGCTATTTAGCTTGCAGAGCTCGGATTCATTGAATGAGTTTACTAAAAATGTAAATATTTGCAGAAAATACAGCCTCATGCGACATAACTAAGCTTCACTGCATGCTAAATAAATTAAATTATTAATGTACCTTAAATAGAAAATCATCTTTAGATAGATTTTTTTTTTTATTCCAAAAGCATCTTATTAAAATAAATTTGATAAAAATAAAAAAACCAAATTGATTTAAATAAAAAAATCCGATTTAAATTTTTAAAAAGCCTGATTTTTAAAAAAATATTTTTTATTGATTTTTGTCCACCCAGGAAAGGAGTGATTGAGGAGCCTGCTTCCTGTTTTAATTGGTCAGTGTGACTTGGGACAACTGAGGAAGGAAACTGTTACTCTTTAAATTACGCTCTTAGCGCGGGAAACTTCAGAGTCGGTTTTCACCAGCTGTGCCGATACGATGCATCCAATAAATGTGTTTTTTGATGGACCTGCCTGTCTTTGGAATTCTGATTTCTTTGGATGCTGTACTCGGAACGCTGACAGTTGCTTTGAGTTTTCAGTTGATTCTAGGAGTCCGTGACGGTTCTCTCTTTTTGGGTCTCCCTCCCCCAGGATGTGGGGCTGTCAGCTGAGGCAGGCACTCTGCAGCGTCCACCATCAACTGAAGAAAAGTTTCGGGATTCTCCCAGCTTCGACCCATTGGCATCACACGGTTCCCACCTCGCCCAGCTGTGCCTGGCAGTTAAATGATGGTCATCTAGGTAAGAACTGGACCTTGAAGGGAACGGCGGGGGTCAAAGGAAGTGGGTGTAGGTAGGAGCATCTCTAGGCATCATTGGGGGGATGGAGTTCTTGCCCTAGGTGCCAGCCGCCTGCTCGTGCTCCTTTCCAAAGGCCTACATTCCGCAGTGAATGAGCTGTGGTGGCGCAGTGGTTAGAGTGCAGTACTGCAGGCTACTTCTGCTGACTGCCGACTGACTGCAATTTGGCAGTTCGAATCCCACCAGGCTCAAGGTTGACTCAGCCTTCCATCCTTCCGAGGTGGATAAAATGAGAGGGTTAAGGTTAGGGGCAAGAGGCCAACTCTGTAAACCGCCTAGAGAGGACTGTGAAGCACTGTGAAGTGGTATATAAGTCTTAAGTGCGATTGCTACATTCTGTTCCTTCCCCTTCCTGGTCTTCCTGGCCTGCTCTTGAATGTTGTTATGCATTCCACGCTCACGGTCCATCCACATGTGCATTCCAGCCTTATCGGGGGAGGGGAAAAGAGAGGAGAGGGGACAGGAGGGGAGGATGAGAGGAGAGGAGGGAGGGAGGGAAGGAGGGAGGGGGGGAAGGAAGGAAGGAAGGAAGGAAGGAAGGAAGGAAGGAAGGAAGGAAGGAAGGAAGGAAGGAAGGAAGGAAGGAAATAAATGACAGAGAGAGATAGAAAGAAGACAGGGAGGAAGGAAGGAAGAAAGGAAGGAAATGAGAGAGAGATAGAAGACAGGAAGGGAGGGAGGGAGGGAGGGAAGGAAGGAAGGAAGGAAGGAAGGAAGGAAGGAAATGAGAGAGAGACACAAAGAAGACAGGAAGGAAGGAAGGAAGGAAGGAAGGAAGGAAGGAAGGAAGGAAGGAAATGAGAGGGAGAGATAGAAAGAAGACAGGAAGGAAGAAAGGAAGGAAGGAAATGAGAGGGAGAGATAGAAAGAAGACAGGAAGGAAGAAAGGAAGGAAGGAAATGAGAGAGATAGAAAGAAGACAGGAAGGACGGAAGAAAGGAAGGAAGGAAGGAAGGAAGGAAGGAAATGAGAGATAGATAGAAGACAGGAAGGGAGGGAGGAAAGGAAGGAAGGAAGGAAGGAAGGAAGGAAGGAAGGAAGGAAATGAGAGAGAGACACAAAGAAGACAGGAAAGGAAGGAAGGAAGGAAGGAAGGAAGGAAGGAAGGAAGGAAGGAAGGAAATGAGAGAGAGAGATAGAAGACAGGAAGGGAGGGAGGGAAGGAAGGAAGGAAGGAAGGAAGGGTCCTACAAACCTTCCATTACTTTTCTCATTACATCCCTTTCATGCAAATGATGCCATCTTGGCTTTATAAATACCCACACTTAAGTTTCAGGGAGATGTTTAAGCAGCTTGTTCAGTAGACAGGCAATGGGAAAGCTTATAAAAGAGATTAAGAAATTGGGCTGAGTCACAAGTTATACACAGAGCAGCTCCAATGTTTTTTTTCAGGGTTTCTGAAGGATCTTCCTATCAAAGGCAGGATTAGACCAGCTCCCTGTCTGTTAACCTTTCAGAGCAGGCAAAAACATTTTTTATATAATCACACATTTGCTACCCAAGCAGGTTTGCATTGACCTATTAATCATTTGACCAATTACTTAGTTTTAACTTGTTTTCATAGTGTTTTAATTCTGGATTTTAACAAGGTGTTTTTTTTTTTTAATGCCTTCATATTTGTCTGGACTCCTGGCACTGCTTGGATAACATCCCTGGAGTTTTCTTGGCAGGGTTTTTCAGAAGTTGGTTCTCCCTTGCCTTCTCCTTCCCAAGGCTGAGAGGGAGGGGCCGGTCCAGAGTTCACGCAACTGGCTTTTGTGCCTAAGGCAGGGCCATAATTCTTGGTCTTCTGGCTTCTAATCCAGGGCCTTTTTACCACTACTTCAAATTGGCTGTCTAACAGTGCTTATAATTGCCTTTTATTATTTCTGTCAATTCTGTTGAGTGAAACATTACCAAGCCTCAGTGCACATTGGCAATTAGTTGCAAAACAGGGCAGTTTATTTCCTGAACATTTTCCCATGGGGGAAAAAAAAAAGGCAACCTTTGTATGTTCAGGTGTGGTCCATACATTTCTGGAAGTATATTTGCTGATATTTGGGGCTCTGTTCCTGAACAAGACCACACTTGGAATTCTGGATCCAGTTTTGGTCACCATCTTACAGAAAAGTTGTTGGGAATCTAGAGAGAGTGCGGAAAAACAGCAACAAAGATAATTAGTGGGCTGGAGGCAAAATTGCATGATGAACAAGTGAGAGGATTAGGTATGTTTAGTCTAAAAAGAGAAGGATCAGAGGTGACGTGATAGCAGTCTTCCAATCTCTCAGGGGCTGCCCCAAAGAAGACGGAGTCAAGCTATTGTCCAAAGCACCTGAGGGCAGGACAAGAAGCAATGGGTGGAAACTGATCAAGGAGAGAAGCAACTCTCTCTTCTCTTCTACTCTACTCTTCCCTAGAACTAAGAAATTTCCTGACAGTTAGAACAATTAACCAGTGGAACAACTTGTCTTCAGAAGTTGTGGATGCTCCAACACTGGAGGTTAAGAGATTGAACAGCCATTTGTTTGAAAAGATATAGGGTCTTCTGCTTAAGTGGAGGGTTGGACTAGAAGACCTCCAAAGTCCCTTCTGAATCTATTCGTCTGTATTCTGCAAGTTGCACGGATGGTAAAATATGCTCGTAGTTTAAGAGGAAGTGGAAAGCTTTCTTTCTGTCACTTGTTTTGACCGAGGGAAGGGTCTTCTTTTCCTAGAGCTGAAATACAGGGACACTCTGATGCGCTTCGATTACTTTTGGCTGCGGGACCACTGCCGCTCGCCGTCTTGCTACAACACCAAGACCAACCAACGCAGTCTGGATACGGCCAGTGTGGATCTCACGATCAAGCCCCAGGCGGTACGAGTCGATGAGACCACGCTCTTTCTCACCTGTGAGTTTCTGGAGTTTTGTGTCTCCAAAGGCAGAGGGGGAGATGCTTCTGGAGAATGCTTCTCTCTTTCTCTCTCCCTCTCTTCTCTCTCTTTCTCTCCCTCTCCTCTCTCTCTTTCTCTTCTCTCTCTCCCTTTCCTCTCCTTTCTCTTCTCTTCTCTTCTCTCTTTGGTCCTCTCTCTCTTTTCCTTTCCTCTCTCTCTCTTCTCTTCGCTCTCTCCCCTCTTTATTTCCCCTCTCCTTTCTTTTCTCTTCTCTCTCTTCTCTCCTTTCTCTCTTTCCCTCTCCTCTCTCTCTTTCTCTCCCTCTCCTCTCTCTCTTTCTCTTTTCTCTCTCTCCCTTTCCTCTCCTTTCTCTTCTCTTCTCTTCTCTTCTCTTCTCTTCTCTTCTCTTCTCTTCTCTTCTCTTCTCTTCTCTTGTCTTCTCCCTTTGGTCCTCTCTCTCTTTTCCTCTCCTCTCTCTCTCTCCTCTCTTCTCTCTCTCCTCTCTTTATTTCCCTTTCTTCTCCTTTCTTTTCTCTCCTCTCTCCTCTCCCCCCCTCATGTGCGTGAGTTTGTGTTTGTGTTTATAGCAAAAGTAAAGTTGTTGGAACATTCAAATGTGCTTGGAGATTTTGTTCAAGATGAAAGTGGAGGGGGAGAAAAACACTCTAGTTGGTGAATAATTTAGAGAAGGAATTATTCTGTTCTCATGGATTCTTTCCTTCCTTCTTTGGCCGTTCAATTGACCCTGAACTCAGTAGTTTGTTCAGGAACCCACATGGAGCCCGCAAAACGGATCTTCTGCAATCCCAGACCTCCTGACTGGATAGGGCTAAGCATTTTAGCTGTTTGGGGAGGAGGATTTTGGAGAAGTTTGGGGGACACATTGCACCCATTAAACCCCCATCTCCCTGGTAAAGAATCGAGACCTTTTTTTCTTTTTAAACAATCCCAAAATGTGCTAACCAAGTTTACAAGGGCTACTAACCTAGTTTACAAGAAGCAAAACCAAGCCACTTGAGAACTTAGTGCAGGGGTCCCCAAACGTGGCAACTTGAAGACTTGTGGACTTCAACTCCCAGAATTCTCCAGCCAGCATAGAATTCTGGGAGTTGAAGTCCACAAGTCTTCAAGTTGCCACATTTGGAGACCTCTGGCTTAGTGGTACAAGACCCATGTTTTGAAGAACGTTCCCATAATCCTGTCTAACGTCAACTCATAAAACATTCCTATGCCTGGCAGTGCCAGTATGTCGCCTCTAATAAATCCTTTCAAGTTTTTTGAAGTTTGGCTCGAGAATCATGATTTCATTAGTGCGATTGCTGGAATCCAGACCTCTGTCTCCCTCTCGCCACCAGGGCCAGATGGCCACGTGACCAAGTATGGTCTGGAATGGCTGATGATGAACAGCTACGAGGGACAGAAGCAGCAGGTCATGCAACCCCGGATCCTGTGGAACGCTGACATTTACCAGGAAGCTCAAGTGCCCTCCGTCGACTATCGCAGTTTCTTGGAAACCAATGAGGGGCTGAGAGAATTCCTGCAGAACTTCCTGCTATACGGCATTGCATTCGTGGAAAACGTTCCCCCGACCAAAGAGGACACGGAAATCATAGCAGAGAGGATTAGTTTGATCAGGTAACTACGAAACATTGGAATAGAATAAGGATAAGGATAGAATAAGAATAAGAATACAATAGAATAATAACTAGGATAGGATAGGATAGGATAGGATAGGATATTGGAATGAGAGAATAGAAATAGGATAGGATAGGATAGGATAGGATAGGATAGGATAGGATAGGATAGGATATTGGAATGAGAGAATAGAAATAGGATAGGATAGGATAGGATATTGGAATGAGAGAATAGAAATAGAATAGAATAGAATAGAATAGAATAGAATAGAATAGAATAGAATAGAATAGAATAGAATAGAATAATAACAATAGAATAGAATAAGAATTAGAATAGAATAAGAATAGAATAGAATAGAATAGAATAGAATAGAATAGAATAGAATAGAATAGAATAATAACAATAGAATAGAATAACAGAATAGAATAAGAATAGAATATAGAATAGAATAGAATAGAATAATAATAAAATAGAATAATAAGAATAGAATAGAATAAGAATAGAATAGAATTAGAATAGAATAGAATAGAATAGAATAGAATAGAATAGAATAGAATAGTTGGAAGGTACCTTTGAGGTCTTCTAGTCCAACCCCCTGCTTAGGCAGGAAACCCTACACCACTTCAGATAAATGGTTATTCAGCATCTTTTTAAAATCTTCCAGGGTTGGACCATTGACAACTTCTGGAGGGCAAGTTGTTCCACTGGTTAATGCTTCTCACTGTTTGGATGTTTCGCCTTAATTCCGGGTTGCTTCTCTCCTTGATTAGTTTCCATCCATTGTTTCCTGTCCTGCCCTCTGGTGCTTTGGAGAATAAGTTGCCCCTCCCTCTCCTTTGGGGCAGCCCCTCAAATGCTGGAATGCTGCTCTCATGTCTCCCCTAGTCCTTCTTTTCTCCAGACTGGCTTTACGCAAATCCTGCAACTGTTCTTCATCTGTTTTGGTCTCCAGGCCTTTAATCATCCTAGTTTTTCTTCTTTGCACTTTTTCCAAAGTCTCAACATCTTTTTTTTTTTAGCCTAAAATTTCTGTTGCTAAGCAAGGCGTTTGTTAAGTGAGTGGTGCCCCATTTTACAACCTTATTGTCACGGTTGTTAAGCGAATTATTAAAGTTGTTAAGTGAATCATGCCGTCATTAAGCGAATCTGGCTTCTTCCATTAACTTTGCTTGTCAGAAACTCCCTAGGAAGGTTGCAAGTGACAATCCAGGATGCTGCAACCATTGTACATACAAGCTAGTTGCTAAGAACCAGAAATTGGATGATGTGACTGTGGGGATACTACAATGGTTACAAGGGTGAGAACTGGTCACAAGTCACTTTTTTCAGTGCTGTTGTAACTTTGAACAGTTATTAAACCAACGGTGGTAAGGGCTACCTTTGAATAGAATAGAAGCTGGGAGGGACCTTGGAGGTCTTCTAGTCCAGCCCCCTGCTCAACAGGAGAACCTATACCATCTCAGACAAGTGACTGTCCAGTGTCTTCTTAAAAACCTCCAGTATAAAGCACCCACAACTTCTGAAGGCAACTTCTGTTCCACTGGTTAATTGTCCTCACTGTTAGGAAGTTTCTCCTTAATTCCTGATTGCTTCTGTCCTTGGTTGGTTTCCACCCATTGCTTCTTGTCCTGCCCTCTGGTGCTTTGGAGAATAATTTGACCCCCTCTTCTTTGTGGCAGCCCCTGAAATATTGGAACACTGGTCTCATGTCACCCCTAATTCTTCTTTTCATTAGATTAGCCAAACCCCAAACCTGCAGCCATTCTTTATGTCTTTTAGTCTCCAGGCCTTTGATCTTCTTAGTTGCTTTTCTTCGAACTTTTTAATTCTCTGTTTGAACTTGCTGAGCAGAAATATGAGAGTTCCTCCCCGAGATAATCTTTACTGCACCCTTTCTTCCTGGTTTCCTATCTTGAAACGATTCTGTCTTTAGAAAGCAGGTATTTCTCCCTTCTGAATTTTCACCTTAGCAAATCGCCTCCTGCACTATATCTGTACCACCAATTGTTTCTAGAGCCTCTTCTGAATTATAATTCTGTTATTTCTCTTCTGCTTAAATATACTGCCAGATTTGTTTGTTTTTGCTAAGAATAGAATAGAACAGAACAGAACAGAACAGAACAGAACAGAACAGAATAGAATAGAATAGAATAGAATAGAATAGAATTCTTTATTGGCCAAGTGTGGTTGGACACACAAGGAATTTGTCTTGGTGCAAATGCTCTCAGTATACATAAAAGAAAAGATTTGTCAAGAATCATAAGATATTAAAGTCTACCGTTTGCAGGCTAGTAGTGCGCAGTTCTAGCAAAAATCTAGTTTTTCTGAAAGGCAGTAAAAGACCTTCAGCGAAAAATAAAAGAAGCAAGATCTTGTGGTAGGGTGGCCCTGTTTCCTGTTTTGACAGAGCGGATTGAAAGGGCAGCCTTAAGTCCTGGGAGATCTGAAGATCAAAACAGTTCTCTCTGCTAGGGAGGAAAGGGCAAAGAAACACATCCCACACATCTAATTAAAATTAAATTGCCAGGCTGACCTTGAATTGACCAGGCGTCTTAAGAAAAAGGGATTTGCAAGGGTTCCTTGCTCCTTTCTTCTCCTTCTCTGCCCAGATTGCTAACCCTTAGCCTAAATTATTTCGAAAAAGGCTTTTTTTTTTCTTTTAATCTGGGAATTTCCAAAATGCATCACGCTGGCATTAAGTGCAAATGTTTGCTTCTCCAAGTTCAGAACCGTTGCCTTTTCAAATATCTCAATCTATTCTAGCAGATTACAGTAGATTTCTGCTTATACCTGCTTTTTTTTTTTTTAAGGATTTCCCCTTGCATTTGAATGAAAGATAACGCTGATTTGCAAACAAAGTACATATAGTGGGTTAGTTAAAAAAAAAAAATCACATTTAAACCGCAATGACTTTAATCTCTGAGTAATAAGGATAACAGCAATGAGGTATCTCAAACCATTGCCCCAGGTCTATTCATTGAGAAGCAATGTCTGGTGTTGCATTGTGGGTGTGTAACTTGCTATAGCAAGCCATTCAGAAGAGTGACAAGAACCCCTGATCATTGATAAACACAATTAAAGAGATTCATCTGACTTACCTGCAGTTCTGTCAGTTCAGGTAATCCTCGACCATAATTGAGTCTAACACTTCTGTTGCTAAGCGGGATGTTTGTTAAGTGAATTTGCCTCTTTTTGCAAGCTTTCTTGCCACACTTGTTAAGTGAATCACTGCAGTTGTTAAGTGAGTAACACAGTTGTTCAGTGAATCTGGTTTCCCCATTGACTTTGTTTAGGAGAAAGTTGCAAAAGGGGGGGTCACGTGACCGAGGGCTGGGCTTCAAAAATTTTAGCAACGGGTTCTTTGCCCAGTTGCTGGGTGGACATGTCCATGGTGGGCGTGGCCTAATCAGCCTCCTGCACTACCGGAAGGGGGGGCATTTTTGCCCTCTCTGGGCTGTGGAAGCTTTCCTCGAGCCTCCAGGAGGGCAAAAACGGCCTCTCTGGGCTCCAGAAGTTCTGTGAGATGACCCAAAGGGGCGTGGCACAAAGGCAAGACAAGTCAGCTAATCAGTAGGAGTCCTTTATTAGCTCCAACTTTGCCCCAATGTCCTGGTTACCTTCTGAGCTGGAGAAAAATTCTCCCAGGAACAGCCTTTGGCTGCAGAGAATCAAGTCCAAAACATGGTCAACACAAATGGTAACTATAAGTCCAATGAAAGCAAATTGAGGTAATTAGTCTGGCAGGGCAGGAGAAGGAACGGTAGTAATTCAACACGGGAGGATGCCAGGAATGCAGATAACTAAAGTCAACACAAGATAAACTCACGTTTGCTCCCAGCAGCTGCCACACTCAGCATGCATCTCTTTTAAACTCTCTTCCCAGCTGTGGCTCATGAAAGGAATCAGGGCCCTTTCCTCCCCCGTAAGCCACACGACCCACATTGCTCTCTTCTCCATTCCTCCCAGCATGCCCTAGGATGAAGAGGAGGTGGGCCTGTGTCTTCCTCTGAACTCCCTCTCCCTTGTTCTACCTCTCCCCTGCTCTGAACAGCCAGACTTTGCCCTTCCCCAGTTTCCTCCACAGCCAATGGAGCCACACTCCCACTCCCTATCAGCTGTTCGCCTTCCTCCTCGGATTCAGACTCCGACAGGGGCGTGACACTCTCTGGAAGCTGGAAAGGGGCCCATTTCCAGCCTTCCCGAACTTCCGTGAGGGCCGTTTTTCACCCTCCCTGAGCCTCCAAGCGTTCCCTGCACTTACCTACATCCAAAATGGCCATGTGGGGACTCCTGGGAGGGGAGGGGAGGGGAGGGGAGGGTGGGGCCAGCCAGGAGTGGGATTTGGGGATTCTCCAAACTGCCCAGAATCTTAGCTAGGGGCTCTCTTGAACCCCTGCAAACCCCTAGCAGACAAACCCCTGCGCGTGACCCCCGAGGATGGTTTAACCATCATAAATATGAGTCAGTTGCCAAGCGTCCGAATTTTGATCAGGTGTGACCATGGGAAGGCCGCAGTGATCATAAATGTGGGGAAACGGCCCTAAGCCACTTTTTCCAGGGCTGCGGTAACTTTGAACTGTCACTAAGTGAACTGTTGTAAATCAAGGAACACCTGTACTGTATAATAGCCCACCCTTCAGGACTGAAACAGCTGGAATCATTCCTGGCCAAAGGAAGACAAGTCCTGTGTTTCCAGATGTTACTGTGAACTGGAATAGTTTCACGGACAATTATGCTTTTGATTTTATCCGGAAGATCCCCACTTTGTAGGAAGAGTTGGTGTCCAGATGGATCTTGACAGACTTGAACACTGGGCCCTGTCTAACAAAATGAAATTTAATGTAGAGAAAAGTCAAGTTCTACACTTAGACAAGAAAAACCAAAAGTACACACATGGACTGGGTGAAACCAGGCTCAATAGCAAGAACTGTGAGAGGGATCTTGGAGTCTTAGTGGACAACTAGCTAAATATGGGACAGCAGTGTGTGACTGTAGCCAAAAAAGCCAATTCAATCCTAAGTTGCATTAACAGAGGGATACAATCAAGATCAAGTGAGGTATTAATACCGCTCTATAAAGCCTTAGTAAGACCACACCTAGAGTAATGCATCCAGTTTTGGTCACCACACTATTAAAAAGATGTTGGGGCTCTAGAAAAAGTGCAGAGAAGAGCAACCAAGATGATTAGGGGACTGGTGGCTAAAAAATACGATGAACGGTTTCAGGAACCAAGCATGGCTAGTCTAGTGAAGAGAAGGACCAAGGGGACAGGAGAGCAGTCTTCCAATATTTGAGGGCCTGCCACAGAGAGGAGGAAGGGGTCAAGCTATTTTCCAAAGCACCCAAAGGCCAGACAAGGAATCATGGATGGAAACTGAATAAGGAGAGAATCAACCTGGAAATGAGGAGAAATTTTCTGACAGTGAGATCATCCAAACCATGGAATAGAAGTTGCCTTCAGAAGTTGTGGGAGCTCCATCACTGGAAGCTTCCAAGAAGAGACTGGACTGCCATCAGTCAGAAATGGTGTAGGGTCTCCTGCTTGGGCAAGGGGTTGACCTAGATGACCTACAAGGTCCCTTCCAGCTCTGTAAAATTCAGTATTGGTTCTCTCTCTGTTTCTCTGCCACCGTCTCTCATTTTTTGTTTCCTTTTCCTCTAGAGAAACTATTTATGGCAGGATGTGGTATTTCACCTCTGACTTCTCCCGTGGAGATACTGCATACACCAAACTGGCTTTGGACCGTCATACAGATACCACTTACTTTCAGGAACCTTGTGGGTATGAACCAATTTGCCAAAGAGGCAGAACACCGCAAATAAGATGACTGTAGCTGGTGGTATGGGCCATTCTGACACGGTTATCTCATAGTGCCTCTCCTGTCTTGAGAAACATTGCTCAGGAGTCAGGCACTGGAACCTCAAAATGTTTTGCAGACCTCAAACTGAATCATATGGGTACTGTTTATTTTGTGGGAGCCCCGGTGCTCGGTTTTCTGACCTAGGCTTCCCCCAAAATCACAAAGCAGACTCTTTGTCCCGGCAAAACCCTTTTTATTAAACGAAGGTGAATTTCTTGCATTGACCTTCAGCCAAAGGCCTGGCAAACAGTCTGTCAAGGGTGTAATTAGGAGCACAGACCTTATCTAGCTTGGAGAGCTGCCAAGTAAATGTTTTCAAGCGCAGTGCTGACAAGGAAGGACACAGCACAGAGTCTCTGAGATGCACAGGAAGATCTTCACAATGATGGAATGAACCAATTATTGTCCTGCAAAAGCCCCGTCCCCTTTTGCTCCTCTTTTAATCCCTATGGGAGGGGCCATTCACCATTCACCTGTGGCCTTACTCCCACGTTGACCCTTAGTTCGTAATTGTTCTTTCCTTCTGGCAGCTCTGTGCATGCACAGGCTGGGAACCGGCTCCAGCTACTCCCCCGCCTCACTGCTGTCTGAGCCCAAAGGCAGCTGATGACTGCCAGACTGCCCTGACCCCATCTCTGCCTCTGACGCAGAACCCTTGTCTGAGACTTCCTCAGCCTCCAGGATTGGCCCAGGTTCCTCCCCAAACACCTCACTGTCCGACTCTGCTGCCAGCTCCGCTAGCCACCGGCACCGGGCCACAACATTTAGGTTGTGTCCTTGCAGATATTTCATTATCCAACTAGGTAACCTCATCAGTGCTAGAAGGGAGTGAGGTTTCCTTTCCTTTCACATACAAGTGGCTTGATCTGCCATTGGTATGGCAGTTCCTTGATGGGGTATTGTTTACTTCCTGATTGTTGGTCTAATATTGTTGACCTGGTATTAATCAACATCCAGATAAGCAGAGATTAATTATTTGTGTATTCGATTTCTGTGGCCAGCCATCTCTGTCAATGACTCTGAGTGGATCTCGGTCAATGACCCTGGTGATTAACAGCAAGAGGAATGCTAGATCAACTCAGGCAAGCAATCAAACAGTAAACAACAGCTTCATCGAGGAATCACTAAGAACATTTCCACCAAGAGCGGCTTAGCAACTAAAATGTTGGGCTCAGTTGTGCTTGTGAGTCCAGCATTACCTGTATAGCATCTACAGAGGCCATGCAGTCACTGATATACAACACTAATAAAGCACATTAGACATACAAACACAAATATAAGTTTAAACGAAACATCAGCAAATACATGTACCTGAAGTGTGTGCAGAATACGACGGATGAGGGAGTAGAATAGAGTAAATTAGAAATAGAAATAATAAAAATAGAAATAGAAAAGAATAATGGAACAAGAATAGAATAAGAATAATAGGGTTGTATCTCCTTTTCCGAGACTGGTGGCCAAGGGGGAGAGTAATAGGCTAGGACAGGACAGGACAGAATAGAATAACAGAGTTGAAAGGAACCTTAGAGGTCTTCTAGTCCAACCCCCTGCCCAGGCAGGAAACATCTATCCCATTTCAGACAAATTTTAGACATATTAGAGTAAAAAATAAAATGCCACAACATGGTACCACAGTAGGATAGATGTTATAGTCAGCTAGATAGATGGATGGATGGATGGATGGATGGATGGATGGATGGAGAGAGAGAGAGAGATGGTAGACAGACAGACAGACATCTAAGGAAGCTAAGCCATCTAACTTCTAATTCCAATGCAGGATAACGTACCAGAGTAGAGACATCATCAATCTAGTATTTCAAGATTGCAAGAATAATTTTGAAGAAGACTCTTTGGAGCAATTTCGTCCCTTCTGGCTTCTGCCCTTTCCAGACTTCCACTCCTACAACTAACTGAGTGTTTCTTCTCAGCATCCAGGTATTCCATTGCCTCCGGCATGAAGGCACGGGGGGCCGGACGCTTCTGGTGGACGGTTTCTATGCCGCGGAACAAGTGCTCCAGCGAGCACCAGAGGATTTCGACCTTCTGACGAAGGTGCCACTGAGGCACGAATACATCGAGAACATGGGAAGCTGCCGCAACCATATGATTGGGGTTGGGCCTGTCTTGAATATCTACCCCTGGAACAAGGAGCTCTACCTGATCAGGTGAGGGGGGTGGCCTTATCCTAAGACTTGCCTTCATTGGGACATCGCATTTTAAGTCAGCGGTCCCCCACTTTTCCAGCTTTCAAGACGAATTCCTTGCGTGTTCAATCACACTTGGCCAATAAAGAATTCTATTCTATTCTATTCTATTCTATTCTATTCTATTCTATTCTATTCTATTCTATTCTATTCTTCATTCCATTCTGTTGTGTTCTGTTCTATTCTATTCTTATTCCATTCTACTCTATTCTTATTCTACTCTACTCTACTCTACTCTACTCTACTCTATTCATTCTTCATTCCATTATTCTGTTCTATTCTATTCATTCTGTGGCCTGGGGGTTGAGGACCCCTGCTTTAAGCCATAGCAGAATCCACTTGTTCCTGGCTCAGTCTATGATGTGAATCTACCTGATGTGAATCATCGCTTATGGATTGCTACCTATTGTTCTGACAAAGGCTTCCGAGACCGTAATTATGCACAGGCTTATTTTAAAAACAAGTCTTGTTTTATTGCAATGCTGGGAATTATTTTCATTCCCAGCTGGTAATGAATCTCAAACAGTCCCTAGAGATAAGTGCCCCACTTTCTTTCCTGTGAAGTGCTGCCAATAACAGAAGTGTCAAATGAACTAGGAAAAAAAACCCAACCAAAGTACAAAGAGCTTCAAGAATGAATCTGAACTGAACGAACGACTTTGCTTCCTGCAAAGGTTTCATCAACTTTGCCTGTCCTTTATCCCTTAGGGGAGGGTCAATCACTTCCCAGCCTTACTCCCGAGTCACCCTTTTGTCTCAGCTGCTCTCACCTTCTAGCAGCTCTGCGCACACGCACACTGGGAACAGGCTCCCCTGGTTCTTCTGCTTTGCTGCTGCCAGACTCCTGTGGCTCCAGAGTCAGCCCCCCACTCCCAGATGGTCCTGGCTCCATCTCTGCATCGGATGCAGGACTCTCATCCGAGTCCTCTCCAGACTCCCGGACTGATCCCCGTTCTTCCCCACTGTCTGATTCTGCTGCCATCTGCACAGGCTGCCGGCGAACCACAACATCTATGAACCTGGTTCACAATGGGTTAAGCCGACTGGGGGGACTGACTGTGATGTATAAAACCAGCTTGATCATGGTTGGGCAATGATGGTTGAAATCACTTCTCTGTAAGGGTTCAGCAACAGTGATTATCACTAGCAGGGACTCTTCCAACCGAGTGCATTTGACTAGTCTTCTGTTTCTTCTTCAGGTACAATAATTACGACCGAGCTGTCATTAACACAGTGCCTCATGAAACTGTGCACCGTTGGTACATCGCACACCGCACACTCACCACTGAGTTGCGGAGGCCAGAGAATGAGCTCTGGGTCAAACTGAAACCAGGCAAAGTAAGTTAAAAGGTGGCTTGTTGGGAGAAGCTGGCTAAGACTCATTTGGCCCCTTAAAACTCCCGCAACCCTTCCCTCCCCCAAAACACCAGGTTCCTGCCCTGTTTACTTTTGGGAGCGCAGCCTTCAATGCACCACGTTCTCACACCCACAGCTGTTGCAACATCCCTGCTGTTGCATGATCAGAATCCAGGCACTTGGCAACTGGCAGGTTGCTGGGTGTCATAAAATATTTCTATGGTCTTTTTAGAGTTGCCAACAGAAAAGGAGGGGGGAGCAGTGCGGCAGCTTGGAAATTGAAAGTACATTCCATAAATAGTTTTCAAAGATAGTAACTAGGTGACTGAAGTTTATGCCACGCAAAACTCTAACTGGAGAACATGATTGATGACTTTTGGCTATGGATGTGTCCCATTGGAGAATATGAATTATGATACACCCAGAGGGTGGGGGAAAACCAGGGTCAACCACATCCGTGCTAACTGTTTCCAGCTCTAGGGGGCGGTGCTCATCTTCGTTTCAAAGCTGAAGAGTCAGCGCTGTCCGAAGACGTCTCCATGGTCATGTGGCCGGCATGACTAAACACCGAAGGCACACGGAACACTGTTACCTTCCCACCAAAGTGGTCCCTATTTTTCTTACTTGCATTTTTTACGTGCTTTCGAACTGCTAGGTTGGCAGAAGCTGGGAGAAGTAACGGGAGCTCACTCCGATATATGGCGCTAGGGATTCGAACCGCCGAACTGCCGACCTTTCTGATTGACAAGCTCAGCGTCTTAGCCCCTGAGCCACCATGACCCTTTGACTATCTACCTAGCCTTCCTCATTTGGCTTCTTTTTGTTCCTTCTGTAGGCCCTCTTTGTGGACAATTGGCGAGTGCTGCACGGCCGAGAATCTTTCACAGGATATCGCCAGCTCTGCGGTTGCTACCTCACGAGAGATGATGTGCTAAACACAGCCCGTTTCCTTGGCCTTCAAGCCTAGGCTGGCTTGTACCTCCGATGGTCGGGAGCTGCTGATTCGTGAATGGAGAGAAAAAAGTGTTTACCTCACACCTCACAGGAGGTGTTTACCTCCTGTCCCAAGAGAGAGGAGAGGTCCTCTCAGCATCACTTGAGGTCCATCCAATGTTGTCTACTGCCTTTTCTTCACTCTCCCCGTTCTAAGCTCCCTGATTGGTTCTCCTTGGTTTCCATTGCCCATTGGCTCAACTCAGGTCAGATGGACTTGACAGCCATGTAAGAGACCTGCTCTGACCTCCAAGGTGCTACCTCTGGTGCCTTTTGCTATTGAAAGCAGCCTTGTCCTCTTGAGGAGACCTCCCACATACAAAACCATCAAGATTATACTGGACGTACATTCTTGAAAACGGGTAGAGTCTCAAGGAAAGTTAAGTTAGTTCATTGGCAAGACCTGTTGTCTTTCCAGCCTTTTGAGACTTCCCAGATAGACCGGTACCCAATGCTTGAAGGTTCTTCTTCTCCATGTCTCTTCTCTTTCCTGCCTGCTGGTGATGTAGCCATGTGATGGGGACAGTTGCTTCAGAAAGCCTTAGAGCAGGAGGAAGGAAGAAAACACACAGATCTGAGGAGGGGAGACAATATTAAGTCCCAATTTCCACAGCACTGTAAAAATAATAATGACGATAATGATAAAACTATAGCACTGCATTTCTTTCCAGCTTACTCTGTTGTCCATTCTTCATCTTGGTCATTGCTTCAACTTTCTCCAGAATCTCTTTGCTGTCCGTTCTATGCTGGGAAGAAGCACAATCCAATAATTTCCTTGCTTTGTTTCTTTCCTTTGTTCTTTCCTTCAAAGGACTTTATTGACAACAAGAGGCCATACCTCTCAGAAGCCGCCAACCTTTGTTCTGAACTAAAGCTCCAACCATCAGAAAGAGAGAGAAAGAAAAGATACTTGTTTATTCCTCTTAGCTAGCTGAGTGAAAAGAGTTGCATGTTTTCGCTTTGACTGGCTTTCTTGGTAGCACCAGTCTCTTCAGAAGAAGAGCAAGTGGAGCCTTTAGCTGAAACTGAGATGATTGGGTCAAAGATCTAAGTGGAGGCGTTGCTTCCGCGATCTGCTCTTATCCCCAGATCCTTGAGTTCCTTCACTAGGAACGAGGAATTCTAGATTGTCATTCCTTTTAGAGATGGGTGATGATCATTGCTTGCACCCCTGACTCCCGTTCCTACTGCATCTCTTGAGCAAGACCCAACAGGGATGCTCAGAACCTCTCTAGGAAGCCAAGATATGCCAAGAACAAGAACAAGAAGCAGCCGAAGCCAGCTTTTTGCCTTCAAACCAAATAGAAATTATCTTGGGCTTGAAGTGACATTTTCATTATTAATAACAAAGGATGGAACTCTTTGTCACAACTTGAGATGCAAATTCTGTGGTTGAGTTGGTTTTCCTGGGCCAAACTTCAAAACTAATCAGTGCATGAGTTTAGGAGTAGAAAGAGTGTCTTAGACCCTTTTAGAAGAAATGTTTGTTCGTGGTTGTCATTGGTTGAATCCGTTGGCCCTCGTTGGAACATTTCTGCTAATTAAGGAAAGTCAACCCTCTTTCCTATGTTCAAAGCTGAGCACTTGATCCATTTCAAAAAAACAAGAGCTATTCTTTTTGGTCCTCCAAGAATTATATTGAACATACAAACCTGCTAAGTAAGAAACTCTAGAAAATGAATTTTGCAAGTTCTTATATACATCAGGAAGTAGCTACCATTTTCCTTAGACAGCATTCTGTTCTTTGCAGCTTTCGAATTAAAATAGTGGGAAAACTGGCAAGATTCCTCCAAATCTAGAAGGATACAGTTTGAACCTCGCCAAACTGCAGAAGTCATATTTTGAACTACAACATTTCCAATCTTAAATAGGGGAGCAGGAGAGAGAATGCTTCTCCAAGGAACTAGAGTCGTACATGAACATCAGCAATTTAGGTCTAGTTGAACTTTCTCCCTGAGATGCTCATGTTCTTTAAGGAATATATTTTAGGTTTGCTAGATCATGAAACAGGATTTATCTCATGAGCTCCAAGCTGATGTCTGAAGTCATTTTGCCCAGCTATAGTTTGCTATACCTCATTGAGTTGATGTTCTTTGCAAGAACCAGATCTGTATGCGCTTCTCTCCTTTCTTGCCTGTAGTTTTGGACTTTGTTTTAACTTGATTGATGTAGTAGCACTTTTTGCTCTTAACACTCCTAAGGACTTCTAGACAACTCGACTACTTCTAGTTCAGTTTTTAGCAGCAGAAGATATTTGGTACTCGAGGTCATTCCTAACTTGATTTTCTTAACACTGTATGAGTTTCATCACTACATAGAAGACATCACATGTAGAGGTGGCGCAAATATGATCTTTGGATCAAGACAACTTCTACAGCTGTCTGGTATTTATTAGCTACTAAGTTATATTTACTAACTTCTAAGAAAGTCTTTGCAAAAAAGTACGACTTGGGTTGTGTTTTCGGTATGTTTTGTGGTTTTGTTATAAGTCGCTGAGATCTCTTCATCCTGTCCCTCACATGGCTGCTCATTTGTCACAAGATTGTTATGGTCACCGTTAGCCCTCAAACTTTGTAATTGTTTCCTGTTGCTCTGCTTTTAATTAAAAAAAAAATCAGCAATAAGTGTTTTTCTTATCTTAGAGGAACAGAAAGCTTTGATTCACTAACAAATTAAAAAGATGGAACTTTAGGAAACTCAGAAGAGATGTCTCTGCATACAGGGGTTGAATTAGGCTTCAAAAAAAAATTTTAGGTTTGAAATTTGTACATTCCAAATGTTATGTTGTCAGCGTCAAACTCTGCTTCTTGTCCCTGAGGTTTACAGGTAGTCCTGGATTTATAGCAGTTCATTTAGTGACTGTTCAAAGTTACAATGGCGCTGAAAAATGTGACTTACGACCAGTTTTCACACTTACAACCGTTGTAGCATCCCTACAGTCCCATGATCAAAATTCAGAAGCTTGGCAACTGACTCATATTTATGACGGTTGCAGTGTCCTGGGGTCCTATGATCCCCTTTTGTGACCTTCTGGTGAGCAAAATTAAGGGTGAAGCCGGATTCACTTAACAACGGTGTTACTAACGTAATAGCTGCAGTGATTCGCTTAACAATTGTGGCAAGAAAGGTCATGTAACTCAGCAGCAGAAATTTTGGACTCAACGGTAGTAGGATTATCTGTGTTTATTTATGTATTAAACAGATTTATGTAGCCATTCAATGCATGTCATGGGTGAGTCCAGGAGGCTTATATTTAAGAAGAATTTGTGAGTCTTGGACCCCTAGGACCATGTCAAGAAAAAGTCAGACAACGGAAATCTGGAAAGGTTGCATGTTCTTATTTGTTCTTATTTTCTTTGAAATTCTTTGAATTTCATCTACCTTATCTAATCAAAAAAAATAGGGCTCCATTTTCTCATACCTCTTTCCTGATCTGGTTTCTTCACTGACATTCCATAGAGGTTTGTGTGACATTTAGTTATTAATTTTATTTTCTCTTTCTGTCTCTGTCTCTCTCTCTCTCCTCCTCCTCTTCTCTCCCTCTTTTTGGCCCACATCAGCCCATGTAGAAATCTCCCCAAATTCTTTCTGTGTTGTCAAATTCTGTTTCATTGCAAGCGTGTAGAAGTGGTAGCAAATTCCTAGCTAAAGACTGAGAAGATGGATTGGCATTTGCAGAAGTTCTACAGCTGGTAGATTTTAGGATCGGAGAAGTCTTGAACAGATTAATAAAAACAAAACTTAAGTTCTCTACAAATTGCATGATGAAATGACAGGATTTGAGACAAGCGGTGCCTAAAAGTGGGTAATTTGGAAAGAAAAATTGGTGAACTTTTGGCTCTAAGCCAGGATAGTTAATCTGCCACCAGGAATGATGGTTGGAATGGATGGTTGGGTGGCCCCACTGCCATTGAATTCATTAACATGAAAACCGAATGCAAATCTGAATAGAGCTTTGGGTTTGGAGGGTTTGTCTGTGTGTATATAAGTAAAATTATGGAATTATTCCCACAAGACAACCACAGCATATTAAAGTTAACTATTTCACACAGCTCGGTCCGATCCCAAACTGACATGGATCATTCTCAGTTTATCATTCAGCTACTTCTTCCCAATTTGTGTTTCTGGGTTTGGGGGGTGGTTTTTTAAAAAAAAATATATATCGGAAAATAGATGCAGACTAATGCTCCTTTTAAATTTTCCACAATACTTTAATGCAGCAATGCACCAAAGATATTTTGGATTAACAGATTAACAGAGTTGGAAGGGACCTTGTAGGTCATCTAGTCAAAAAACCTCACCCAAGTAGGAGACCCTACACCATTTCTGACAGATGGCAGTCCACTTTCTTCCTGAAAGCCTCCAGTGATGAAGCTCCTACAACGTCCAAAGGTTGATTGTTCTCACTGTCATAAAATTTCCCTTTATTTCAAGGTTGAATCTCTCCTTGATCAGTTTCCATCCATTATTCCTTGTCTGGCCTTCAGGGGCCTTGGAAAACAGCTTGACCCCTTCCTCCTCTCTGTGGCAGCCCCTCAAATATTGGAAGACTGCTATCCTGTCTCTCCTGGTCCTCGTCTTCACTAGACCAGCCCTACTGAGTACTTGCAACTGTTCATCGTATGTTTTAGCCTCCAGTTGCCTCATCATCTTGCTTGCTCTTCTCTGCAACCTCTGATTATTTAAAACGATGATGCATATCAAACTGGGCCTTATGACCACAATTCTGTTGCTAAGCAAGACAGTTGCTAAGTAAATTTCCCCCCATTTGATAACCTTTCTTGACACAATTGCTAAGCGAATCGCTGCAGTTATTTAACTTATTAACACGGTTGTAAAGAGAATCTGGCTTCCCAGTTGACTTTGCTTAGCAAAAGGAGATCACATGACCCTGGAACATAAATATGTCGTAAATATGAGTCAGTTGCCAAGTGTTTGAATTTTGATCACGTGACTATGGAGATGCTGCAACAGTCGTTAAATATGAAAACTGGCCAAAGCTTGTTTTTTTCAATGCTATTGTAACTTTGGTCACTAAAACTAAACCAAGGACTACCTCTACCCAAGAGTCCTGCCAAGAAAACATGCTTCCAAGCCAGAAATACCCATGGATTCCAAAGACAAAGGTTAGCCCGAGGCCAGCTTTAACCACAAGTTGTTTGCAATAACGTCCATTCAGCATTTTGTTAAAAATAAGAATGGAGTAAGTTCCTCTTAAGGGGTACTGATGTGGAAAGGAAAGTTGGGGTGGGGGAAGTGTGTGCCAACTTAGACCTGGTCATATGGCCTCTCTTTGCAAAAAATAAAAGAGTGAAGCAACTTCAAGCAGCTGGCTCTTATGCATCTCCAAACCACAAAACCCTCCAACCCAGCAAGAAATTTCCTTGCATGCTTGATTCTTGGTGTGAATATCTTGCAGGTGCCCCACCAAGGAGTTTCAAAGGACATCAGCCTCGTCTGGTGAGGTTTTTGCAAAATTTGAGGAACTTCCAACTATAAGCTTGAGAAGCATTTTTCCCCACTAGTCAAGCTATGACCACCAAGGCGTAAAACAGAAACTGATTTACACCTGGTTGTGCTGGTTTATACATTGGAGTGTTAAAGGACATGCGTTCTTTTCAACCAATTCTCCCTGCACATTTTCTTTGTTCTTGTTCTGAACCAAACCCTTTTCCAATAAAACAAACACGAACCAAAGGGAACAGAAACCTTTTAATTATTCTTACCAGTTAAAAGGCCACTGCAAACTAACTTTGATAAGCACAAGCTTCGCCAAAACTGTGCGAGGCTGCCAGGAATAACAGATAGGAAATATTTCACAACACAAAGAGTCTTCAAATACCAACTAAGATACTGCAATGTCCACGAGGCTCGGGTTTCAAAAAGTCTTTGCTTCCTGCAAAGAACATCTGATTCACAGCTGGCTTTTATCTTCTTGAAGGAGGAGCCATTACCTTGCAGCCTTACTCCTGAATCACCCATGCTGCTGCAGCTGCTCTTTCCTACGAGCAACCCTGCTGCATACGCGCACACATGGCACGGGCTCCTCGGGAACCTCCTTATCGCCGCTGCCAGCCTCCACAATCTCTGAAGGCAGCTGTCCACTCCCTAATGGTCCTGGCCCCTCATCTGAGTCCTCGCTCTCCTCAGCCGTCCGCACCTGCTGCTGGCTAACCACAACAGTTCTTTAAAAGCTGTCTGGATTGAAGCTGGACTTAAATCCCCTCACAATTTCAAGCTTGAGTGCCTGTAGGTTACATTAAGCTCTTGTTTGAGATAGGTAATTTACAGTCACCTGTGACCCTGTTTCCCCCTTCCCCCCTGGCTGTCTCATAAATCAGATTCTCCCATTTTGAGCACGTTCCCAGGCTGGGTGTCATCATTCACGTTCTCCAATTCAATATATTCGTGGGCAAAAGCTCTGGTAGTTTAGTTACAATCTTTTAAAGATAAGAGTTGGAATGTACTTTCGCTTTCAAACTGCTGCACAGATCTGCAAACAGCTTCCAGATTTCCTTCCTTCCCTCCCCTCCCCCCCCCTTTTAATGGCAACTACTAAAACAGGCATAGGAATGTTTTATGAGTCGACATCTGTTACCTAGATTAGCCAGCAATCGCTTTTATTTCAGTTTTATTTGTATTTTTGTATTAAATGATCCTGAGACCTTAAGTCTCCGTGCATTTGTGTCAAAGGCCTGGATTGGTTTACACTTAGCTTAATCTGCAGAAACAAAATGAAACAAAACAATATGCCATTTCTTTTATGAAACAAGTGTTTCATAAAAGAAATGGTACGTACACGTACAAAAATAATACAGGTAGCCCTCAACTTACAACAGTTCACTTAGTGGCCATTCAAAGTTACAATGGCACTGAAAAAAATGACTTATGATCGATTTTCACACTTATGCCCGTTGCAGCATCCCCAAGGTCATGTGTTCAAAATTCAGACAATTTGTTAAGATTTGTTAAGTTGTTAAGATTCACTTAACAACTGTGGCAAGAAAGGTTGTAAACCGGGGCAAAATTCACTGAGCAACAGAAATTTTGGTCTCAACTGTGGTTGTAAGTTGAGGATTACCCATACAAACTAGCTAATTCGGTGCCTTTTCCAAAAAGTGTGATGACCCAGGGTGGGATACAAAACAAACACAGTAAAAAAAAAAAACAGGTGAAGCCCCTTTTATTCCTTCAGTTTGCTTCCAAGCTCCGAATATCTTTTGATGGAAGATAAACAAAAACTCTCACACAAAGTTACACAAAGAAGGCAAAAAAGCAACACAAACCAGGCAAGATAAGGGCTATCAAATGTAATTGCTTTCCAGTAAAAATTACCCTGTCCATCAATTTCTCCAAATTCTTTAAACGAAATATCATTTTAAACCAATTTTAATATTGGGATTTTTTTTACAAACAATAATGTTCATCTCATCATCCATAGGATGTCTAACATTCAGCGGCTTCCCCCTTTTTTTAGAAATCCCCAGATCTGACATATAGAAAGACCCAATTCTATTCAATCTCACAATAATTATTGGAAGGTTTTGTTTCCTTCCCTGAGGTGAAGAGAAATGCCTTCCAAGAATGATTGTTCCCATTTAAAGGGTTCCTGTAAGCAAATAAGGACTTGCGAGAAATCATTTTCAACCAACAATTCCTTAATCTGGAGATGAATATGTAGAAAATTGTGTTTACAAAGAAGCCAAAAATCATAATGCATTTCAACAGCTGAGGGCCTTCCTAAACCTTTGGTTTCCAGTTTTGGTAAATGGTGCTAGAAAAATTATGTGGAAGGTAATGGCCAGAATATTTCCTGTTTCCTTAGAAGACTGAAGTAGAATCACTGAGAAAAGATTTTGCCCAAGCATGAACAAAAATTTTAAGATCATAAGAACAGATTGAAAAACTTTTAAAAGCAACACGCTCAGTTTTCTGCCTACGCATACCATATTTGCCAGCTCTCACGAATAACTTTTAACATTCATAGTCTTTTTTGCTTTGTCTGTGGTTTCTCAGGAAAAAGTTCAAATATAGCACATCCTTAATAGGAACTAAAAATCCTATTTGTAGCTTGTGTTTCCTCTTAACATATATCGATCGGTATTTTCACTGAGTAACATCTAAGTTCAGGTTTCTGGGTCCTGGTACCTTCTAGACTTGTTGAATTTTTTTAAAAAAATCCTTAACTAGAGCTTTTAATCGTCACAACTTCTAGTCCTCACTATCTTGAAGAAGGCTGATCTAGCAAGAAGAACTCCTATCCAGAAGTTTATCCTAGTTGCGCAACTTAGTCCTTCTCTACCGTGAAGTCTGTGATGGATTATTTGACGTACAATACTCTCTGGTTATTTCGAGAAACCCACTTTAGCTTTCGCAGGGTGGTGTCCAGCAAGGATCTCTTGAAACTGCTGGACAGAAAGAAAAAAATCACAGGATCAAAACAACAGTTGAGGGTTGAAATGCAGAGGACCAGTTCGTTTCCAAGGTGGAGGGCCTGGATGTTGTGTTCAGAAATGATCATCATCTGGGCAAGGATGTAGGGTATTCGGACCATGTGGTAGGGGACAAAGCATACGATGAAGACTACCAAAACCACAAAAGTCTTTATGACAATTCTGGTGTTCATCCTCTTACTATGCTGCTGGGTTTTCTTCAAAGAGACCGCACGGAGCCTGAGGGAGATTTTACCGTAGGAATAAAGGAAGAAGAAGAGCAAAAGGAAAAAAAAAGTCACCGCCAGCATGTTCAGGATGCCCGCGCTGGTGCTTCGGTACTTGAAATGGAAGCACTTGTGGTCACAGGGCCCGCTTTCGTTAGTGTCAAAAAGGAAGCAAAGCATCGTGACGAAGCAGATGGCCCACACCACCATGGACATGGCCAGGCTGAACGACGTTGTGTGGATTCGGAAGTGCCGAAGGGGCTTGATGATTTTGAAGTAGCGGTTCAGGCTGATCAAGCTGAGAAGCAGAATGCTGACGTACATGGTGATGTAGAAGATCATGCCCACCATCTTGCAGAGGACAGGAGGGCCACCCTGTTTCTGGTAAGCCACCCGGAAGGGCAAACAGACGGAGAGCAAGAGGTCAGCAATGGCAAGGTGCTTCATGTACACCGTGATGGAGTTGGTTTTCAGAGCGCCGAAAGTGAACACCCAGAGCGCCAGGAGGTTGCTAACGAAGCCGATGATGGCGATGATAGAGTACATGGCAGGAAGGGTCTCCATCAGAAAGCCATCCTGGATTCTACATGTGGACTCATTAGATAGGTTCGATTCATTACGGAAGTTCTCACTGCTGTGTAAGGAAAATGGCAGAAATAACTGAGATGATTCCATACATTTCTTGGTAGCTCATCATTTCCTAATTAACTTAGCAGGAACGAAACTCTAGACTTGTTTCTTCTCTGTAAACCATTGCTACTACTCTCACAAAACCCTTGGGCTTTGTCAGTAGCAATAGCACTTATATACTGCTTTACTGCCCTCTCTAAGTGGTTTATAGAGTCAGCCTATTGCCCCCAACAATCTGGGTTCTTATTTTACCCATCTCAGAAGGAGGGAAGGCTGAGTCAACCTTGAGCCAGTCAGGATCGAACTGCTAGCAGTGAGCAGAATTATCTTACAATACTGTATTCTAACCACAGTACCACCGCAGCTCTAGTGGGGAGAGAGAGAGAGGGAGGGAGGGAGGGAGATATGTTGGAGTGGGATTTAAATGATGCACAGCATGACCAACAGCATAGTTGTATCTGGTCCTTGACATTGTTCTTTGATTTCCATGTTATGTTTTTATTTTGTTATTGTCCCCATGGTAGATGGGCACCCATATACATTTGACAAATATCTAGATAGGGTATGTATGTTGCTAAGAGCTGTCAATAGATTTAAATAAGCTTGAGTTCCGAATCAGCTGCGTTTTACATTTGCATGCACTGTAAATGTAAAATTTTACACTTGCAGTTTGTTTAAAATATGCAAAGATAGTTTTAACACCCCCCCCAAAAAAAGAACAAAAATGACATTTGTTTGCTGTACAGCCGAATACACACTGCAATGTCAAATGGGCCATACAACATGTTCTCTAGTTGTCTTTAGAAGTCGAAGAAAAGCGATTGTAGTTTCCTTAATTTTTATGGGGTTCAATTCAATCTGTTTCTCAACAGATGCAAATAAGATGCACTGTTAAGAACTGCTTTGAAATACCTAAATCTGACTGAGACATGGGAGAATTCACTGCCAGCTAATTTTGCGAGATGGAGGTGGCAGAGACATAATGAAAGTCTAGCATACCAACACACATTCATTTTACAACACACATTCATTTTCCTCATCTATGGAGGCATGTTATTGACTGCAAACGTGTTAAATACATGTTGTTGTTTATTTAGCTCAGAGAGGTGCTGAATTGTATAAAACCAGACACATCACTAGAAGCCAAAATCATAAGTCTATCTCTGTTTTACTTTGGCCGGGTCATGCGTGCAAATTCTTTGGAGATGGCAATGATGCTGGGAATGGTTTTGAATAGAATAACAGAGTTGGAAGGGACCTTGGAGGTCTTCTAGTCCAACACCCTGCTTAGGCAGGAAACCCTGGCCTATACCATTTCACACAAATGGTTATCCAGCATCTTTTAAAAAACTTCCAGTGTTGGAGCAGTCACAACTTCTGGAGGCAAGTTGTTCCACTGGTTAATTGTTCTAACTGTCAGGAAAATTCTTAGTTCTAGGGAAGAGTAGAGTAGAATAGAGGAGAGAGTTGCTTCTCTCCTTGATGAGTTTCCACCCATTGCTTTTTGTCCTGCCTTCGGATGCTTTGGAGAATAGCTTGACTCCCTCTTCTTTGGGGTAGCCCCTGAGATATTGGAAGATATTAAACTAGCCAAGCCCAGTTCCTGCAACTGTTCTCTATATGTTTTAGCCTCCAGTCCCCTAATTATCTTTGTTACTCTTCTCTGCACTCTTTCTAGAGTCTCAACATCTTTTTTACATCGGTTAGTGGAACAAGAAGAGACAAGCAAAGAACTCGCTGGGTTGATAATATCAAATCTGATACAAAAATGAACATCCAACAACTGAAAGAAGCTGTGCTTCACAGGGTCGCACTTGCCATATAAAGTTGCCAAGACAAGACAAGACAAGACAAGACTGAATGGTTAAAACAATAAAAATGTATTTATATGTGAAGCTGCATATAGGCCACCTAGTTTCTTGATTCTAGACGTCTTACAAGGATAGCCAATAAAATAGTCTAAAATCAGCATAAAACATAACCAGCATAATGTTGCCATTAAGACCAGTCTTAAATATTACTGCCTGTCTTATGTGAGATTCTCTTTGTGAGCTCCGAAGAAGAACACAGTTTTTGTGGTCTCTAGATTGAGACAATATATATTTTAAAAATCCCAGCTTGATTTCTGGAGCAAACTCTTCCAGAGCAAGATTGGGAAATGGGATCAATTCGCTCCAGAGATTCCTAATTTTTTCCACCATGCTCCCTGCCTGCTTGCACATATTGGCTGGGCAGATTCTACTGGGAACAGACTATCTCAGAAGCAATCACAGCTACAGGGAATCCTCAATTTACGACCACAATTGAGCCCCAAATTTATGTTATTAAATAAAATAAAATGTGTTTAGTGAATTTGACCCATTTTACAACTTGTCTTTGTTAAGTGAATCACTGCGGTGGTTAAATTAGTAATGTGGCTGTGCAGTCAATCTGGTTTCCCCTTTGCGTTTGCTTCACAAAATGACTCCTGAACATTGCAACCCGTCATAAATATGAGTCAGTTGTCAAGCATCTGAATGTAAATCACAGACCACGGGGATGCTGCAATGGTCATAAGTGTGAAAAATGGTCATAAGTCACTATTTTCAGTGCCAGTTGTAACTTCGAATGGTCTATTGTTGAGGACTACCTGTATTAAGTAAATCCCATGAGCAAAGCCATATACTTATTTCATCAGAAAAACATCAAAAGCATGAAATCCAATAAAAATAGAAAACCTGTCTCCTCATGGGCTATCACATCACAATACATGTCCCTATTTGCTTGCAAAATAATAATAATATTTTTAAAAAATGTAGTTCCTAAAACTGCCCATTCTTGGAAGTGTTATTTTTGATCTTTAAATGCTGATAGTTTGTCAGTGAGGCGTGCGTGTGGTTGCTGGTTTCTTATATTTCCATTATGTAGAGTTTGAATGAACTAATCACTATAAAAACTCAGAGACTAAAATCACATTTGGACCTGCTTCAACCCTCCATCATCACGCCCACCCCCTCAAAAAATAAATGGTTCATGTCATTACGTACCTTGACATCTCTATTCAGACATTCACCCTGATGAGATTGAAGCTTTTGCACTGCTTCTCTTCTGAGAACTTCCTAAAATGTATGTTCAACCAGCTGAGCTTTAAAGCTCTTGTCAGCGAAGATAAAGAGATGGATGTGGCTGACCAAACTTACTGCCCACGAAAATTTATTCAGTTTTTTTTACCACTAGATGAAGCAGCTGAGAAAGAACACAGGGGAAATAGATAATAGAAATAGGAAGAATTTTTAAAAGGGGGGAGGGAGGCGGAGTTATGTGTTTTGGTTCGGTAGTAGGAGGGTTTTGAATTTCTTAAGCCTTACGTTCCTTGTACTGTACTTAGACAAGGACACAAAGTCAAAATAGCACCATCAAATGTGAGACATAACCTTATGCAGGAGAGAGAGAGTTGTGAGAAGAAGAAAGAAGGTGACCATCAAGCAAGCAAGAACATTAAAGGATGGCCTCCCTTACTTATACTACTTGGAGGACCCTGAACAGGTTGAGAGTTGGAGTGCCTAAGTGTAGAACCGATATGCTCAAATGGAGGTCCTCAGTGGATAACAACACGTTGTGGGTATGTGGAGAGATACAGAGCCTGGCCCGTCTGCTGGTATGTCATCTACTACCAGAAACATGTACCGATGATGACTTATTTTTGGCCAACAACAATGCCAAGAAAGTGGCTTCATTCTGGCAGTCTAAAGTTTGATCTGGACATGGAAGAAGAGATGTTGTGCAGACCAGATGTTAGGTAGGTAGGTAGGTAGGTAGGTAGGTAGGTAGGTAGATAGATAGATAGATAGATAGATAGATAGATAGATAGATAGATAGATAGATAGAATTCTTTATTGGCCAAGTGTGATTGGACACACAAGGAATTTGTCTTGGTGTAAATACTCTCAGTATACATAAAAGAAAAGATACATTCGTCAAGAGTCCAGAATCATAAGGTACGGCACTTAATGATAGTCATAGGATACAATAAGCAATCAAATCATACTAGGAAACAGTCGATATAAATCGTAAGTATACAAGCGACAAAGTTACAGTCATACAGTCACAAGTGGGAGGGGGTGGGTGATAAGGAGTGATGACAAGATTAACAGTAACAGTAGTGCAGACTTTGTAATAGTTGAACAGGGTTGAGGGAATTATTTATTTAGCAGAGTGATGGCTTTCAGGAAAAAACTGTTCTTGTGTCTAGTTGTTCTGGTGTGCAGTGCCCTATAGCGTCATTTTGAGGGAAGTAGTTGAAATAGTTTATGTCCGGGGTGTGAGGGGTCTGTAAATATTTTCCCTTTTTGACTCCTGCAGTATACAGATCCTCGATTGAAGGCAGGTTGGTTGTAATTGTATTTTCTGCAGTCCTAGTTACTCTCTGAAGTCTGTGTCTGTCCTGTTGGGTTGCAAAATCAAACCAGACAGTTATAGAGGTGCAGATGATAGACTCAATGATTTCTCTGTAGAACTGGATCAGCAGCTCCTTGGGCAGTTTGAGCTTTCTTAGTTGGCGCAGAAAGAACATTCTTTGCTGTGCTTTTTTGATGTTAGGTGTCCATTTTAGGTCATGTGATATAGTAGAACCTAGAAATTTGAAGGTCTCTACTGTTGATAAGGTGTTGTCTAGTATTGTAAGAGGTGGTTGTATGGGAGGGTTTCTTCTAAAGTCTACCACCATTTCTACAGTTTTGAGTGTGTTCAGTTCCAGATTGTTCCGGTTACACCACGGGGCAAGTTGTATAATCCCCTGTCTGTATGCGGATTCATCGTTGTCTCGAATGAGACCAATCACTGTTGTGTCATCAGCAAACTTCAGTATTTTAACAGATGGATTGTTTGAGATGCAGTCATTGGTATATAGGGAGAAGAGAAGTGGAGATAGCACACAGCCTTGGGGGGGCCCCTGTGCTGATCGTACAGGTATTGGATGTGATTCTGCCTAACTTCATCTGCTGCTTCCTGTCTGTTGGGAAGCCTATGATCCACTTACAAGTGTATTCAGGTACCGCTAGTTGGTTTAATTTATTTAGAAGACAATTTGGAAGCATCTATTATCCTTTATTATGGACCTGGTGAAGATTGGAACATGGACTTTTTTTTTGAACTTTTTGGAGATAAAGTGATAGTAACAAATTGACATTCCTACATGAAAGAGGAAGTCATATAAATTCATCCAAAAGAGATAGGGAAGCTTCAAATATTTCAGTTACAGAAAGGATGTTCAATTTCAGTTCCTTTTTTCTTCTTCTGTGCAGATAATATCTTTGGACAGGCTGGTGAAACAGCAATCGTGCCAGAGATAAGTGTTTTTAGTTCTCCCAGATGCTGCCCCGGATCACATTCCATCTAGAGCTAAAACACTGCACAGAGACTACATAATTATGTTTTAATTTTATTAGGTTTAAATGTCTTCTCAGCCACCACAACTAACTCTCTGGGTCAACCTGTTGCCTGTTATCGACATTCTGTAACAGGCTGAAGGAAGGATTCATTGGTGTATAGAGTCCATGGGAATTGGGCAGCTAATAGAGTCAAACAAATAAAAATAATAATTAAAGAAGAGGCTATACTTGTTTCCAGTGGAAGGGATGAATGAAACGGACCAGTATGGTGAGAGCAAGGCAATATATTTTTGAAGGAGGTATTAGGATTTTTAGTCAGTATAGATATTTGGAGCTGGAGAAATGACGTGTACAAACACACACACACACACACACACACACACACACACACTATCCTTGTGTGTGTGTGTGTGTTCATGTGTGTGAGGAAACTATGTCATTGCTTTTCTGCAAGTCAGCGATGTGGTTGGGTATGGTTTTGAGAGCTGCAAAATAAACATGTAAAAATAAATTTGACATGATATTTATGGGCAAGGTGTTTTATGTTGCTACCTCTTGTCCTGCAAAATGAAGGCAACTCATGATTTAAAGAAATAATCCTGGCCAATGGTCCATGTGACTGAACATGTGAGCCCCGGTAATTTGATGGTTGCGTTCACAGAATGTGCTAACCTCACGGCTTATGGAACCCGCTTTGCACAACGCATTTCAGCCCAGTGTATTGTATGGGAAGAGCCATAAAACCAATGACGGCTTTGTAAGTCTGCCCCCAAACATTTTAAAATATTGGAATAATGAGCATGTAACTTCCTATCTCTTCTCAGCTGAGAAATGAGGATATTCATTGCATTGGCTGTCCCAAAGATGCTCAACTGGACTTTCTGGTTTTTCCTTGAAGACGTTTCGCTTCTCATCCAAGAAGCTTCTTCCGCTCTGACTGGATGGTGGGGAATGGAAGAATGTCTGCAAGGAGCATCAATCCTTCCATTCCCCATCATCATCTAGTCAGAGCGGAAGAAGCTTCTCAGATGAGAAGCGAAACGTCTTCAAAGAAAAACCAGAAAGTCCAGTTGCCTTTTTGGAAAAAAGCACCTTTGGGACAACCAGAACGTGGATGATGGGAGAATCTCCATAGACATTGCATTGGATGGTTCCCACAATTGAGAACACTGGAGTCATGCAAAATACATGCCAATTGTGTTATTTGTGTCATTCCTAATGATGTGAAAACCCAGCCATAGGTTGTCTTACCAGCCATGTCATTAGGTCAAGGCAAATTATTGAATAGGCACAGCCACATTATGCAAACCGCAACAAGTATGTTTTATTAAATCAGGGTCAGAGTTTAGCAGTATGCAGGACCACGCGGCTAACGCCACTGTTTGCAAAACATGGTTTCACATTGCAAAGTATGTGAATCCAAGCCAATTGGGGTTTATTTAACTAACCAGGATCCATGTGTGAATTATGAGGCAACCTAGAACTAGGACGAAATTTCTTGACAGGGAGAATAATTAACCAGTGGGAGGGCTTGTTTTTAGAAGTTGTAGGTGCTTCATCACTGCAGGCTTTTAAGAAGAGATTGGACAGCCACTTGTCTGAATGGCCTAGGGCAGAGAATGGCGAACCTTTTCAGCACCAAGTGCCCAAACTGGAATGCAAATGCATGCCGGAAAACCAAAGACCACCTGTGTGCATGCCTGTTTTTTGGCTGTTTTCAGGCCATTTTTGGGACCGTTTTCTAGACTGTTTTCTAGGCTGTTTATGGCCTGAAAACGGCCCCCCAAATGGCCCCAAACCAGACCATTTGGGAGGGCGTTTTTCAGGTTGCTTTTCGGGCCCTTTTTGGTCTGAAAATGGCTTGAAAAACAGCTTGCTTTTGGCCAGTTTCTGGGCCGTTTGTGGCTGTTTTCCGGGCTGTTTTTCGAGCCGTTTTCAGGCCAAAACCAGCCCCTAAAATGGCCAGAAAAATGCCCTGAGTTTTTGGCTATTTTTTTTGGCCATTTTCCAGCATTCCAGCACCCACGAAGACCAGTTAGTCAATGCCCAGGTGCACACCAGAAACGGGAAGATCAGCTGGCGATGGCGTGCACGCCCACTGAGAGGGCTCTGCATGCCACCTGTGACACGCATGCCATAGCTTCGCCATCACTGGCCGAGGGTCTCTTCTTTGGGCAGGGGGGTTGGACTAGAAGACCTCCAAGGTCCCTTCCAGCTTTATTCTGATTAATTTCATTAATTCATTCCTCAACTCGCGCAGAAGTTGTGGCCACACGGTTTTAGTGACCGTTCAAAAGTACAACTGCACTGAAAAGTGACTTGTGGCCGTTTTTCACACCGTTGCAACACCCCTGTGGTTATGTGATTCAAATTCAGACAGCTTGGCAAGTGATTCACATTTATGATGGTCCCAGGGCTCAAGTGATCCCCTTTGGCGACAAGCAAAGTCCATGGGGTGGGGGGAGCCAGATTCACTTAGCGGCCGTGCTACTAACTTAAGACCTGAAGCGATTAGTGGCCAGAAAAGGTCATAAAATGGGGCAACCCCCCCCCTCAATTTAACCATTGTCTCATTTTAACAGCATAACTTTTAGGCTCCCTTGCAGTCATAAGTCGAGGACCACCCGCAATAGAGCCGTTCTCATCAACCCACCCTCCCCATTTTAAATCAGCCAATCAGCTGCTCGTGCAGGCCTCCCTTAGCCTCCACCCACCCCCTCCGTTTCCACATCCGGGCCGTTTCTAAGCAACGCAGAGGCGTCACTTCCGGCGCGACGCGAGAAAGAGACCCCTCGAGAAGGAAGGCGCCATGCTCTCCGTCCCGGGCACCGGGGCCGGCTTGTCTTCGGGCTTCGGCCCCGGCGAGTCGTCTTCGGGTGCCGGCGCCGGCGGCGATTTCCTGACGCGCTACCGGCTGGTGTCGTCCAAGCTCCGCAAGCGCTTCCTGCGCAAGCCCAACGTGTCGGAGGCGTCGGAGCAGTTCGCGGCGCTGGCGCGGGAGCTGCGCGCCCAGGAGAGCCTCCCGTACGCGGCCTGGTGCCAGCTGGCGGTGGCGCGCTGCGCCCAGAGCCTGGGCCACCCGGCGGGAGAAGCAGCAGCGCTAGCCGAGGCGGCGCGCCTCTGGCTGCGCCACGAGCGGGAGCTCCGCCTGCGGCAAGGCCCCGGCTTGGGCCTCTCCGAGTACCTGCCGGCCGCCCACGGCTGCGTGGCCTTCGCCGCTCGTCTCCACGTCGACTTGGGGCAGCCGGCGCTGGCGGCCGGGCTGTGGCTGGAGCTGGGCAACGAGCTGCGCTCCGCCGGAGAGGCGAGCCAAGCCGTGCCGGCTTTCCTGCGTGCTGCCGACCTGCTGGCCGCGGGCCATCTGCCCTTGGAGGCGCTGCACGGGCTGCGAGACGTTGCCTCCTGCCTGCTGCTCGGCCGCGACTACGACGGCGCCCTGGCGGTGCTGACGCAGGCCCAGCAGCTGGCCCAAGGGGGCGGCTGCGGACCCTCAACCAACGCCCCTGCCTCCTCTTCCTCCTCCAGCGGTGCCCCGTCGCTGCCCGGCGCCTTCCTTGACCACCTGCTCCACTGCGAGGTCACCCGAGTGCTGCTCTTGCTCCTGCTGCAGCCTCCGCCATCCAAGCTGCTGCCGGAACACGCCCAGACCTTGGAGAAGTACTCTTGGGAAGCCCTGGATGCCTCCTCGGGCTATGTTCCTCCTGAGCTTTTCTTGCTGCTCCAGTCCACCGTCATGGCCTGCCAGGAGAAAGACTTGGAATCTCTGAAGGTTCTGCAGAAGGAACTGTGGCCGCTGCTGACGGCGGAGCAGAACAACCTGTTGCACTTGGTGGTGCAGGAGATGATGGCGCCCTCCGGCCAGGGGTTCTGACTGGGGGAGGGGTGTGCCCCTGGTGTTACATTTCCAATGCTCTCCGTCTGTGGATAGGTCTGGGTGGAAGAGTCGAAAGAACTTGAACAAACCTTCCCGCAGTAGTCAGTGGGAAGAGGGTGAAACTTTCAATTTTTGTTCCTCTGTCCAAGGGATCTTCAAACTTGACAGCTTTAAGACTTGTGGACTCCCAACTCCCAGGATTCCTCCTCCAGTCATGTTAGATCAGGGATTCTGGGAGTTGAAGTCCACAAGTCTTAAACTTGCCAGGTTTGAAGACCCTTGCTCTGTCACTAAGCTTCCCACAGGATGAAGTGAGGATACCTATGAGCCCCCAATACATTGGATGATATCTCCTTCCATTTTTAAACCTATTTTTTGCCTGTGCCACAGGGAGTTTTTTTCCGACATTCCTGGTTCTTTCTACCTTGTCATTCCTTGAACTTAAATTATGAGCTTGAGAGAACTGCGCATATACTGTTGGCCCGTATTCTATTTTGTGGCTCCTTAGAAATTCATTCTTCATCCCGCAGGCCACAAGTGAAATGAGCTTTGCAATGTTGGCTGAAAACTGATCGGAGCAGTTCTCTTGTTTTCATTGAGGTGACAGAAAGCTTTAGAAGCCATTTTTTCATCAGTGTTGCCAAGTGTATTGTGTTCTTCTCAGTGCTGTTGCTTCTGATGGAGGCTATATTAAAATCGACATGGATGATGTGAACAACAATTTGGGAGAGTTGAGGGAATTTCACAATATTTCTGTATTTGAACCCAAATGGGATTTCTAAATTGTGTTCTCAGGATTCTGTATTGGATTAATTTCTGCCTTGAAATAATCTGAATGTTTACCTTGCCTGAGTCTTAGCTGGTTGTGTAATTTGATTTGGATCTGACATGAGTTCTTTGAAAATAAACTGGTTTCTCAATTGGGATGTGGGGAAGCCTGATATTTTTAAGTAACCTTTTCCCCTCAAGGTATATTCAATTTTAAATATACACTATTACTTTATGAACAAGTGCCCCTTTATGTTGTTAGAATAAAAAGAGATTTATGCTGTAGCATTAAAAATCTTGCCCTATTGATTTTTGCAATTCTTTCCCATCATAATTAAGGCATTTCAGTAGCTGCATTGGAACCAACTTGCTGCTATGCGCTGGTTTAATTTGGGCTTAATTTATGTGACACGCAATTGTGACCCATTCAACACATTACGATTAAAATGTTGGCATGCTATATTTTAATACCAATTTGACCTCATGCCTGTTGCAGCAGGAACACTGAAGTGACAAAAGCACTTGGCTTGGTACAGAGATTTTTACTAATTACTATTCTTACAGATGAACGCAAAGTGATCTAATAATTAAATGAGTATGCCTTCTACTATGTTTTGGAAGGAGACAGCCTAAAGCCTAAAGCTTGGGTTCCTGCTCCGGAAAACATCCCAGTCCAACTTGCTTGCACTTTGTGAGCCACTGAGGTGACGAAGAGAGCTTTCCCAACTGATGTCGGTGTGCAAGGTGCTACCTCCTGTATCATCCAGTCCTAAGTACCAGTATAACATACTAGCTCAATACCTGTGCTTTGCTATGAAACTATGGCCGGGCTTAGTTTTTGGGGAGGAAAATAAGGGTGGGAAAATTCTGCCTCTGCCTACCAGCATCCATCATCGGTATTCATCTGGCAAGTGTCCTGTCGGTGTGTGAGAGAATTGAGGGCTGTTTGGAAACTGAATCAGTATTTTCTGTGTGAGCAAGGAGTCAGCAAGGAGCCTGGGCATGGCTTAGCTCAACTGTTCTGTACTAAAGCTGGTTGCTGCTGTGAAACTGAAACTCCTGCTTGTGTTTTGCCTTTGGAAGAGATTTCAGGTGGGGAGGGGGAGTAGAACTCCTTAGCAACAGAGCCTGTTAATAATAATATATGATATAATTTAAATGCTCTGATGGTCATTTTGAAAAATCCTTTCTCAGTGAGCACCTAGAAGCCAAGAGGAACATACGTGCCAAATTTCAAGTTTGTAGACTTTAACGGTTCTGGAGATTTTGTGATGATGCGTGAGTGGTCTTTTGCTTTTATATAGATTCTCAAGTGAAGCTGATTCATCCTCTGGCCTCCCATGCAAGGCACCCATTTTCTGCCTATATGAGCCAAGGGATGGCGGGCAGTCTCTTGCTTACAGATAATTCACTTAACAAAGTCGTCACTCCCCCACCCCATAAGCAATGATGATGTTATTTGTTCAAGTCAAAAGTCCAACTTTGGGGCCAGGTCTCTCCACATCTTCTGATCTTGCTCTGCTTCTTTGGAGTTTTTCATGCTCCAGTATCAGCTTTGATAGTGTCCAGTCATTGGTGATCTGGTTTCCTTTTATCACTAACTTTTCCAAACATAATTGCTTTCTCCGGTAAGTTCTCCCGCATGACACAGCCCAAATTTCAGGCCATGAGAAAGTTTCATTTTGCCTTCTCTAGTGATATGCCCGGTGTTACACACTCCAGTACTTGTTTTTTAGCCCCATTTGCTGTCCAAGTGATACGGAGGAGCTTTCACAGCTCAAAACAAGTAGATTTTCTTTTTTTAAAGGTCCAACTATCATAACCATCCATAAGTTTAGTTTATTGTCATTGCACCCCGTACAATGAAATTAAATACCATCTTCAGTGTACATTATGACTATGAAAATTAACACAAATGCATATCCTTTGCATTCTATATAATTGAATTGAAAACCCGATACTGTATTAGTGTTGCACTGTACAGTAGAATTCAAAAGAGCTACTGCTCTGGGATAGAAGCTGTTTTCCAGCCTATTTGTCCTTGTTTTTATTATCTTGTACCGTCTTCCAGGTGGTAATAGTTTTAAAAAAGGGTTCTCGGGATGAGATGGATCTTTAAGAGTGTTTTTGAACTTTCTTAGGGCAGCGGGAGCTATAAAGCTCTTCCAGAGAGGGGAGAGGGCAACCCATGATCTTCTGGGCAATGACATTAACCCTCCGGAGTGCTTTCCTATCTGCCATGGTGCAATTGGCAAACCAGACAGAGGTGCAGTAAAGTAAGATATTCTCTATGGTGCAGCGGTAGAAGGTTGCCATCAGTTTTTCATTCAGTTGTTTTCAGAGAAGTCTCAGGTAGTATAATCTCTGCTGGGCCCTTTTGACCATAAGCAATAGAGAAAGCAATCTTTTTTTCCCCCCAACCTGCTGCTTTGTTGCTACTATCCCAATTAGATTTAAAAGAGGGGGAAGCCTCCAGTGACCATCCATCAGGTTGCAAATAAGGTTGGGCTGGTAAGGCATTGCTCAGGTTTGGAAACATTCAGACACGCGGATTTGAACTTTTCAGAATTCGCCCCCAGTTAGCATTGTCTGGCTTGTCCTGCTGTTACTCCATGAGTTATGACGGCAGTTGAGCCCAAAGTTGATGTTGCTAAGTGAAACAATTGTAAAGGGAGTTTGCCCCATTTTGCGACTACTCTTGCCATGTTTGTTAAGCAAATCACTGCAGTGGTTAAATGAGTCACACGGTCATTAAGTGAATCTGGCTTCCTCGTTGAACTTTACTTTTGTCAGAAGGTCACAAAAGGGGATCCCGTAACTTCGGGACCCCGACCGTCATAAATATGAACCATATGCCAAGCGGTTGAATTTTGATCATGTGAATGCTGCTACGGTCATAAGTATGAAAAACGGTCACAAGTCACTTTTTTCAGTGCGATCGTAACTTTGAACCGTCACTAAAATGTAAGTCAAGCACTAGACCCGCAAACAAGAGAAGAGCGGGTCAGTCTAACTTTCGTTAGTCTATATAATTGTCGTTTTCCCCCCTCTTCCCCCCTCCAACTCTGCTGGCCGTTTCATTCTCTTTCCTCGATGATCCTTTCAACTCCCCCAACTCCGCCTTCCCTTCGGCGCACTGCCTGCCGGGAAGGGGAGGCGGAAGTGGGCGGAGAGGCCGCTTCCGGTGCGAGCGGGGTTGGCGGGATAGCTGCAAAGCAGCGCGCGTGAGTCCGAAGCAAGCGCGTGGCGCAGCCAAGATGGCGGACGGGACAGGTGGGCGCGAGACGCGGCTTTTCCTCAGGCGCCCTCAGGGATCTCGAACGGCCGGCGGGGAGGAGGCGGGCGGGAGGCCGGGTGGAAAGACCCCCGGGGCTCACGCGGGGCCTCCTTTTTTCTCCTGGAACCCTCCCTCCCTTCCCCCCCCGCAGTTTCTGAAAGGCTCGTAAAGGAGGGGAGCACGTGCTTCCCGGGAGCGCGGGGAGAAACGCACAGGAGCCCTTGAGGGGGCGGCGGGAGTCAGGGAGGCTTTGCAAGAGGGTTGCAGGAGCTTCTCCAAGCGGGCTGTGGAGAATCGGGGAGCTTCGGGTGTGGGGGAGCCCGGATTTTCCTCTCGCAGCGCCCCGGGGGTGGCCGCCTTGGCCTCCAGGTTCCCCAAAGGGAGCTTTTCACTTTATCCAGAAGTGCAATTTGGGGACTCCCGCAGTCGGAGGCTGGCCTGGAAACCTGGTGCTGGGACGTTTCGTTATTGTTCCCGTTATTATTTTATCCCCTTTTTTATGCGTGTGTGTGTGTATAATTATTTCGTTTCATTATTGCTCCTTTTTCATCCGGCCTTTTATATATAGATGTGTCTGTGTATCATTTCGCTTCGTTATTGACCCTATTTTATCACTCCTTTTATGTCTGTATATATGCATTTACGTGTGTGTGTGCATATATATGTTTATTATGTTTCATTGGTGCTATTTTATCTCCCCTTTTATGTATAAATGTGTGTGTGTGTGTGTGTGTGTGTGTGTATATATATATATGTATGTATGTATGTATGTATGTATTTTGTTTAATTATTGCTCCTATTTTATTCCTTCTTTTATATGTGTGTGTATATTTTTCATTATTTTATTTTATTATTGCTCCCATTTTATCCCTCCTTTTATGTGTGTTTGTTTCATTATTTCGTTTCATTATTGTTCCTATTTTATCCCTCCTTTTATGTGTATGTGTGTGTATATTTATGTATATATGTGTTTGTGTGTGCATATATCTGTTTATTTTGTTTCATTAGTGCTTCTATTATTTTATCCCTCCTTTTGATTGTGTGTATGTGTATGTATAATGGCAAACATTCCTAATGTTCAGGACTCCTCTTTTTTCCCCAACAACAGCCCTGTGAGGTGGGGTGGCTTGAAAGAGAGTGATTGCCCTAAAGTCACCCATTGGGCTTTGATGGATGTATTTGATAGTTAATGTATGTGTTATGATTGGATGAATGCCTTGCATTGCTTTCCTGCTCATTAGTACTCTTTTTATCCTGCTTTTGGACACCTTTAACATTGAGTTGCATGGTTGTGTCTAATGTGAGTTGCTTGCAATGTGTTGCAATTTTGTTGGTGTGATCCCAAAGAGTTAGATGTTGATGGAAGGGGGTAAGTGATGGTAGGCCTGGTAGGCCATTTTGGAAGATACATCTTTACGTTGCAATCCACCAAATGTGTTGATGCTAAAAATTCAACCGTGAATATATTTATCCTGTTCTTATATATTTATAAGAAGTTTGAAATGAATCTTCTCTAAGTATAAATTCTCCAATTTTTTCATTCTCTTTGAGTCCTAATTATCTCGTTACAAGAACAGTTGGGAGTTCTTGTTAAAATAGAAAAGTGTGTTGGATAAGTTGGCCGCCTTGAGTTATTTGGAAAAATAACAAAGGTGGGATACAAATAAATAAAAGGTATCAATATTTCTCCTTTTCTGTACTACCTTCATTCATCCAGCTTTTGTCAACTGTTTAGTAAAATAATGTGCATAAACCTCGTCAGCATTAATCAAACTAAAGCTTGATTTTGGTAGACCAGTAAAGTGGTATTTCAGGATCTGTTTCTATCTTTTAAGTTTGCAACAGATGCTAATTTTTATTATTTTTGCTTATACCATTCAGTTTCTAAGAAACACAAGAAGAAAAAGAAGTCTTTGCCAGATGAAGATGTTGCTGTAAGTTTTCCAATTATTATAGTTTATTAACCCCACAACACAAAGATTAGCACTTCTACAATATCATTATCTACAGATCCCATTTTTATTTTTCTGTAGTGCTCATGATGTTTTCTCATGTGTCCATAATGTGCATATACATCTTGTGAAGGAATTTGTTACAGGTAGTCTTCAACTTAGAACCACAATTGAACCCAACATTTCTGTTACTAGGCAAGGAGATTATTCAATGAGTTTTGCCCCATTTTACACTTTTTTGCCACAATTGTTAAGTGAAACACTGTAGTTGTTAAGTGAATCATGCAGTCATTAAGCAAATTCCCCATTGACTTTGCTTGTCAGAGGCCGGCTGGGGAAGTCACAGATGGTGAACTCAGGACCATGCAACTATCATAGGGCTACATGCCAGTTGCCAAGTGCCCAAATTTGGATTGTGTGACCTTGGGATGCTGCAAGGGTTATAAGTGTGAAAATGAGCCATAAGTCTCTCTTTTCAGTGTCCTTGTAACTTGAAACGGCCATTGAAGAAATAGTTGTAAGTTGAAACTACCTGTACTGTTCTCTGTTCTACTAGGCGATAGCTTCCCATCTGACTTTTATTTTTAAAAGTACTTTCTGAAGCATAGTGAAAGAAGTTGGACGATCTGAGCGTTCATTCATGGTTTTTTCATTTCTAATTTAAGCAAAAGTAAAGTCTTCCTAGAATCAAAGTCGACTCCTGACTTCATTGATAAGTCTGTGGCCTCCTTGGCAACCATTTAGAAATAGCTTGCCACAGGGCCATCTTAACAGCATTATGGGCCCCAGGCAAAGCAATGTAGTGGGGCCCCTACGACAACTACTCACAGGAATAAAAATGTAAATGGTATATATAAAATTAAACACATGTTTATTTTATTGGCACTTCCAACAGAATCATTGTTGCAACATTAAAAACATGCTCTGCAGCAATAGGTGGCTGTGTTTATATGATACAGGGTGCATTGAAGGGTTAACATACACAGATTATTATGGTGCCGCTATGTTCGCACGGGTATGTGCCCATCAGGCTCATGCCTTAAGGACAGCCCTGGCTTGCAGTTCCCTTTTTCTGGGATGGTTTTTGATTACCTGGTTTAGCCTGCAGCCATGGAATTCCTGTCTCGCATTCGGCTCTGGTCCCTGCATAGCTCTTTAGCCCCACCAGATGGCGCTACCATCTGCAGAGATTAGAATGTGCTACAGCTTCCCATATTTCCTTACTGAAAACTATCCTTTGCCAGTCATTAATGAATAACATGGTACAAGCATGTGTTTCATCTCTTGTTTTGGAGAGGCAGTTTATTTTAAGGCCAATCTTAGCTGCAAGACGAGTTTTCCACATTCTGGTTCACAGTCCCAGTTATTAATCTACTAATCCGATTGTTTTTAGGATATACAACATACAGAAGAATTCCTTATCAAGCCTGAATCAAGAGTGGCCCAGCTGGATACATCACAATGGCCTTTGCTTCTCAAAGTAAGATAGTTACACCAGTGAAATAGGTTGGTTTAATGTCAGCGTGACATTTTTTTTGTGCAGACACAAGATAATTTACAGTTCAGAAAATGGTGGAAAATGGTCTTCATTTTTTTAAGAGTAAATTTTAGGTATTGCTGTCGTTATGGAGCTGTCAGTGCATATTATGCTCCAAGGAATTTATGTAGAGGGGGGAGGCAATTTGCAGAGGCTTTTTGCCAAGTAAAATCAGGTGTATAACATCCAATAAACACTTTGGGGTATTGCTCCAAATTCCGATTTCCCTATAAAATAATTATAATTTTGCTTTGTTTTGGGGTTTGTAGAATTTTGACAAATTAAATGTGAGGACTGCACACTACACCCCGCTTCCTTCAGGCTGCAATCCCTTAAAAAGAGAAATTGCTGAGTATGTAAGGTAAGATTGTGTTACACAATATAAAATCACCTTTTCCTTCCACCTTTCTTTGGCAACTTATGAAATTTCAGAATCACAAAGGGCTATTATCTTCTCTCCTTGGGTTTTCAGTACACCTATTTATAGGCACCAGTTTCTGTTTATAACAGTTGACAGTTTGGCAGAGAAAAACCTATCCATTGTTGTGCCACAGAACGCCGTAAATCATCTAAGGAATGTTTACTAGTTTGCCAAATTGAAAACGAGAGAAACAAGAGAGTCCAGTTTAATATTTTACAGATAAATGTTCATTGCAACTTAAACTTACAGTGAACCCTGTAATATGCTTGAAATCTTTTTTGGGGGGTGGGTGGGGGGGAGAGCATGGATGCCTTCAAATCTATCTTGGCACATGGCAGTTGCCTAGATAAAAGTCACTGCAGTTTTATTGGCAAGAATCCAGAAATGGTTTGCCATTTCCTCCCCCCTAGGGCTGAGAGAGAGGGGCTGGCCCAAGATAGTCCAACTGGCTTTTTGCGTAAGGTGGGACTAGAAGTCACAGTTGCCAGCCTTACACTTTAAGCATTACGTTGTTGAGTTGGGTTTCTTTTACCTCCTTCTCGTTTTAAGTCATTACCTTAAATCGAATCCCTGATTTTTGTCCTAGGACAGGCTTCATCAATCTGGATAAGCCTTCCAACCCTTCTTCCCATGAGGTGGTGGCCTGGATCCGCCGCATTCTCCGTGTTGAGAAGACAGGCCATAGCGGCACATTGGACCCCAAAGTTACCGGGTGCCTGATTGTGTGCATTGAGCGAGCAACGCGTTTGGTCAAGTCTCAGCAAAGCGCAGGTACCTCATCTGCTTTGTGTCTCTAATCAAGAGAGAGAGAGCCTTCAGCCTTGAGAGGGGAAAGAGTAAAATTCAAGTGGCCCCTCCTTACTACTCTTCTGTCATCTTCCAGGCAAAGAGTATGTGGGAATCGTTCGGCTGCACAATGCAATTGAGAGTGAAATTCAGCTTTCGAGGGTAAGTTTTGGCCAGTCAGGAAATGAAACTTTTATCTGTTGTCTTTTATGTCTAACTATGAATGGGATAGATATGAAAGGTTTAGCTGTGAAAGGTACTCGGTGGCTCAGAAGCTAATACGCTGAGCTTGTCGATCAGAAAGGTCAGCCGTTTGGCGGTTCGAATCCCTAGCGCCGCATAACGGAGTGAGCTCCCGTTCTTTGTCCCAGCTTCTGCCAACTTACCAGTTCAAAAACACGTAAAAAATGCAAGTAGAAAAATAGGGACCCCTTTGGTGGGAAGGGAACAGTGCTCCGTGCACCTTTGGTGTTTAGTCATGCCGGCCACATGACCACGGAGACGTCTTTGGACAGCAATGAGCACCGTCCTCTAGAGCCAGGGACGACTAACACGTATGTGCATTTACCTATGAATGTCAATTGCACCAGCAAATCATGGTTTGAACATAGAATGGTTGTAGGGATAGAATAGAAGGAATGCTGAGAATGTGGCTCTACTTTTGATGGGCATTTCAATATATTCGGGCTTAAATAACCACTCTGGCCATGTTTGGTCTTCCATAATTTGATGCTTCCCTGAACCAGTGGAGGGTGTAACTAAACTCCCTTTCATCTTTGTTTCTGAGCCGCTTGATGTAATATTTGATTTTTTTTTCTTTCTTTCTTTCTGTAGGCAATAGAAACTTTGACAGGTGCCCTTTTTCAGAGACCCCCCCTCATTGCTGCAGTGAAGAGGCAGCTGAGAGTCCGAACCATTTATGAAAGCAAACTGGTTGAATACGATCCGGAAAGAAGACTGGGTAATGGCACCCTTTTTTCCCCCATTCGGTTGGGGGTGCAGGTGGGGAGGTTGGCCCTTCCGGGACCTGGCTAAAAATAAAAGTCCCCTTCCTGCAGCTCTTTCTTTCTTTTCCTCTTTCCCTGCAGCTTAGCCATCCACGGCTGCTTTTGCAGTAGCTTTGCTCTCCCTCCTGCCACTAGCATTTCCTGAGCCAAATGATGTAGAAATGATGACATAGCCCATCGTGCAAAGATGACTTTTCATCTATCACCCAATTCTGATGGCTTGGCTTGAAAAGAGTTTGCTCGTATTCTTACTGACAAGATGATATTCTTCTCTTTGGCATCAAGTGTTTTTCTCTCTCCCCCCACCTCTGCCCCTCTTTCCAGGTATCTTCTGGGTGAGCTGTGAAGCCGGAACCTACATCCGGACGCTTTGCGTGCATCTGGGTTTGTTGCTGGGAGTCGGTGGTCAGATGCAGGAGCTCCGACGAGTCCGCTCTGGGGTCATGGGAGAGAAGGTGGGTCAAGGACTGGAACCTTTCAAGCAAGGCGGCCTTATCTACCCCAAAGGGTTGAGTTCAGTTCAGGGTTCTCCCCCCTGCGCTGGTAATTAAACTTTGGGACAGTAAATAGTTGGGAGGAACGTCGGGGTGGAAAGTTTCATTTTTCTGCCAGTCCGGCTCTCTCAACCCACAATATTACACAGCGTCCGAATGAGATGAATTAGATCAGGGGTGTCAAACCAGGGGTGGGATTCAAATTTTTTACCAACGGTTCTGTGGGCGTGGCTAGGTGGGGGCGCTCTGCCAAGAAAGAACACACACATACATGGTTTTTGGGGCCTCAGGGAAGCCGCCTGGGTGAAGCAGTAAGGCAGCAAGGGGAATCCAGGCACAGCTGATTGTAGGAACAGCTGATCGTTGGGAGGGGAAGAAAAGAAATACCTTAAGGAGTGATTGGGTGGGGAAGAACACAGTCAGCGATGTTGGGCATGTGCAATAAGCACTGACCGGGTGGGGAGGCTGGGGGAGGGGCCAGCCAGGGGCACGATTCGCCAGTTCTCCAAACTGCAGAATCATAACAACTGGTTCTATAGAACCGGTCCGGACCGGTAGAATCCCATCCCTGTGCCAAACTAAATTTCATTGAGGGCCACATCAGGGCTGTGGTTGACCTTGGGGAGGGGGGGTGTTGGCTGAATAGGTGGCCAGTTTGACACCGCTCCCCAAACTGCTGGCATGTTTCCTCTTTGCATTGGGTAGACCAGGCTGAAGTGACATGGGCCGGCTCCTTACATTTTCCAGGATGGCCCTACAAGCCACATCTGGCTCTCAGGCCTTGACTTTGACACCCCCGAATTAGATAGAATTAGAGTCCCAAAACGAAAAACATGAAGGTAGGATTTTCCCCCTCTTATTAGTTATTTTAGTCTGTGGTAATTTTTAAACCTTTGTTTTTAAAACTTCTTCAGTGTTGTGTAGGTATGTGTGGAAAAATATCCATCTTAAAAAGACAGCAAAATTCCAGCTTCCTCTCATGAACAGTTCAACTGAACTTTAACCTCTATAATGTTGCTAGAAGGCTCTCTAATAACCAGGGGCTGGTGGGGATCTCCTCCTTAGGACCACATGGTGACCATGCACGATGTGCTGGATGCTCAGTGGCAGTATGACAACAACAAGGATGAGGCTTACCTCCGGCGGGTGATCTTCCCTTTGGAGAAGTTGCTGGTTTCGCACAAGCGGCTTGTTATGAAGGACAGTGCGGTAAGTGCCCTCCGACGGCCTTCCGGTTGGTGGCTTGGAACTCTGTTATAGTCACTTTAGCTCAGCCTGACCTACCTTTCCAGGGGGGGTTGCTGTTGTGGTTTGCCGGCAGCAGGTGTGGACGGCTGAGGTCTCGGAGAGCGAGGACTCAGATGAGGGGCCTGCGTGTGAGGCAGGGATGGGGCCAGGACCATCAGGGAGTGGAGTGCTGCCTTTCGAGATGGTGGAGGCTGGTAGCAGCGATGAAGAGGTCCCCGAGGAGCCTGTGCCCAGTGCACGTGCGCGCATGGTTGCTCAAAGGAAAGAGCAACTGCTGCAGCATGGGCGACTCAAGACTAGCGACTCCTCCCTTAAGTGATAAAAGCCAGCTGAGAAGCGGGAGTTCTTTACAGAAGGCAAAGAAGTTTGGTACTGGAGCCTGGTGGACGTTAGAATATCTGAGTTAGTGTTTGGAGACTCTTTGATTTATTGTTTAGAAACTTTATCCGTCCTTAGCAGCCTTGCACAGGCTCTTGTTGGAGCTAATTAGTTGGAAGCTGCCTTTTATCTGTGAAGAAACCGGATTCCTGAATGAAACAGTAAAAGGTTGTGCTGTTACCTTTGTCTTGTGTTTACTCTCGTGAAACCAGGTTTGGGTCAGAACCATTGCTCAAAAGGAAGAGGAGAGGCAGGTGATCGTAGGCGGCTTTCACCTTATATCACCGGGTGTCAAACTCAAGGCCCAGGCACCGGATCTGGCCTGCGTGGCCACCCCGGAAACAGTGAAGGACTGGCCTGCAGTGCCTCTGCCAGTGAAAACAGGGCTGTGCTTGGCCCTCCCAAGCTCCATTTTCACCGGCAGAGGGTTGCAGGAGGTCAACGGAGCCCAGGAGCCCGTTTGTGCTGGCAGAGCACCCACCACGGGCGCCCCCTGACACGAGTGATGTTGAGGTGGCCACGCCCTCTCCCCCCCCCCCCCAGCCCTTCCAAGGTCAAACACAACCCTGATGCAACCCTCAGTGAAATCGAGCTTGGCCCCCTTGTTATGCGTGAAATGGCACAATGTAAATCCAGAACATAAATAATCAATTGTGCATGGGATTGCTCCCAGGCCAGAGATGGAATCAGTGTTTTTATTTTTATTTTTACAGACTTGATTTCCCGGGTCAGGTCACTGAAATAAGTTCAAACCTGTTTATGTAAAGTGGCATTTTACGGAAGCTGGGAATTCTTTGTGCTTCAGCAGGCCTTTTGGGGGGGGGGCGGCGGCGCTGTTCATTTCCTCCAACATAAGATTAAGTTTTGTCGCTTTTTTCCTTTGAACACACTGGCACACATTTAAAAAACGAAATTCTGAAGCCTGCTCTCAAAAGAAATTACATATACACATACGTACACGTGCGAACGTGTAAGCGAGAAAGAGGAATGAAAAGCGCTGCCGAATTGAGGCAAGATTGTATGTTTTAGTTTTCCTCTGTGCTCCTTGTGCGCGACGACGTTCAAAGCTATGAAAGGTGGCGGTGTGCGGTACGTTCTCAAGGCTTAGAAATCCAAAGAAGCCATTCCCGGCTGAAACGTAGAATTCCCTGCTAAGCTAGTCGCTGCTTTCCCTCCAGGTGAACGCAATTTGCTACGGTGCAAAGATCATGCTTCCCGGATTACTGCGGTATGACGACGGGATTGAAGTCAACCAGGAAATAGTCGTGATCACCACAAAAGGGGAGGCGATCTGCATAGGTAAGAACGGGAATCTTGCGGTCTGCAGCTGCTCTTCTGGCTATTCTTCCCAGTCGCCTCTTTCCTTCTAGACGGCGATGGAGTTTCTGTTTTTATGCGACCATAACTGATTATTCTGGGGAGCTGTGCGTTGGCCTAGAGGTGGAGCTCTTGCCTCACAGTCAAGGAGGCTCTGAGTTCGATCCTAGGTAGCAGCAGGTATTTCTCTCTCCGGGCACAATGAGTCAATATCAGCGAACTCTGTATTGGCCGCAGGAAAGGCATCCGGCCAGTAAAAAGACTTCAGCTCCATTCAGTTGCCGTGACTCCACTCCGCTGCAAGGGACTACGGGGTCATTAAAAGACCCCAAAAAGTATCCCATAAGACTTGTTAGCAATGCAGATCAAAGATAAAGAGAGCTAGTGACAAATAATTGCTCTGTTGTGGGGTTTAAATTACTTCGTTTCTTTTACTACGTGCTCCTTAGACGTACCCTAAAAGAAAGAAAAAAACTACACATATAAAAAGCATATTCTCTTTGAAGAGCCACTTTGGTTTCGTAGATAAGGCGTCAGGCTAGAAGAAGGGCGAGTGGGAGTTCTAGTCCTGCACAAAGCCAGTTGGACCATCTTGGGCCAGTCACACACACTCAGCCCCAGGAGGGAGGCAATGGCAAACAACTTTGGGGAAACCATGCCAAGAAAACTGCAGGATTTTGTCCTGTCAACTTCCAAGAATTGGGCGTGATCAAACCGGGTGGGGTGGCGGGGAATCCCTTGGCTTTTGCCTGTTTTTGGATGTAAAAGTGCGACCCCACATAAAGCGATGCTATCAGTTTTACTTGTTAAGCATTTGTTCTGGACACAGTAAATGTGTTTCTGGTGCCATAGTACAAGAGGGAAATTGCCCGACTTATGGATGGTGGAAGAGCTGCTTTTCCTGCAGATCAGAAATGAGATTCTGCTCTCTCTTTTTTATCCTCTTCTTGGTTTTTGCAAGGCAGGTCCCTATAACTGGCACAGCCTTCTTGTGTCCTCTTGGAAGCCCTCAGCGCCCACCTGCATTTGCCCAGGGCTGTATGTGAAGTGATGATGACGTTTTATCCATTCTCTGAGTGCCGCTTGCTCTGCCCTTCCTGTCACGTTGAGGCTTCAGTTCTGCAGCCTCGACGTTCCGTGGCTTCTAAACACCTTCCGGGCTTCCAGTGTTCTACTGGAGGTTGTGGGGATGTTTGGCTAGCTGCTGACTGGACCTGGGCAGGGGACGCAGGGCCTGACCCCTTTCCTATGGGGCCCGACTCAACAAAGAAGAATGAAGCCGTCTGATCACATTTTGCTCTGGCGTGCCTTTCTTACAAATCCAAAGTGCAGAAATGGGGGTGGGGGGTGGGGATATTAAATATTCCACTACAGGTAGTCCTCAATTTATGACCACCATTCCGTTTCTGATGCTAAGCAAGACACATTAAGCAAGCGTTTTGCCCCGTTTCCTGACCTTTCTTGTCCCAGTTGTTACGTGAATCATTGCAGTTACGTTAGTAACACGGTTGTTAAAGTGAATCTGACTTTGCTTGTCAGAAGGTTGCAAAAAGGGGTCACGTGACAAGGGGTGGGAGTCAACCGGTGTTACTGCTGGTTCGCTGACTATGTTTTGCTGCGCGCGCGTGTAAAAAACTTAAACTGCGGCCCGGAGAGCTGACAAGCACTGCATGCAGGTGCGCAGCGTTTGAAAAGCCTCTTTTTTCCTGCTTTTTCAACCTGAGCTGTGCCGCGCAAAGCAGCTGAGGTTGAAAAAGCAGGAAATAAAGGACAGGTGAGAGCCCGGGCAGGCGGGTGGGCCAGACAGCAGCAGATACAGAACCGGTTTGGTGTCTGCTGCCCTTCAGAGCTACCGGTTCTATTAGAGCCGAGCAGAACCGGTAGCATCCCACCCCTGAACACCACGACCCCAGGACGCTGCAGCTGCCAGGCGTCTGAATTTTGATCATGTGACCATGGGGATGCAGGAACAGTCGTAAGGGTGAAAAAAGGGGTCATCGGTCATTTTTTTCACAGCCTTTGTAACTTGGGACAGTCACTAAATGAATTGTTGTAAGTCGAGGACTATCTGTACAGCTTGGGGATTTTTCTCAGCTGGGTGAGCATGAGCTGTTCCTCCTTTGTATTTGTAGGCATTGGTGTGTTTCCCAGGTGAAAATTCAGAAGGACAAAATAATCTGCTTTCTAAAGGCAGAATCGTTTCAAGATAGGAAACCAGGAAGAAAGGGTGCAGTAAGATTATCTTGGGGAGGAACCCTCATATTTCTGTTCAGCAAGTTCCAGCAGAGAATTAAAAAGTTCGAAGAAAAGCAACTAAGAAGATCAAAGACTAAAAGACATAAAAAATGGCTGCAGGTTTGGGGTTTGGCTAGTCTAATGAAAAGAAGAATTAGGGGTGACATGAGACCAGTGTTCCAATATCTCAGGGGCTGCCACAAAGAAGAGGGGGTCAAGTTATTCTCCAAAGCACCAGAAGGCAGCACAAGAAGCAACGGATGGAAACTCACCAAGGAGAGAAGCAACCTAGAATTAAGGAGAAATTTCCTAACAGTGAGGACAATTAACCAGTGGAACAGCTTGCCTCCAGAAATCGTGGGCGCTCCATTTCTGGAGGTTTTTAAGAAAGTAAACAGTCACCTATCAGAAATATTCTAGGTTTCTCCTGCTCGAGCAGGGGGCTGGACTAGAAGACCTCCAGGGCCCCTTCCAGCTCTATTTTACTCAAAGCCCTTCCCATATGGATGGCCGAGTAAACTCAGAGGCCGCATGAAGACTCCTTGGTTAGGGACGCTCATCTTCTCTTTCTCTCTTTTCCTTCAGCTATTGCTTTGATGACGACAGCGGTGATCTCTACCTGCGACCACGGCATCGTAGCCAAGATCAAGCGTGTGATCATGGAAAGAGACACTTACCCTCGCAAGTGGGGGCTTGGTCCCAAAGTAAGTCTTGGGTAGCCCTGGGTTACTTGCCTTTCTGTGAAGGACTGGCGGATTCTGGAGGCTCTGCCTTCCTTGGTGCTCTGCCTTTACTGGCAGAATTGAACAACCCTCCCTCAGGTCATGATGGTGTTACTTAGTCAGGTAGTGAAATGTCTGCAAGAAAAGAGCTGAGCTCAGAGGCCGCCACGTCCAAACCTGAGCTATAAATATTCTCTTCCATTGGATTCTAAACACAAACAGTTTTGGTTCTGTGTAGCAATGCTGTCCAGAAATAAGAGAGCCATTGGGTCATCCACTTTTCGGTCTTTAGCGATGTACTTGAGGGTGTTGGCGTCCTCAGCGTTGGCTCTCTTTTTTCCTGGACTTCTTAACAGGGATTTCCTTTGAACTTTTGAATACTTTTTTAAGCCTGACTCAGTTTGAGGAGCAGCCCTTGACTCTAAACCTTTCTTGGTGAGCCAAATGATGCTTAAATAGCTCAATGAGCACTCAGTGCAAAGATTACACCCATCTATCACCCAAGACTGATGGCTCTCTACCTGGGCTGGGCGTGCAAGAGTTGGAGATTTCAGCTCACCTAAAGCCATCCTGACCTTTTGGATGTCCATCTGGATATCTGTGGAGCTCTCACCATCTTTGAAATGTGGCAGCAAACTGGATGTCAGTTTGGTTTTTATTTTGGGACTTCTTTTTTTTTTTTTTTTTTGCACAGTGTATCAGCCAAAGGCAATGTCGAAATTGAACCGTCTCCCTATTTCTCCTCAGGCTTCTCAGAAGAAGATGATGATCAAGCAAGGATTGTTGGACGCTCGTGGCAAACCTAACGAGAAAACCCCACAAGCCTGGAAAAAAGACTACGTAGATTATAACAGGTAACAAATTGCAGCGCTTCTTGTTTAAGCCATAGCAATAGCACTTAAACTTATATATCACTCTATAGTGCTTTACAGCCCTTTCTTACCAGTTTTTACAGAGTCGGCCTCTTGCCCCCAACAATCTGGGTCCTCATTTTACCCACCTTGGAAGGATGGAAGGCTGAGTCAGCCTTGAGCCAGTCTAGATCAAACTGCTGGCAGTGAAAGGCAGAATTAGCCTGCAACACTGCATTCTAGCCACAAGGAAGGAAGGGCAATAGAAATAGCGCTTGGACTTATATCCCTCTTCACAGTGCTTTCCAGACCTCTCTAAGCGGTGTACAGAGTCAGCATTCTTGCCTCCAACAATCTGGCTCCTCATTTTACCGGCCTTAGAAGGATGGAAGCCTGAGTCGAGCCTAGTGAGAGTCAAACTGCCAAATTGCAGGCAGTCAGCAGAAGTAACCTGCAGTACTGCCCTCTCTCTAACCACTGCGCCACCGTGGCTCTTGCTGGTTTCTGGCCTCTTAAAGTCAGTTCCACTAGGAAAGTGAGAGGGAGCAGCAGTTGGAGAGATGGTCCCTTTTTCTTGGTTTGGGCTAGCAGGCAGTTATCCCTTTCTTGCCTGCTCTCCGTGGCTCTAGAGGGAGTCAGCCTGCTATACGAATGTGGGAAAGCTGCTTCCAGGCTCCCTGCACGTGGGTGTCTTCTATGCCAGCTTTCCAGACATCACGTTTCTCCTTCAAGGTAAAAGTGAGGCAGAGCAGGGTAGATGGGCACTTCCACCTTAGCTGAACAGTGCAAACTAAAAACGCCTCTTTCTTCACAGGGTTTCTGTAAAGAAGGAGGCAGAAGAGAAGGTGGAGCCGGAAGAGCAGCCGGAGAAGATGCCAAAGGTTGGTTGGTTTATTGCAAAGTCTTTCGAGTGATTTTAAGCGCAAAAAGTCCTTGTGTCAGGCATTCGGTAACGCGCTAAGCTTCGAGCAGCTGCTCTTCGAGTTTGAAACAAAAGACTCAAAGCAAGTTAGTTTTGCACGCTCAGTTTAGCTTGAAACCAAATGTTTTGCAAAGCTTCAGTTCCACTTTAATAATAATAATAATAAATAATAATAATAATAATAGAGAAGATACCAGAATTCACAGATACAGGCTGTTCTGTTTCTGAAAGAGCAAAAGCAACAATTCAGCCGCAGAATTGGCTCCCCCGGCCAGAAAACTTCTGATGTTCTTGTCATTGTTTTCCTTTCTCAGAAGAAAAGAAAAATCCAGAGCGATGGAGATCCAGAACCAGTACCTTCATCTCCCCCAGCCTCTCCAGAAGAGCAAGCGGAGATGAAGAAGAAGAAGAAGAAAAAGAAAGAAAAGAGGAAGATGGAGTCTGCGGAGAGCAGCGGAGAGTTAGTTGAAATGGTAAGACCCCGTGTAATCCTTTGCCACAATTTTGGCGATCTCTTGGGGCGTGCGGTTAAAAGAACGGCACCCTTGTTTTCACATGCACGGGTGTGTTAATTGCTGTTAGTGAATATTTCAGCCGTTGAAAATTGAGTAAATCTGATCGCACAATACGTTTCATCGGGCCAGAGAAACTTATACAGGTAGTACTCAAATTATGACTAATGGAGGTTGCCCAGCATAGTTGTAACTCGTGGATGTAATCACAACCTTCCTTGCAATGGTCCTTAACAGGACATTTTTGAGTCCAGGTTCTCAGTATCCCCAGGGAGGTCTGTCGGAAGGTCAGTCAGCTAAGTGATCAGTCATCTAGATTGGGTCGCCAATCTTTTGGACCTCCGGGACCACCAAACTCATGGTTTTAAATCCCGCAGACCAGAGACCCTGGGAAAATCCCCAAAAATGTCTGCAGGAAAATTCCCCACCCCGTTTCCCTACCAATCAATCATTCTTTATTTGGGATTGCAGGATACCGTCTCCAGCTCTGTTCTCAGGGGGAGAGAGAGAGAGACTTGGGGCTTCATGCAAGGAAAGCAGCAGAAGCAGCAGAAGTCTTTCTTTCTCTCCCCCAAACTCTGCCAGAAATGAATTTTTGTGAGGCTTGTTGTGCTGGCGCAGCCTCTTGGAGCAGGAGACCTTGCAGGGTCCCAAAGACTCATTTCTGGGGGAGTTTGGGGGAGAGAAAGGAAGACTTTTGCTGCTTTCCTTGCATGCAGCCAAAAGTAGAAGAAAGAAGCGGAAAGAAGCAACCCGGTGGTCAGGCCAGGAGTGTGGGGCGAGTGGGGCAAGTTCCCCCTTCCCCCCCTCCCCTCACTACCTCGTGTTCGCAAGCGACACACGCCTTGTGTTCCCACGCAGCCTGGATTAATTGCTTTGAGCGTGACATTTCTCTGGACCACCAAAATTTTCTCGCGGACCACCAGTGGTCCCCGGCCCACCGGTTGGTGACCACTGATCTAGATTACCTGTTACACCATTTTCCTACCACCTTGCTCATTTTTGGGTGGCTTAATCAGATATGCAAATCCCAGAAAGGTCTGTGTGAAAACAAGACAATTCTATTACCCACTGAAAATATCTGCAAATGTGGTGGGGTAAGACAGGCTTGACCTGTGATGGCCCCTTTACAAGAGCAAGGTGTGCGTGTCCAGAGCAGCATCCGATACAGCAAAGGTCTCCAGACTTGGCAAGTTTAAGGCTTGCGGACTTCAACTCCCAGAATTACTGAGCTAACATGACTGGAGGAAGAATTCTGCGAGTTGAAGTCCACAAGTCTTAAAAGCTGTCAAGTTTGAAGACCCCCTGATCTACAGTATCTATCTATCTATCTATCTATCTATCTACCTACCTACCTACCTACCTACCTACCTACCTACCTACCTACCTAATATCTCTCTCTCTCCCTCTCTCTCATCCAAGTGTCTTCAAACTTGGGAAGTTGAATACTTGTGGATTTCAAACGCCCAGAATTCCTGAACTAACATGACTGGAGGAGGAATTCTGGGGGTTGGAAGTCCACAAGTCTTTAAAGCGGTCAAGTTTGAAGATCTCCTGCGATACAGCAATAAAAGGGAGGTTGCCACAACTGCGCAACATTTATTTTTTTTCAATTGCCGTGCCAGACTGAAAACCTTCAAGCTACCTTCAAATGACTTTTAGCTGACATCTTTGGGGAACTCAAATCTTCTTGGAAATAAAATGGGAATCTTTGGGTTCTCCGGAGAAGAGTGTTGGGAAATTCGGGTCTCTTTTGAGCTCTTCTCTTCTCCCCACCCCTCCCCCCCCAGGTCAGCGATCTGAGCGTGAAAAAGAAGAAGAAGAAGAAACGAGAAGAAATAGAGGAGAGTTCGGAATAACTCCTCGCTGCCATCCAGAGTCAGCAGCCTGGACCAGTTTGGGAAGGCCAAAAAAAAAAAGCCCACAAAAGGCCTTCGCAGGGAAAATGCAGACTGGATCAGGGTGTAGAGGCTTGTCCTGATTGCTGTGCAAATTATTGGGGCAGGCCAAATGTGGCACCCCCCCCCCTTTTCTCTGTCCTGTTCTAAGGATAGTTTGAGATAATTGAGGCAGCAGACTCGCTCCCTGGTCCTCGGGACTTCCAGAGCGCTGCGATGCTCAGCGTTGGCACCGTTAGCAACCCTCTTTTCGTATCTATCAGGCCCCGAAGAGCTGCTTGAATGTTGAAGATTTAAGAGGAGAAAGCAGTGAAGCCAGATACTGTCAGATGCTTCGTTTTAAAAAATGTTTTTGTAACCTTTGCTTTTTTCTGTGTGGTTTTTTTTTTTTTACTTGCCTTAATTCAGAACAAGTCCAGACATTTCCCACTCAGGGGGTGCTAAAGCTTTTTGTTCCTTCAAAAAAGGAACTTGGTAAATTTGTATTGACAAGGGAAGGGAGGACACCAGTCATCCGGTTTAACTCGAGAACAGAATTCGAGGACTTTTTTAAAGTTTTTTTCCTCCCCTTCCCCAAACAAGTCTCCAGAAGAGGGTTGTGAAAATTGATCTCTGGTGCTCACAATAGTAGAGAGGCATCACCTCTTTCAGCAGGATGGTCTGGTCCAGGCTTATCCCGTCCTCCCTTTCTAGGCAGGTTACCGATGCTAATTTTAAAAAGTTTTTCTAATTAAAAGTTCACCTATCTGATTCCAATCGTGCTTTCTTTGGCTGGACTGCGCTACTGCAAAACTAGGGAGAAATGGACAGCAGTTGAGATAAGAGAGGCCCAGAGGAATGGTACCATTCCTCCCTCTCCCCCACCTCACCCCAAATTATGGTCCTCGGAATATAATGTTAGCCCTCAAATTACAACCACATTGGAGCCTGGAATTCCCATCTTAAGTTGAGGCACCAACCCCGTTTTACAACCTTTTTTTTACAGTGGTTAAAAGAAATTACACGGTCATTAAGCAAAACGATGGGCATTTTTTAGGCAGAAAAGACCAGCAAAAAGAGAAAAAAAAATGATTTGTGTCACTATGGCATACTACAGATGGCTAAGTCGCCAAGCATCCAAATTGAAATTGTGACTGCAAGGAGGGCTGTTGAAACTCCCCAAACCAGGCCATTGGTACTATTTCTGAGTGGCATGGGGGTCTGTCATAACTTCAAACAGTTGCCAAGCAAGTGGTCGTTAAGTAAGGACTGCCTATATCGTATCACCAAGATTCATTGTATTCATGTTGCTGAGAACAGAACGGTAGTATTGCCATAGTTTCATGATATGAATTCAGCATGCTGGCTGGAAATTGAAGTCCACACATCTTAAAATTTTCCAAGGTTGAGAAACACTAACCACAGTATTTGCTGGTTTAGCTAAGTGCAATGTGCCTTAACCAAGAGGAACTGTTCACTTCCTTAGAAGTTTGATAGCATCCCTTGGACTCTGCAAGCTGCAGTGTTTTTCATCGGATGCATTTCATGGGCTTGCAACAGTTTCTGCCTTTTAATAAAATTTGTTAGTCCGTTAAGTTTGCTACCGCTTTCGATTCTCTTCCATCATGATGTAACATGCCTCTCCCACAACACCAAAATCTACCTTCAGTTTCCAATGTTCATAAAAGATGAGTACAATGAAACTCGCAGCCACGTTTTTGAATCATATTTTATTGCTACTTGTTAAATTTTCCCTGTAATGGATTCAACTGAATGTTTCTATTGCACATTTGTTTCAATTTTTTTTTTTTTTTGGCATCCTCAAAAGCATGGGATTGAACACATGGTCATCCATGCTCTCTTCTGCTTATCCCTGTTAGTTACAAAGGTAGTTATTTGAGGGCGGTACCCCTCCTTGGTGGTGCTTGGGTGCAGTGGTAGAACAAACACTTATGTGACTGAGGCAAAAAATAAAAACACTCCTAGTTTAACAGGACGTCCAACATCAGTTCAAACTTCTCTGCCCTCTGCCAAAAAGATGAGTGAAAGAGTAAATCTCATTCATGCAGAAGTTTGAAGGGTACCTCTTAGCACAAGTGGAAAAGAAAAACCAGGAAAATGTGTTGGCATTAAAACACAGCTCTTAACATTCATGGCATTATGGCTTTTACCTAGAATGTGTTCTTAGTATCCCTGTTTAAAACCTTGTTGACAGCGGAAGAGGAGTATTCTTGGGACCGTCCCCTGCTGCTAACATCTGCAAATAAATGGAAATACAGAACAAAGAAAGGGGCAAGCTGCATCCGTAGATGCTTTTCTGAGGAGGTTTGCAGCTGGAACGGCTGGACTCGCGTCCTGGCAGTAACAGGCGATGGTGCGGCTCCAAGAAGGTTGCGTATTGGGCAGAAGCGTAGAGTGAAGGGAAGAGGCTGGATCTTTTTATTGTCCTCAACATGCCGCCGTGAGTTGGCCTAAATGGTGCTGCCAGCTCAATACACCCAAGAAACTGGCACCCATTGTGGGGAGCTGCACGCCTGGTCGAAAGCCGCCTGCAGCTGTTCCAGGCTCTCTTCCACACCGTTGTTCACCAGCACCAAATTGAAGTAATGGGCGTATCTGTTCTGGATGGCCTCTGTATCCTTCTGAAGTTGCTGCAAGCCTTCTATCTGTAGAGAAAGAAAAATACAAAGGTGAGGCCACGACATGCAGGCGTTTTGCTTACAAGTACTGTGAAGAAACGATGCTCGGCTTAAAAAAAAAACATCTGTGGGCCATAATAAGCCAACTCTCCTCTTGCTCTTCTATCTACTGATGCATTTCAGGCTGATTTTTTTAAAAATATATAACAAATAGTCCTTGACTTAACAGCTGTAATGGCAGAAACAGGAAAAGGTGGGCTGGTTGCCAGGTGTCCAAAATATAGTCACATGATGTGCGTGGCCATCAAGATTTTGCAATCGGGGTATAATACCTTTTGGGGGGAGAAGGTGGGGGTCTGTTACAACTTCTAATAGTCATTATATGTTCAGTTGGAAGCCAAGGATTACCTGCCATTGATTTGAAAAAAAACCCAAAAAACTCAAGGTTTCAACTTTTATAATCATCCGCGTGTGTGTCTTTTATTCCACTAAGCCACAGTCGACAAAATCTTCCAAAAATCACAACAACTAAGAGGTTTTAGGTTATATAACCAGGAATTGCTGAAATTCAGGTAGCTGCATCTTCACTGGTGTGGATAACGCATCCATGGAGGAAGGATTGAGTAAAAAGCTATGCTCAAGAGAGCCATGTGTTAAGGAAGGAGAGTTCTTCATTTAACTCAGAAGAGCACTTATAATTTCACATAAAGGCCCCACCGCTAGATACCTGATCAGCTTGCTTTGGAGGAACAACGAACACCACGAAAGGAGAAAAGTCAGCAGTGTGGATGATTTTCAGTGTCTGTCAAAAGGAAGAGAGAGAGAGTAAATTTCTGCCTTAAATCAAAAAGACCGCCCATTTCCCTGACTTATTTCAGGTCTGCCTATTTACATTTCAAGGTTTGGGTTGCTGTAGCACAAATGGACATAGATAAGGTTAATCTCCATTCTTGTTTTAAGTGATGGTTGCTCTATTCTTGGTTCTGGCCTCTTAGAAATGTCTACCTGAATAGAGATTGCAGAGTTGGAGATAGTATAAAGGAAAAGTGGGATCTTCCATTGGCAGATACATACTCAATTTGCTTTCCAGTGCCAATTGCTCTCCTGCACATCTATTTCCCAAGATGTTTTGGATCACTTTCCGTGTCATTTCCCAATTGATGGAAAGATCTACTTCTATCATACGTCAAAGAAGACTCAACCATCCAGGCCACAGGTGTCTAAAAGTTGAATCATGGCAACGGGACCAAACTTTATTCATTCTAAGAAATTCCATTGCTTGATGAAGTTGCTTGGATAAGCAACGAAACTTCTCAGATGAACAAAGTTTGGCTCGCTTGCCATGATTCAACCTTCAGACACCTACTTCCATCTTTTTTTTTTCTTGGTTCTGATGTGTCTTAATACAGTCCCCTTGTTTCTGCTCCCTGAATGTTTATGGAATTTACACTCTTGCCCTCTTTCCTTTCTCTTAGTGCAATACATAGAAGGAGGCTGACAAGTTTAACCTGCTGAGTAAACGAATGGCCGGCTCCTTCCCTACCTGAGGCTCAATGTCCAGGATTGCAATTTTGCCCTGTTGATGGATCTTGTGCAAAGTTTCAAATTTGGTGCCAAACATATAGCCCTGGTAACTTCCAAACTCCAGGAACTCGTTAGCAGAGATAGCTTTTGTCATGTCTTCTGTGGTGACGAAGTGATAGTTCTTCCCATCCTCTTCATTCTTCTTTTGGGGTCGAGTGGTATCTGCGAAAATCAGTGCAGTGTAACAATATTGCAGGAAGTGACTCACCGTAGAATCAGCCTAAATTTGGAGGGTGCAGTTCAGTGGATAGTAGCATCTACATGGAAGATGGTGAACCCAAGAAGTCTTTATATTTGTAAGACTGGGTCCAAGAGAACTTGGGAAACCTGTGACAAAAAATCTGGGGGACAGGCTGGGAATACCAGTTCAACTAAGCTTGACAACTAATTGCTGGACATGTTGAATTTGGGTAGGGTGAATATGAATATCCAAAAATCTTTGGAGGTAGTAGCTACCAGGCTTTCTCCACCACCCCAACCAAGTTTTTTTTTTCTAGATGAGAAAAAGACAGACTTCCAGACTTTTAAGTAGTTTAGAAGTGGAGAAGCAATTGTACAGTCCAGAAATAGAAGGAAGAGTGAGAAAGAAATTCAAAATAACTCCACCTTGATTATGTTCAGTATCGGACTAGACAAAAAGAAACCTGAACAGAATAATAGAATGACAAGAGTTGGAAGGGACTTTCTGGTCCAATACCCAAGCAAGAGACCCTATGCCATTCCAGACAATGGCGTAGGTCTAGGAGATCCTATACCAATTGAGACTTTCAGGATTCTGCCAACGTACCTTATAACAAAACAGTACTATTCTTGGAATCCCTGGAGGATTTGTTTCTTGATCAGGCCTACCACCAAAGTCTGGCATCAATCTTGAAAACCTTTGAGGTTTCCTCTGTCCCAATTTACACTAAGCTAAATCAAAATGGAAATACTTTTGAGTTTCTTTCTTACACTTCTATCGCTGGAATAGATCATCTCTTCACCAAGTCAAAGGCATGTGGATTTCATGAATAAATAAAGAAATCCCCTCCTTAATGGTTCTCCCATAGCTTCCTCAAGGGAGCCTCTAAATTATGGCCTGTTTAATTGGCAATGCAAATCAAGAGTTGTATAGGTGTAATGGCTTGAGGAGCTCTGCGAGCAGAACTGTGGGATAAAACATTCCAACTTAAAATAGGCATCTTTCAAACATGGCAACTTTCAGGTGTGTGGACTTCAACTCCCAGAATTCCCCAGCTGGTTCTGTTAGCTGCGGAATTCTGAGAGTTGAAGTCCACACAAGTTGCTAATCTTGAAAAACAGTAATCTAGTGTCTCCTCCCAAAGAGACATATTGAGTAGGATTCATGTAGGCAGACATACATGGAACAGGATATCCAAACTTCTCTGGGTATTTGTTGAGCAGCATGTTCTTAATGTGGCTTCGTCCAACACCACTTGCCCCTGATCCAAAAGAAAAAAAAAATAAGTTAGGCATCACAAAGGGAATTATTTTTATCTGTTTTCCATCTCATTGGCAGGAAGTTGCTGTTAGTTTCAAGCAACTTTACTCTCAGTGAAAAGTCTTTAAGGACTGAAATATCATCCACCTTGGGTTTAAGTGCGAAATTTCTATATTTTTAATATACTAATCGCTAGCATGAGACCAGATAAAATGTATGTTTTTTCTGATACTTAACTTGGTTATTTAAAACATCAAAACTCTAGGAATTCAATGGATTTAATGTTTGAAGAAGCAGAGCGACCTCATTACCTATAAGCACCAAAGTTTTCCTCTTAAAAGCTGGTAGCTGGACCACCTCTTCATAAGATACTACATCAAGCTGGTCGAAAACTAAAAGGAAAATGAGAAATAATTTAGACGAATTCCAGAAGACCACAAATCCCACAAATATCCTACAGTTGTGTTATGGTGTGATCTCTTTTAATGTTCTGGAGAACTTTGGTGATTGGAAACTTCAGTCCGTGTGCAAATTTATATGCTTTATCCAAAACCACAAATTCTGTTGTTTTTTTTCCTGCTGGAAAAGTTGTGGTTGTGAATCACCGACTTCTTTTCTGACTTGGATCAGCAAAGCGGGATTTTGCAACAATGGAATTTTTGACACACTAACCTAAAAATGAATGGGTTTGCTGCTTTGGGAATGGCCAACAGATTTTGAGTATAAAAAACAATTAAGGGCAGTCTCTGGCACCGAGAGTTCAGAAAGCAACAGAAAACAGGATGCTGGAGACAAGACCAGGATGAACTAATTGGAAAAACCGGTGAACCAGAAGGAATTGTGATGTGCAGGAACACGTTGCATTGTTTCCTTTTGGTTGTTTCTTTGCTCTGATTGCAGAACTGGATTTGAAAATTGTCTTTCAAGGGAGAAGACAGTTTTTGATGGTGGGGCTGAGGAAGAAAAAAATGGGTTGGACCACAACAACACTCCTAGGAACATGGCAGGTGAAAGGAAGGGTTTATTATTATTTTAGTGGCTGGGGAATTCTAGAAATTGAAGTCCAAATGTCTTTAAAAAGTTTCCAAGGTCGAGAAACACTGGCATAGAGATCTAGTCTACTCTGGAAGAACTCCAGTGCAAGTTCTTCATCTCAAGAGAAGTCATTCCTTCACAGAGCCAACATGCAGTCCTGGTGGAGCATTTGGCATTCTTGACTCAGTGCCATAGATGGCCAAGGGACACATGTGAGTATCCCATTTTTCACTGTATGGCCTTCCAATCTGCTGCCCCATAGCCTTCTATGCTTCTACTTATCCCAGCTGAAGGCATGTGAACAGAATTCCGTTCACAGAGGCTCTTTGGAGCAGGCTGACAGAGAGTGACAAGATGTATACATGAAGACGTATGCATGTACACAAACCAATGGTCCAAAACATGTTTCTGATGTTTTCCAAGTGTCTAGTCTTCCCAATCCCAATCTCACAATGGCTTCTTGGTAAAACTCTCTTGGTAAGATTGGAGTTAAATTATCTGTTTCAATGTCTTACCGGTTAATATTTCAGTTTTAACCACAACAACACAAGAGCACACAACAAATATAAACTAAAGGTAAACCACTCCAAACTTGATTGCCGGAAGTACGATTTCAGCAACAGAGTGGTCAATGCCTGGAACTCACTACCTGACTCTGTTGTCACCTGCTCAAACCCCCACTCCTTTACCCTCAAATTAACCTCTATTGACCCCACCCCCATTCCTAAGAGGTCTGTAAGGGGTGTGCATAAGCGCACAATCGTGCCTACTGCTCCTGTCCTATTGTCCCCAATTATTAGTACCTATTTCTTGTATTTAAACTTATGCTTATTCTTATGTCTATTGTAAGCATTTGACAAAATTAAATAAATAAAACCAATATGTAACAGCTGCTCTACCCATCATCCAGCACAAAGGTTGCCTCCATACGAAGGGATTAAAAGTAGGTTGTGGTTAACTTTCTTGTGCGAATCCCGCTCTCAACATCCTGAACTAGACTAGCAGGTTAAACTAGCCCAGGTATATTGGCTTGGCCCCAGAAATATTGTGCAAACACAGCCACAAAGAGTATTAGGACCTGGTGCTGAGTGGCACCCATCAGAACACCTGAAGTTGTGACTTACTTGAGCTGTGCTTTGCCAAATACTTGTCTTTGCACTTTTTCTTCTTTCCAAAGGGTGTGCAGCTCTGGCCTTCGGACTGATTCTCTTGGGTTGTGCTGGCAACACGCCTGCAGGGAGGTTGCAGCGACAACGGTCAATCTTCAGAAGAAATGGCCTTTCTTTCATCTACTACCTGAATCCCATCTCTGTCATTCTCAAAGGGCTTGGAAGGAAGGAGGTGGTGGCTTTCTAACTGTTGGTTTCATCAAGGGATTGGACTCTGTGCCATGGCTGCTGGAAGGCCTCCAAATAAGGACCAAGCTGAGTATATCAAGTACAAAAGAGGGAGCTCAAGAACTGGGGTTCAGCCTGGGGTGGCCCTGGGTATCCACCTACCAAGCTTCAGCAGGTAGTTGGCAGAGACCAATGAACCTTCTCCCGTTGGGCTGCCAAAATGTGATCTCACTCTTAATCTGTGACATCATTTAACATGCCTTCAACAACTGCAATATTCTTACTTCACATTTAAAAGCCTTTTAGGGAAGACCTTCAAGAATTAAACCCAATTACTGCTGTTGACGATGGGATGAACGCACCCATTAAGAGTGATGCCAAGCAATTTTTACGGGGAGGGAATTGACAGAATTCAAAGTCAATTTCAGCCATGCTGGTCAGCCTGGCCTCCATTTCTCTAGAGGGATCAGTTTGCTTATAAAGCTAATAAATTGAGAGCTAATAATTGGTATAGTCATTAAAGCACCAGGCTAGAAACCAAGAGACCATGAGTCCTACTCTCAACTTAGGCACAAAACCAGCTAGGTGACCTGGGGCCAGTCACTCTCTCTCTCTCTCAATCCTAGAAAGCAGGCAACGGCAAACCACTTCTGAAAAACCTTGCCCAAAAAACCTGCATAGACTAGTCCAGGCAGTTGCCAAGAATCAAGACTTGAGTTGAAGACATAATAAATAAATAATAAGCAAGCAGGAAGTACCATTCTTGGAGCTCCAGAGATGGAATAAGCCCTGCTGAGCCATTGGAAGAACCTTCTATCCGGCCTTGCCACCAATTACTATCATCTTTATTTATAATCTCAATTACATCTCCGGTTTGGAACTTCAGACCAGCTTCTTTGCAAGGGATGAGGTTGTCCTTCTGCGGGTCGTAGTTAAATTGGGCTCTGACAAACATCTATTTGAGAGAGGAGCAATCAAGAAAACTGTGTTAGCCCATCCACTTTATTTTGATCTCATAAATAGCATTAATTTGAATATAAAAGACGACAGCTATACAAATTCAAGTTATGAAGGAAAATATGGCAGGGAGAGATCTTCGTGACAACCACTGTGTTTCCTTTTAATGTTTGTAGAAGGTTCAGAAGATGATGATCCACATTTAGATACAAATCAAACTTTGATCTGGCTGGCTGGTTGGGGAATTCTGAAAGTTGAAGTCCACAAATATGGAAGTTTCCAAGGTTGAGAAACATGGACTTAGAAGCAATAAGGAGAACCTGATCTACTCTGGAAAAACTTCAATACAAGTTCTTCATACCATCTCAAGAGAAGCCCTTCCTTCCTTCCTTCCTTCCTTCCTTCCTTCCTTCCTTCCTTCCTTCCTTCCTTCCTTCCCTCCCTCCCCTTCCTTCCTTCCTTCCTTCCTTCCTTCCTTCCTTCCTTCCTTCCTTCCTTCCTTCCTTCCTTCCTTCCTTCCTTCCTTCCTTCCTTCCTTCCACCAATATTATTCAACTCTGTATTTCCATGCATCTTTGTCTATCTATTTCTACCAACTTGTTTCGCGGGACAATTAACTCTTTCCAGAAACCCAGGAGGAAATGACCAACAACCTCTAACTGTGTTAAAGAGGCAGCCGTATTTCTTACTCTAACACCTGCCACAATATGCAATGATGTGTGACAATTTCCTCTTTTCTTTCCCCAACCGGCTTGCTTTTTGTATTTTGCGTTGCCCTACAGGCTGTAAACCTAACAATGATATCTGTCTTGTTATTGTCACTCTCAAGCCATCCTTGTCGCCTTACCAGTTGAAAAGCAGGTTATAAATACTTATCAATAAACAGACAAAAATAAAAGCAGCATTGCAGTCATTCTGCCAGAAAGTTGACTCCCTGACATGAGCTGTCACTAGATCACAAGCTAGCAAAAGCTTCCCGTGGTCAATTTTTATTGGCTTTGCAGCAGTCAAAAATTGGAAGAGGTCCACTAGGAGGGAAAAATAGATAAAGGGGGTGAGAAATGGAATCTAGAGTTTGGGGGTTCTTGGGAAACACTGAGGCCTTAAATAGCGCGGATCAATTCTGCAGTGGTTTCCTGAGCAGTTTCTCCTTGGTGCTGCCAGCAAAGATTTCAAGATACCAGCTCTCTTGTTCTTAAGTGGAATGACTAGAGAATTATTCCCTTCTGCAGAGCCTCGTTGCACATTAATCAGCCTTTTTTATCCTGCTGCTTTCTTTTTTCTCTTTTAAATCATTAATCTGTGTGGATTACTTGCTTTCCTGGACATGCTACAGGGCTCTGAACTTTGCTTGACTTTGCTTTAAAGAAGGAACAAGCTACTTCAGAACAGACAAAAACAACAACAACTGGTAGTCCAAGAATTTGGGGGCTTTTGTTTCTCGTAACAACCCCTAGTTCTTTGTGCATTGTGCTGCTGTAAAGTGCAAAGCAGTAATACATATATGTAGAAAAATAGAAATAAAAGTGGGGGGGAAGTCCACAGTTATTTTCCCACCAGAGAAATCCTACACCAGGATTTTTCAACCATGGCCAACTTTCAGATATGTGGACTTCAGCTCCCAGAATTCCCCAGCCATATTCCTTCTTTGTGAAGAGGCAGGAGTAGAATTTGGCTGAGCAGAGCAAGCAAAGATACATCCATGTTACGTACCAGCAGGGGTGGGCTGCTGGGGGTTCGCAGGGGTTCGAGAGAGCCCCTCGCTAAGATTCTGTGCAGTTTGGAGAATGCCCAAATCCCACTCCGGGCTGGCCTCTCCCCTCCCCTGCCCCTCCCCTCCCAGGAGTTCCCCACATGGCCCATTTTGGATGCAGGTAAATGCAGGGCGCGCACGGACAGGAGGGTGAAAAAAATTGGCCTCCCGGAAGTTCAGGAAGTCCAGAAATGGGCCTGTTTCCGGCTTCCAAAGAGCCTCCGGAGCCCGGGGAAGGCAAAAATGCCCCCCCCCCCACCGTGGTGCAGGAGGCTGACTAGGCCACACCCACCATGGCCACGCCCACCCAGCAACCAGGCAGAAAACCCCTTGCTAAAATTTTTGAAGCCCAGCCCTGCGTACGAGGGGCAAAATCCATTCTTTTTTTAAAAAAAAATGATTTTAAAAAAAAAACCACATCAAATTTGTGAATTATAAATGTTCTACCTACCTGGAGGGGCAGAATACGGTTCTGTTGGTTGGGAATGATCTTTAGGGTGACGGTTCCCTTGGTTTCTTTCTAGAGTTTTGAAAGGAAAGAGAAAGAAAACATCCTTTAGATCAAGGAATGGTTTCCAGACCAACCATGGAATAAAATTTCCAAGTCTTCCTTCTTCGGTCCCCCAAAATGCAAACACGGATGAGACACTTCTGAAATTCTACAAGCTGTAGGAGATACCAGGCTGAGGCTGAGGGTGGGGTCAAATGCACCATCAGTTTGGAATCTCTACATTCTCATAACAGACAAGCCTTTTTTGAAGTCCGTTGACTCTTATCTGGCACCAATTCGCCCTGACTGTTAGTAGATCAGATTCTTGTGTATAAGTAGCGTGAAATAAACTCGTAGTGATTTTGAACCCTATCCTGGCTTCTTGAACCTGACAAAAGCATTTCAAAAGATATATGTTGTCCTGGAAGTCTGGGAAATAATGAACTTACAAGCTTAACCAGGCAGAGGATCTAATCTTCAACCATACCTAGCAGTATTTCTCCTGCAAAGCGTGCTGAAGTTCAAAGCTCAAAGCTAAGCTGACCCCAAAGAGACATAGAAGGTGGAAAGGAAGTCGGGCTCACAAGTAACACCGAGTAGTAGAGTGGTTTGGTGGTGTCAGGCTTACCATGGTGAGTAAACTCACGTCTTGTGGCTTAACATTAGGTGTGAATTCTACCTAACTCCTTATGCATGAATTCCATCTAATTTTCAAACCATAATTAAAAAATCATGGATTGGCATACGATTCTCAAACCTCGATTCTCAAACTTACTGGAATTGTGGATCATTAAATAAATTTCAAGACCATCCAATTAATGTCTTCATGTCTTCAAGAATATATTTTTCAATGAAGACGGTAAGAGTTGCATCTGGATATTGCTTCTCATAACCTCCTTTTTAAAATAATTGCTTAAGACTAAACATGTACCTCAAAAGACCTGGCTTATGTCCGATGACTTCTCCCCCAGTTTTGGGAACTGTAAGGTAAAGGTTCATCTTGCACCTACATGCTCGTCATTTCTGGCTCTAGGGGGCAGTGCTCATCTCTGTTACAAAGTGCTGTCCGAAGACGTCTCCGTGGTCATGTGACCAGCATGACTAAATGCCGAAGGTGCATGGAACGCTGTTTACCTTCCCACCAAAGTGGTCCCTATTTTTCTACTTGCATTTTTTTTACATGCTTTCGAATTGCTAGGTTGGCAGAAGCTGGGACAAGTAACAGGAGCTCACTCCGTTATGCAGCCCTTGGGATTCGAACCACCAAACTGCCAACCTTTCTGATCAACAAGCTCAGCATCTTAGCCCGAGCCACCATGTCCCTTTGGGGACTGTAATCACCCCCGATTTCTGTTCCCCAGGGAAAGCTTAGATCCACTCTGCCTTCCTCTGACCCCAAACCTACCAAGATCTTCTGCAACTGGTCTACAGAATGGTTGGCCACACTCTTCCCATTGATCTCGAGGATCTCATCGCCCACGTGAAGGAAACCTGCCAAGAGAGGACACACAGAACGGCGAAGCGTCAGAGCAAGATAAGGCACGGTTGCAAGAAAGCCAAGAATGAGACAACAGCAGCTGTATAGCCTGAAAAATGGCTCACCCTCTACCCTATAAGTGGGACGGGTAGACCCTCTTTTAACACCCCTTAAAAACTAACTCAAATGTTAAGGGCAGAAACGCTGGAAATCAGGAAACAAAACTGTCGAAGAAAGAAAGGGCCCAACAAGCTTCAGAATTAAAAATGGGAAACAGTTTTCCTCTCTCCGTCCAAACAGCAGGAAAGAAATGAGGAATCGTAGTCCTACATTGATATGGCAAGTTACAAGCTGACTTGAAAAGCTGTGGTGGCCCACTGGTTAGAATGCAGTATTGCAGGCTGACTCTGCCCATTGCCAGCAGTTCAATTCTCACCAGGCTCAAGGTTGACTCAGCCTTCCATCCTTACGAAGTGGGACCCAGATTGTCGGGGGCGATAGGCTGACTCTGTAAACTGCTTAGAGAGGGCTGCAAAGCACTGCGAAGCGGTATATAAGTCTAAGTGCTATTGCTATATAAGAGCCGTAGTGGCACAAGTGCTATGAATGTAGTATTGCAGGCTAACTTTGCCCACAACCAGGAGTTCAGTTCGGACTTGCTCAAGGTTGGTCTCAGCCTTTTATCTGCCCAAGGTCAGTAAAATGAGGGCCCAGATTGTTGGGGGCAACATACTGACTCTGTAAACTGCTTAGAGAGTTATATACCACTCTGAAGTGGTATATAAGTCTAAGTGCTATTGCTATAGTTAACTCTGCCCACAGCCAGGAGTTCGATCCTGACTGGCTCAACATTGACTCAGCTTTCCATCCTTCCGAGGTGGAAAAACGGTCATAAATCACGTTTTTTCAGTGCTATTGTAACTTCAGATGGTCTCTAAGTGAACTGTTATAAGTCAAGGACTACCTGTATTTTCCCAGCTCAGCTTCTATTTACCTTGCCTGTGAATCATGCCCCCATGAAGGATCCTGGCCACCATGCAGCTTTTCTTCTCGTTGAGCTTCAGAGTGATACCCTGGAAAAGACAAGGAGTTTAGAATAGAATGGATTGGAATACAGAATAGAATAGAACGGAATGGAATAAGAATAGAATAGAATGGAATAAGAATAGGATGGAATGGGATGGGACGGGACGGAACAGAACAGAACAGAACAGCCTAGCATAGCATAGCATAGCATAGAATGAGAAGAGAAAAGAGGAAGAGAAGAGAAGGAGAAGAGAGAATAGAACAGAACAGAAAATAGAATACAATACAATAATAAGAGAACAGAACAGGGAACAGAAAATAGAATAGAAAATAGAATAGAATACAATAGCAGAATAGAATAGAATTAGGAATAGAATAGAATAGAAAGAACAGAAAGAATAGAATAGAATAGAATAGAATAGAATAGAATAGAATAGAATAGAATAGAATAGAATAGAATTAGAACAGCAGTGGCAGCAATAGCAATAGACTTAGACTTATATACCACTTCACAGTACTTTTATAGCCCTGTCTAAGCAGTTTACAGAGTCAGCCTATTGCCCCCAACAATCTGGGTCCTCGTTTGACCCACCTCGGAAGGAGGGAAGGCTGAGTCAACCTTGAGCCTGGTGGGATTTGAACTGCCAAATTGCAGGCGGCTGGCAGTCAGCAGAAGTAGCCTGCAGTACTGCACTCTAACCACTGTGCCACCACGGCTCACTTAACACTCAATCATCCAGGCCAAAGGTATCTAAAAAGGACAAATCGTTATCACTAGTTCAAGGCAGTGATTTTTCCCAGCAGCTGAAATGTCCCAAAATAAGTCTTCCCTCCCCCCCCCAACCCGCATCTTTTCCCACCAGCTCACCATGGGCTCCTCCGTGATCTTCTCAAACTGGATTAGACGTATCTTCCGCATCTCCTGGCCGTTGGCATGGGCGAGGCTACCGTTCTTGGCTGAGCCGTTGGTGTAAATGTCCTCGGTTATTGCATTCACTGGGCAAGACACTGTCTGTAGGAACAAGAAGAGAGGCTGGACTTAGCAGAGACCCCAGCTAGAAGCTTCCGGTGAAGAGGCCTCTAAGACAAGCCTCTTCTTTCTAATTCCAACCTTGGACCCATGCTAAGCCTACGGGCACAGCTGTTGATTCCAGAATGCAGGCAGTCCTTAAGCTGTGACCCACAAGAAGGACCCCAGTTCATTGTTGAGCAAGGCGTTCGTTAATTGAGTCAGGCCTGATTGTGTGTTTTTGGTCCAGGTTGTTAAGTGAAACAGTTCAGTTGTTAAATGAATCATGTGGCCACTAAGCAAATTCAGCTTCCCTCATTGCCTTTCTTTCTTTCTTTCTTTCTTTCTTTCTTTCTTTCTTTCTTTCTTTCTTTCTTTCTTTCTTTCTTTCTTTTTCTTTTATTTCTTTCCTTCCTTCCTACCTGCTTTTCCTTCCTCCCTTCCTCTTTCTTTCTCTTTCTTTAATGTAATAATAACAAAATAATAAGTTCATATTTTTTTTAATTTTAGAATTTCTTCCTTCCTTTCCTTCCTTTCTTTCTCTCCCTCCCTCCCTCCCTCTCTTCTTTCTTTCTTTCTTTCTTTCTTTCTTTCTTTCTTTCTTTCTTTCTTTCTTTCTTTCTTTCTTTCTTTCTTTCTTTCTTTCTTTCACCAGTGATCTAAGGTCTCCTGTTAAGGCAAGGGGTTGGACTAGAAGACCTCCAAGGTCCTTTCCAATTCTATTATTCTGTCAAATTCCATTAAATTCAATCTGGTCAAATTCTCAGAAATGATTTTGTTTACTAAATAATAATAATAAATTATATGCCACCTGACTTTCAACAGCTGGGTGATTTCCAGTCATTGGCTTTCCATTTCCTCTTCCTTTCTTGTTTGTAGTTTTAATGTTATCTACCTTTATAATCTTCTTAATGATGATCATGTAGTTTATCAGTACAAAAGGTTAATCTGATACGAGTATTATTATTATTTTTAGTTCACTGGAAGGACCTGTTTGCGATCGCTATTATTTATTTCATTTAATGAAGTGCAACAATATGTGAAACAAAACAAAGATAATTAAGATAAGTTAAGCTCAGGTATGTTCCTGATGCTTGAAATAGCACACAATAAGACCTCTGGGTGGTTTCATCTACAGGTAGTCCTTGACTTATAACCATTCATTTAGCGACTATTTAAAGTGACAATGGCACTGAAAAAATGACTTATGACCATTTTCCATATGATCAAAATTCAGATGCTTGGCAACTGACTCATATTTATGACAATTGATCCCCCTTTGCGATCTTCTGACAATTGGGGAAGCCAGATTTGCTTAACAACCGAGTTACTGATTTAACAGTTGCAGTGATTCACTTAACAACTGTGGCAAGAAAGGTCATAAAATGAGACAACACTCACTTATTGTCTTTCTCGCTCAGTAATAGAAATGGTAAATTCAGGACTGCTTGTAATTTGCTGGGTCCCCAGGTCACAAAACCTACGCTAAAATAATGCGGTCTTCAGTTTGGGCTCTCAAAAAATGTTATCCAGCCCTGTGTGAAATCATTTACAGTCCACCAGGCGATCGTTCTAATTGTGGGATATTTTTGGCTAAAACAGATGCGCTGCTTTCATCAAAGAAAGCTCAAATTGTCACTTGGCGTCCGGCGTATCGGCAGACAAGAGACTCAATCTATACGATCAACACAGCGGCTAAAGCAGAGCAATTTAATTATGCCTCTCTTGGATTGCAGGCTGTTTTGTTTCCAGGCTGAGCACGGAGCATCTAGAGAAGCTGGTATTTTGGTTTCTTTGTAATAACATATTCCATCTCGGTTGCGAAAGAGAGGGAGGGAGGCAGAGAGAGAAATACAAAGAGGGAGAGAGAGAAAGAGGGAGGGAGAAAGACAGAGAGGGAGAGAGAGAGGGAGGGGAGGGGGCAGAGGGAGACAGACAAAGACACACACAGAGAGACATACACACAGAAAGACACACACAGAGAGACAGAAAAAAGAGAGAGGGAGAGAGAGAGAGAAAAAAGGGGGGGGAGGGAGAGAAATGGAGAGAAAAAAAAGAGAGAGAGACTTAGAGAGACACAAACACACAGAGAGAAAGACGGAGAAGGAGAGGGGGAGAAAGAGAGATAGGGAGGGAGCGAGAGAGAGAAAGAGAGAGGGAGAAAAAGAGAGAGGGAGAGGGAGAGAGAGACACACAGAGAGAAAAAAGACAGAGAGGGAGAGAGAGAAAGAGAGGGGGGAGAGAGAGAGACAGAGATGGAGAGAGAGAGAGAGAGAGAGAGAGAAGAGGTGAGCAAATTGCAAAGAGAATGAGGTCTCACACCTGCCCTATTCAGTGAACCACTGAACAGAAAGATACTCTGAATTGTTTAGCAACCATACATGCCTCGATATCGAAAGTATTTAAGAACTGAGGGTTGGTTACAGGAGGCATGAGATCCAGTTTGTGCAGGATCAAACATGGTTTTTCTAACATTGGATTTCCAATCCCTATGAATGCGTCCTGCAAGGACCAACGAGGCTTTTTCAACAAGGGAGAAATTATCACGGTCGAGGGGAGAGACTTGAGGGCCACTCAAGACATCTCTAAAGATTGACGTGTCCCCTTAGCATGATCAAAAAAAAAAAAGACATGATCGATCTGACTGCAGCTGGGATGGTGCAATCCACTCTCTACCTGTTTTCAGGTGTGTCACGCATAAATTACATAACAATCCTGTTTCAGGCCTGGTTGAAGCCATCTGGAGATAAGATGGTTGATCTTTCATCTCCCTTTCCTTTCCCCAGGATTAGTCGGTTATTAACACATTAACATACACGCACACACACAATCCCAAAACACCCCCTAATTCTGATCCTTCCATACGTACATTAACTCTTCTCCGGGAAAAGCAGAAAAGGAAACGATAACATTGCTTGTTTAAGATGGGGAAATAACAGATAAAAGAAGGGACAGTTAAAATCATTCTTGGCCAAGCATCAGAAATCTTCCTTTTCACCCAAGGTTCCCCTTAGCTGATTTTAAAAAAAGAGAGAGAGAATGACTGAGATAGATGAGGTCCAAGCAGTGGTGGAATTCAACCAGTTCGCACCAGTTCAACTTTCTGAGCAGTTTGGCGAACTGGTTGTTGGAAGAAATAATTAAGGCAGAGAACCGGGTGTTAAATTATTTGAATCCCACCACTGGGTCCGAGCCACAAGAACTGGACAATGTGGCAGTCATTCAGATGGGAAATGTATGAGATTCCTGAAATCCAGAACTTATTAGCGGTGGAAGTTTAAAACAGCAAAGGCAAGATTGGAAGGCGAGGGAAGAAACCTCCGCTGTGTTGCAATACTTTATTGGCTCAATGTTCGTCTTCCCCTTGTCTTCTCTAGCCAAGACATTGACATCAACCCTGGCCTGAGTTTAAAGTGCCTGTCAGGAAAGCTGATACAGCTCAACCTCATCCCTTATCTCATCGCCTTTCCTTGACGCAGCCGTTGACAAAGCTGCGGCCCAGATCTCTAAGCTCAGCAAAGATTTCCCAGGAACACAACACATTCTATCTACCAGCCCAAAGGTTAAGTCAGGATGTTCCCGTTTTCTCCCAACCAGGTTATTCCCCAATGCTTGGAGCAAGAGAAGAAAAACAACCACCTCCTCCAAGTAAGAGGAATCACCGGGGAACCCTGGACCTGGGAGCCCCTCATATTTGGATATTGTAGGCCACCCGAAGTACAGGTTACGCTAGGACTAAAGAAACAGTGGATTTGCAGATGGGATTGTACTATAACTCCCAGTTCTCCATGCTTAAGGTAAAGCTTCTCCTCGCATATATGTGCAAGGGGCTGTGCTCATCTCTGTTACAAAGTGTAGACATCTCCGTGGTCATGTGGCCGGCATGACTAAACACTGAAGGTGCATGGAACGCTGTTACCTTCCCACCAAAGGGGTCCCTATTTTTCTACTTGCATTTTTTTTTTACATGCTTTCGAACAAGTAACGGGAGCTCACTCCATTACATGGCGCTAGGGATTCGAACCACCGAACTGCCGAACTTTCTGATTGACAAGCTCAGCGTCTTAGCCACTGAGCCATCATCTCCCTTTTTCTCCCAGCTTAGCCATGCTTTTTAGAACCTGGAAGCTATGGGGTTTGGTGGCCTCTAGAAGTCCAGATGTTCTCTGCTTTTTTAGAGTACAAGGCTAGAAATCCCAGCTGATTTCAGGTATCCAGGCATTGACTTGCACCCATCCAGAATGGTGGATATCTCATAATGTCCTCGTGTGGCCAATGCAACACGGGGGTTTGAAGACCTGTGGAAATCTACAGCGTTAAGCCGTTTTCCAGATTTAGTAGCTGCCTCCAGGCAAGACTATACCCTAGTCAGTGCATGTACAAATCATCTTGCCTGGCGTGAGAGACCAGGTGGTCAAAGAAATTAATGATAGTGATGATATCAGCCGGTTTTCTGGAGCTGGCCTGAGTATAGTGGCCATCAAACCCGCTTGAGCAAGGAGATGATAAAGATATCCAATCTAAAACAGACTGCTAGGTTTTTGTGTGCCTTGACGGCAGTGAAAACCATCAGCTACAAGACTAGTGTCCAACTATTTACAAAGTCTGCACTACTATTACTGTTACAATTAATCTTCTCATCACTCCTTATCACCCATCCCCTCTCACTTGTGACTGTATGACTGTAACCTTGTCGCTTGTATCCTAATGATTTATACTGACTATTTCCGAGTATGATTTGACTGCTTATTGTACCCTATGACTATCATTAAGTGTTGTACCTGATTATTCTTTTCTTTTATGTACACTGAGAGCATTTGCACCAACACAAATTCCTTGTGTGTCCAATCCCACTTGGCCAATAAAGAATTCTATTCTATTCTATTCTATTCTATTCTATTCTATGCTATGCTATGCTATGCTATGCTATGCTATGCTATGCTATGCTATGCTATGCTATGCTACTCTACTCTACTCTACTCTACTCTACTCTACTCTATTATTCTATTCTATTCTATTCTATTCTATTCTATTCTATTCTATTCTATTCTATTCTATTCTATTCTATTCTATTCTATTCTATTCTATTCTACTCTATTCTATTCTATTCTATTCTATTCTATTCTATTCTATTCTATTCTATTCTTATTCCATTCCATTCTTATTCCATTCCATTCCATTCTTTTTGTATAGCCAATTTTCCACCGTGGGAACAGGCTGCTAGACTAGATGGACAAGGGGTCCAACCCAGAAAGGACTGCTTATGTTTTTATGGGTTTCCCCACTCCAGAATTCTCAACCAACACAACTCAGATAACACATCCTGGGGGTTTTGGTCCCAGCAAATCTACATGTTATCAAACCTTTAACTTCCTGATTTGAAATTCTGAGTTCTCAGCTTCTCATTCTTACTTTCGGTATCACAAATGCTTGAAGTTCAGCATCAGAGAGACATATTTTTAGAGAGTTCATGACCCCAAATGGGTTTACAATACTAGCAGTGCGGAACTTAAGAAATGTGTGTGTTCACAGCCTGTGAATCTGGCACTTTTAGGGTCTGGGATAACCCTTGCTCAATATCGAAACCAGGGGAAAATCCAGTTCAAATTAAATCTCCTTTCTGCTGTAACCTCTATTCTCCAAATCAGCTACAGCAAAAAGAAGATTTATATATAGATTTCAGAATAGAGCTGGAAGGGACCTTGTAAGGTCTTCTAGTCCAACCCCCTGCTCAAGCAGGAAACCCTATACCATTTCAGACAGATGGCTGTCCAGTGTCTTCTTAAAAACCTCCAGTGATGGAGCATCCACAACTTCTTGTGGCATGCTGTTCCACTGGTTGATTGTCCTCACTGTTAGGAAGTTTATCCTTGATTGAACTCAACCAGCCTTTGGATGACCCAAATCTTCATAGGATCCTTCAAGAAAGGTGGAATTCAAGCAAAATAAACCCATTAACAAAACATGCAGTGTCCAAATAAATAAACCATAATAAGACTTAATATGATGACCTGGGCCAACCTAAAAGCATTAAAGCAGTGATGGATTCCCACAATAGAGGCACTCCCAATTTACTCTCTTTCAACCAAGTCCAACATGTGGTGTGGATCCAACCCATAAGTATCATTTCCTAGAACACTCTCACAACCCTTCTATCTCCTCCATTAATTAAGAGCATCTTAATTTAGGGGGCCGGAGGCTAAAATGTACAAAGACTGGTTACAGGAATTGGATTAGTCTAATGAAAAGAAGGACTGGGGGAGACACGACAGCAGCCTTACAGTTTTTGAGTGGCTCCTCCCAAGATGAAGGGGTCAAACTATTTTCCAAAGGACCAAAAAGCTAAGACAAGAAACAACGGATGGAAACTAATCAAGGAAGGAAGCAACCTGGAATTAAGGAGAAACTTCCGAACAGTGAGGGCAATTAACCAGTGGAACAGCTTGCCACCAGAAGTTGTAGCTGCTTCATGACTGGAGATTTTTAAGAAAGGATTGGACAATCAATTGCCTGAAATGGCATAGGGCCATGATGGCAAACCTATGATAAAACGGGCTCATTTTTCGGCCTGCAAAGCCTGCAGAGGCTTCCCTCAAGCCTCTGGCAGGCCGAAAAAGGCCTCAAATGGGCCGAAAATCAGCTGAGAGGCACAGTGCAGGTAAGTTGGTGGCGGGGAGGAAATCACGCACACATGTGCAGGGGCGGGGGCGGGGGCCCCACGCACATTGCCTTCTGGGTGCTGGCACGCATAAGCGCGTGCGCCATTTTTGACACAGGAGCCCCAAAAGGTTAGCCACCGCTGGCATAGGGTCTCCTCCTGGAGCAGCAGGTTGGAATAGAAGACCTCCAAGGTCCCTTCCAATTCTATTATTCTATGTTCTGTTTTACAGGGTGTGTCTGGTGGAAAAGAATGCGACTGATATGGAATTTTTGAAAAAACCAAAACAAGGTAACTCTGAATTTGGGATTCCTCCAGTAAGAGAATCCTTGCGCCTCACAGCTCCGCTGTCTGGACACCCCTTCCTATCCAGGAACTGAATGTCACTGTGGCAATTTGGCAGAATGCCCTCTTTTATTGCTAAGGTAGGGTACAACATGGCCTGGTATGATGCCATTAAGTTCTCCTTGCACACAGCGTTCTTCTGGGAGGGGGAAAAAAATATCCACAATCAAGAAGCCAAAAATAATACTGAATTTAGGTGCTTCAAGGAAGAAAACCTGGCTTGAAAACAGACTGGGAGATGAAGTTGGCCACCTTCCCAGCTGTGCTGCATTACAAGTACCTTTGCGCCCGTGTGGGGAGTGGATTCTGGGGATTGTATCCCCAGGACCATGTAAACGTTACTTAACTTTATTAAAAAAAAAGAGCTTTGAAAGATAAAAACAATGGGTTGCTTTTTTTTCTCCATGCAAGCACAAATACCCATGCAACCCACCTACACAACTCACAAGAGGTGCGTTACACAATGAAAAGTGGTGTGCTAATAGGTTCAAATATTAACAAAGCCGTTCATTTCCAAGTCATTAGTTCCTCTTAAAAGCCACCTTCTGCATCTGGAGGTCACGTGGAACTAGATTTTACCACAGCCACCCCTAATCCGGTGCTCTCCCAGTGCAGAGAAGTACAGTTCCCATCATCCCCGGCACCCCTTCGTCTTCTCCAAAAATGCGCATTGGGAAATTTTTGGTAAAGGTTTTCTGTTGCTTGACAGCTGTTTGGAAATGAACAGAGAGCTTGCTTGACGTATTTATGTCAAAGGTGATTTCAATTTTAAAGGGCATTACATTAATTTTACATGCTGTATAAAAAAATGTGTGAGAAGAAAGTATATTCACCACGGGAAACATCTAAAACGTAGAACTTGATTCAGGGTGGAAAAAAAGTTAAAAGACTTCAGTGGTATACTTTGAAACGTTTTAGCCAAAAGTAATGTCAATATTTTACCATAACATTTGCAAACGTTTAAAGAGATGATAATCAATAACAAATGTACATGCACTTCCTTTTAAGTTACTGAAGAACGTTACACAAAAGGAAAATAAACCATGTAATGTCCATAATAAGACATTAACAAGAGTTGCAACATCCATAACGTTCTTCCTAAGGTTGGTGTAAGTTTAGTTTCAGAGTTCGGGCTTCTCCCTGGTATATTATATTTTGGCTTTACACTTTTATTAGCAATGAAATCCTTTTAAATTCTACCGTTTCACTCACCTGGCGTTCACTCACGCATTTTCCAAAACAATATCAGTGGTAAAACAGGAAATTTTTCAACCAAACAATAGAGCAGGGAACTTTTTCCAACAGAAAATACTGCATCTCATTTTATCACCAACTGCAATTGCCAAAACAGGTTCAAATTCACTTCCCATGGATGTTCCACTCCAATTTGTGCTGTTTCCCGCTCCCGTCTCAGCTGCTGTATTCAGATCTGGGCATCACATTTTAAGAGGCATCTAGACAACTATGAACAGCTGTAAAGAGAATTTATTAGGGGCCTGGAAACTAACTGTAAGAGTAATTTAATGGTGGAAATAATTCGTAAGGAATGACTCATCTTGCTGATTATTTTCAAGCGAAGGCTGAATAGCTAGCTTGCCTCAGTTGTCTGCTTTAATCCGTGCCTAATAGGGAACTGATAGATGTCAAGGACCCTTTTGATTCTGATTCCATAATCCAATCAACAGCATTTCAAAACCTGCAAACATTCAGCGATTACAGTATCATGCCCTACAATGATATCACAACTTATAAAGGTAGCATCCCACCCACAATCTGACAAGCACTGAATTGAGCAGAAAGCTAATCTCAGGTTTTTGTTAGGAGGTGCCAGGAAATTCTCAAGACCCTGACAAGCCCAGGGAAGCTTCAAAGGAAAACTGCAAACTCAAAGTCCTCCCCATTCCCTCCCCCAAGTTTCCAAGTCACATGAAGAAAGATCAAAGCTACTGGTTGGCTTTAATTCAAAGAAACAAAAATTGGGAGTTGCCCAAACCCAATCTAGATACCCCAACAATTCTCTGTTGCATATTATTTTAGCTTACAGATAATCAGAGTTGGAAGGGACCTTGTAGGTCATCTAGTCCAAACCTGCACCCAAGCAGAAGACCTTACACCATTTCTGCCATTTCTGTCCAGTGTCATCTTGAAAGCCTCAAGTGATGAAGCTCCCACAACTTCCAAAGGCGACTTCTGTTCCATTGATTGATTGTTCTTGCTGTAAGAAAATTTCTCCTTATTTCCAGGTTGAATCTCTCCTTGTTCATCCATTCCCTGTCTGGCCTTCAGGTGCTTTGATAAATAGCTTGACCCCTTCCTCTCTGTGGCAGCCCCTCAAATATTGGAAGACTGCTCTCCTGTCTCCCCTAGTCCTTCTCTTCCCTAGATTAGCCATGCTCAGTCCCTACAACTGTTCGTCATATGTTTTAGCCTCCTGTCCCCTAATCATCCTGGTTACTCTTTTCTGCATTCTTTCCAGAGTCTCAATATCCTTTTTATAATGTGATGACCAAAACTGGAAGCAGTACTCTAGGTATGTTCTTATTAAGGCTTCATACAGTGGTTTTAGTACCTCCCTTGATCTTGACTGTATCCTACTGTTGCGTTGAATATCTCCACTCTGGGATGACTAGGAGATGCAGGCAGAAGTTTTGATTGGAAGGCTACCAGACCTGAATGGGAGAAAGCATGCTTGGGTATAATCATTGGGTCCCCAGTGCTCTCTGAGTTTGCTGGTTTCCTTGCAGACGTTTCATTACCAAACTAGGTAACGCCATCAGTGCAGTCCCAAGGACCCTAACAGCTTAAATAGTCTGGAAATAGTCTATCAGTATCAGTACCTGGATACCTGAGACCAGCTGGGATTTCTAGTCTTGTACTCAAAAAAAGTAGGGAGCAGACGGTCTTCTAGAGGCCACCAAACTCCATAGCTTCCAGGTTCTAAAAAGCATGGCTAAAGCATGGAGAAAAAAAGGGATGCGGTGGCTCAGTGGCTAAGACGCTGAGCTTGTCGATCAGAAAGGTCGGCCGTTCAGCGGTTCGAATCCCTAGCACTGCCTAATGGAGTGAGCTCCCGTTACTTGTCTCAGCTTCTGCCAACCTAGCAGTTCGACAGCATGTAAAAAATGCAGGTAAAAAAATAGGGACCCCTTTGGTGGGAAGGGAACCAGCGTTCCGTGCACCTTTGGCCTTTAGTCATGCCAACCACATGACCACAGAGACGTCTTCGGACAGCGCTTTGCTCTTCGACTTTGTAATGGAGGTGAGCACCACCCCCTAGAGCCGGAAACAACCAGCACATAGGGTGCGAAGGGAACCTTTACCTTTACCTATCAGGTGTAATCCAAGCAAGACAGAGTGGCTATTAATTCAAAAGACAGTTAATGCCAGAATTATACCAACTTTAAGCCAGTTCTAACTCTCGATGGGGGTTGGGCTTTTCCTGAAGGGCAACCTCACAATCTGGAAGGTTACCTGGAACTCACAGAAGATCAAAAGGAGGCCATGCCCTGGAACACCTTCACCCTACTTCAACCTTTCCTGGGACATGAAGGAGTGACTATAGTTACTTGCAGGGTTGTCACCTCTTGAATGGATTACTGTAATCCACTCTATGGGGGTGGGGGGGACATACAACAGAGCATTACTCTGTTGGAAGGGACCGTGGAGGTCTTCTAGTCCAACCCCTTGCTCAAACGGGATACCATTCCAGGCAAATGGCTCTCCAGTCTCTTCTTGAAAAGCTCCAGCGACGGAGGACCTGCAACTTCTGAAGGGAACCCGTTCCGACGATTCTTAAAACATATTATTTCAACAAATATTTCAGATGAGGAGGAGGAGGAGGAGGAGGCCTCTATCTAATTGACCCAACATCTAATATATATATATAAATGAAAAGAAAACCAAAATCAGTCAGCAGGTTAGCCCAAATATTACACTAGTCTTCAAATCCCTTTGTTAACCATCTGTTATTGTATTTAACACGTAGAATGTGTGCGTGTGCGTGTGTGTGTGTGTGTGTGTGTGTGTGTGTGTGTGTGTGTGTGTTCTTCATCCCTGCATTGTGTTCTTTACCTAGAACATTTACTCTTAGGAAGAAAAGGACGTGCCTATTTCCAAAACAAGCACAGGGCCACGGCTGCCCATCATTTCTTTTTTAAAAACTTGTGAAGTCTTTCCATTTTACTCTTGTTTTTCTTTTTTAAAAGCCTTTTTATTCCCTCTATTACTTCTCATAATTACTCCATCTCTTCTATTATTATTATTATTATTATTATTATTATTATTATTATAAAAAACATGTTCCTCTTTTAGGGGAAACAATAAGGGGAAAGATATCCTTAAAAAAAATTATTATTAATATTTTTAAAAAGACAATCCAGAGATGTCAAAAGCAGCGAGTCAGGTAGAGAAACAGTTTCACTCAAATTAATCTATTTCCACATTCCTTTTCTTGGCAGCTGAATCCGCCTCAGCTCAGCCACTTCCAGTTCAAACCAGATGAAACTTTGCTGCAAAACCCGAGAATCAGTTTCCTCCTTGGCAGGCACCCAATCTTCCCCCCCCCCCGCTCCCTCTCTCTCTCCCACACACACACACACTGCCCAAGCACCGTGGCAATGTGGCCAATCCCAAAAGTGTCTCGCTTCAATTCTTATCTCTTTCCTGCCTCTAATGATCTTGCTTCTTATGCAATCCAAGGAACAGAGTGGCAGTCAGGAGAAAAGGCTAAGAATTCTCTCCTCTACCTGATCTCTCTCTCTCTTTTCTCTCTTCCTCCTCCCTCCCTCTCTCTCTCCTTCTCTCTTTTCTCTCTTCCTCCCTCCCTCTCCCTCCGCCTCTCTTTTTCTCTAACCCCTCTTTCTCTCTCCATTCATCTTCCTCTCTCTTCCTCCTTCCCTCTCTCTCTCTTTTTCTCTCCATCCCTCCCTCTCTTCTTCCCTCTCTTTTCTCCTTCCTTCCTTCCTCCCTCTCTCTCCCTCCCTCCCTTTCTCTCTCTCTCTCTCCCTCTTTCCCTTTCTCTCCCTCTCCTTCCCTCTCTCTTTCTCTCTCTGTCTCCCTTCCTCTCTCTCTTCCTCCTCCCTCCCTCTCTCTCTCCTTCTCTCTTTTCTCTCTTCCTCCCTCTCTCTCCCTCCGCCTCTCTTTTTCTCTAACCCCTCTTTCTCTTTCCATTCAACTTCCTCTCTCTTCCTCTTTCCCTCTCTCTCTTTCTCTCTCCCTCTCTTCTTCCCTCTCTCTCTTCCTCCTTCCTTCCTTCCTCCCTCCCTGTCCCCCTGTCCCTCCCTCCCTCCTTCTCTCTCTCTCTCCCTCTTTCCCTTCCTCTCCCTCTCCTTCCCTCTCTCTTTCTCTCTCTGTCTCCCTTCCTCTCTCTCTTCCTCCTCCCTCCCTCCCTCTCTCCCCCTTTCTCCTTCCATCTCACACTCCCTCTTTCCCTTCCTCTCCCTCTCCTTCCCTCTCTCTTTCTCTCTCTGTCTCCCTTCCTCTCTCTCTTCCTCCTCCCTCCCTCCCTCTCTCCCTCCATCTCCCTCTCCTTCCCTCATAAGTCGAGGACTACCTGTGTGACTGGCTCAGGAATTCAAAAGTGCACACATCTTAAAGTTGCCAAAGTTGAGAAACACTAATTAGGATATAAGGAGATCAGTCCCCAATGAAGGAACATTTAGTGCTGTCGTAACAAAAGAAGCAAAAGTCCAGCGTCTAAAATTACATAATTTCACCACCACTGGGGTGGAGTGGAGTCCAGTATAGCCCATTTCTACCATTGTTTAAGCAAAGGCAAAGTACAGGAAACAGCGCTGTGCAACCCAGACAGGGGTTACCGGTGCATCATGCATTTCCACCGTGAGGTTGCACACACTACAGTAGGCAGCTGGTTGACGGTTTGTTTTCACATCTCCCGTCCTTCATAATAATCTTTGCATGGGGAGGCGGGGTGTTGTCAGACCATAAAATAAGGCCAAAGGTCAAGAGAACCCTGTTTGTTGGAGGCTTAATGTCAGCGAGGCTTCAGGAAGTGAAACATATTCTTCTTGTTGTTGTCTACCTGTCTGGCTACAATGTCAGTCTGCATTTTGCTCATAAACATCATATTTTGCAGGGCTCACCTTTCCCACAGAATGTGAGTCCTTAAAAGTCGATCCAGATTTCAACTCCTAACGATTTCTACTTTTGGGGGGGGAAAACTGGGGGAATCTTCCTCCCACCCACTTTCAATTGGACATAGCAGTAAACCGGATCACTTTTTCCCACCCGGTAGCTGGCTGGGGGAAAAAAACCACACACATCTGGCCAGAGGTTCAATCCCCCTAAAATCTCTTTGCCATCGCAGCTTAACCCAATAGGTCACGTCATTTTATTTTGGTGCATTTTATTTTGCTGCTTTGCAATGAGCTTTCTGAGTGGTCTCGCAGAACAAATAACAGGGTTGGAAGAGACCAGAGAGAACCATTCCAGAGAGAACCATTGGGGTGGAAAATGGAAAACGCTGGTCAAATAATACCAGCCTTCCCTGTGAAAGTTGAGGATGATTCCAAGTGAACTTTTCGGTTTGCTGCTTGCAAACCCCTTGGAATTTTGGGGGAGAAGTTTCCCCACCAGACTGCCTACATATTAGAACTATGTTGTGGTGGAGAAAGAGAATTTATTCACAGATGGTAAAATAAACTAAGTCCACAGTCTGTTTTAAGGTTCACCAACATCCATTTGGAAATGCCAGATTAATACCACAGCTCATGACTTTGGGCCAAGGCTCCAAATACCATATAATTATCCAAGAAGCCCAGTCCGGCCTCACATCCTGCAAACCGTCTCCTCCTGTAGGTTTCCCACCATTCAACCCACCCAACCCCCAAGCATTTTTTCCGCCACCCCCAGCCAGAATAAAGGCAGAGAAGCCCTTGACTCCAGAACTAGCTAGTCAATTTTGGCTGAAGATGAAGAAACCCCCGAACTGAGCTAGCCTCTTGGAGAAGGTTGCCCAGGGGGACGGAGCGGTGAAGTAAGGTTCCCCCCACCCCCCCCAGCCCAGCTGGGAGCTCCCTCCAGACGTTTCCCCCCAGAGGGTAGGAGGGTTGTTGTTTTTCACTCCCGCGAATCCGTTTCTGACTTCCTCGCGACGCGTCATGCTCCAGGGCTTTTTGAAGCGCCTTGCCTAAACGGAGGTCCCCAAACGCCCCCTGTAAACTAACAGGCCAACGGGGTCCAAGACCCTGGAGAACCCAACTCAACTCAAGTCAACCCAACCCAACCCAACCCAACTCAACCCAACCGGGCCTGGCTTGGCTTGGCGAGAAAGCGTCCCCTTCTTCGCCCCTACGCAAGGTGCGGCCAAGTGCCTTCGGCTACCCGCCCCTCTCACCTCGACCCTGGGCTTGCTCTGCAGCAGGTGCTCCAGGTAGAGGTCCGAAAGCGCCGTCCTCATGCTGCTGCTGCTGTTGTCCCCGCTCCGCTCGGATTTCAGCGTCATGGTGCAACGGGGGATGGGTGCTGGCGAGGGCGCACGGCGCTTGGCTGGGGCCCCCGGGCGAGAGGCGATCTTCTCCGGCGCTTCCCTGCGCTCTTCAGCCGGCCGAGGCGAAAAGGACCGAGCAGCCGGCAGGCGTCGGGAAGGGAACCGAGGAAGGAGGGCTGGGAGAGCTGTGGGCCCGCCCGCCCGCCCGCTCAGCCGCCGGGAGGGGCCAAACGGGAGGGATTCCCCCCCCCCCCGTCCCCGCCCGGCTCCGCTGCGGCCGCTCCTTTCGCGATTCGGTTCAACCACAGGGCATCGGGCAGAGGCGCAACCGCGCGCCAGCATCAGAGGCTGGGTCCGCCCGGGGTGGGGGGGCTCCCTCTTGCCGCTATCTCTCCTCGCCTCCTTCCCCACCCGGGTGCAGGCCTTGCTTGCAAAGCAGAGGGAGCCCCCGCACGAAGTGTGTGTGTGTGTGTGTGTGTGTGTGTGTGTGTGTGTGTGTGTGTGCCAAGCCACAGGGATGGGGTTCACCTACCGGCCACCATGGTTCCACGGGGCTCTGCCATCTCCTTCAATAAGTATTGGCTTATTGCCCCAAAGGTGCTTTTTTTTTTTTTTTTTTAAAGAGGCCACTGGACTTTCTGGTATTTCTTGGAAGGCGTTTTGCTTCTCATCCAAGGAGCTTCTTCAGCTCTGACTGGATGGTGTGGAATGGAAGGATTCGTACTCCTTGCAGACAGCCGGTCATTTGCATCCTTTTTAGAGGGTCGTTGAGGCCACTTGGAGGTTTATCTGTGTCCTCCAGGTCACCTGAGTGGGGCTCCTGGTTCCTGGAGTCTGCAGTTTTTCCCTCCGGAAATCCACCCCTACACCATTCAAAAGGCGTTCATCCCAAATTGTGTACCTAAATGTCTGTAGAGATTCTCAGTCATCCCAAATCAGAAACCAGGGGCACCACTCAGATGACCCTGAGGACACAGATAAACCTCCAAGTGGCCTCAACGACCCTCCAAAAGGATGCAAATGACCAGCTGCCCGCAAGGAATATCAATCCTTCCATTCCCCACTATCCAGTCAGAGCTGAAGAAGCTTCTTGGGTGAGAAGCGAAACGTCTTCAAAGAAAAACCAGAAAGTCCAGTGGCCTCTTGAAAATGCACCTTTGGGACAACCTGGATCTGGAGGACTAAGAATCTCCATAGACACATTGGCTTATTGAGTACATCAAGGGTAAGCAAGCTGTGATTTAGTATATAGTGTGTATAGTTCCCAGTAGTGATAAATGCAATTTACTCCATCTTTGCAGATCCTTTTTAATATCCCTCCACAAAGGAACATAGTTATTTTCAAACAGTCTTATGCTTGTGTTTGTCAACAAAACTCCTAAATAGTTCACCTTTTTCTTGACCCTAAACCCGATCCTACTACCTGTCATCCTGAGATCTCCCTTTGCAGAAATATGAGTTCAACAGGGTTGTTCAGAGTTTGGATCATGTTTCCTTGGACTGGCCTGCGAGTAAGTCATCTGGAATTTTGCAATAACTCTGCAGTAACCCCGAGGCTGCGTAACTCCACCGCACATCTATTGTGCTCACCTAGCAGAGCACCTGGAGGAAAATCATAACCTAACATTAAAAGCCAGATCTTTACAATCTTTCAAAATCGGATGTTTTGTATCCTTCACCAGTGGTCTCTTAGGGCAGCAGCTTTAGGTTGACTGATGTTCAATTCCCTTGGCTTTGATTTAAAGCAGGGGTGTCCAACCTTAACAACTCTTAAGTCTCGTGGAGTTTAACTCCCAGAATTCCCCAGCCAGCATGGGAAGTTAATTCTGGGAGTTCAAGTCCAGGGGTCTTAAAATTGAATGAGTTTGGAGCCCTGGCAGGTTTCAAAATAAATAAACGGAAGACAACAATGTATATTGAATAAAAAGTCAGGTTTTAGGGTCGAGAAAAAGGTGAACTATTTAGGAGTTATGTTGACAAACACAAGCATAAAACTGTTTGAAAAATAACTGTGTTCCTTTGTGGAGGGATATTAAACAGGATCTGCATAAGATGGGGTAAATTGCATTTATCACTACTGGGAAGAATCTCTGTAATTAAGATAAGTACTTTACCAAAGATGCTTTTTTAAAAATTTCAGATGTTACCAATACATCTGATAATCTGTTTAAACAATGGCAGAAGGATATTTCTAGGTTTATATGGCAAGGGAAAAAAACCAAGAATTAGTTAAAATTGTCAAAATTGGACCTTTCTAATTTAAAGCAAGCAGTGTCGCTTGTAACCGCAACTTGGGTCATTTGTAAGCTACAGCTTATGACTTAGCGCCTTCGGTGAACCTGGCCAACTATGGTCCATTCAGAATCGTGATTAAGCAAACCGTTGCTTAGTCACAGGCTGTGAAAAGCCACCGTGCTTTGTGCTGCAAGCTGCAGACCTTCCCTAATCACCAAGAACAGATGTTCGATGTCTGCGACTCATCCATCTTTCTCTCGTGAATGAATTTTCCACGGGAAGCAAAATCATCGGAATGGAAGACCAAATTTTGGGCTTCCTTGTGAAATCTCCACGAAGGAATCAGGGCAATTGCACAATGAAATAATTGCTTGGAAATCTTTGTGAAACTGTTGCAACTACAGCTGTTGTTTCACAGCTGAGAGGTTTTACATGCCTGTGATCCTGAAGGAAATCTAATGGGGGTGAAAAAAAACCTCACAAAGCACACACACTGGAATTGCTGTGGGTTGCGTTGTAAAATCCCAGTTTTTCAAGACCTTGTAAAGGAAGCTTTGCATTTGACTGGCCTGTTCTTCAACTATGGGAATCTAGATGATTATTGTTCCAGGGTTATTTTTATTCAGACCGCATTTACTTTCATTCCGAGATAATAGCAAAGGTTGGTCTGCTTGTGAAGTTATCAGACAAGGTTGTGGAGTGCAAACAAGGACTTTCCTGGCACTTATAGGACAATATTCTGCACCTTCAAAAGTCTTTTTCAGGTGGACCAGCAAAACACCCGTTTCTTCAAGAAGCTGTATTTCAGTCCAGAAGAACACTGGAAAGAGACAAAAGTATAAATAAGGATTTGAATTACTCTTAAGTCCCATGGGAACTGCCTCTACATTTTCTTAGCTGGGTTTTGGAGAAATTTCTGCCATTGCTTCATTCTGAAATCTATTTTTTTAAAACGTTTCAGCCACCCTTTCTTGTCCTTTTAGCTCTCTGATTTCTTTTTCTCTTCCTCACTCCTTATTAGTTTGTGACAGTTGTGTGTTTTTAAAACTTTGAATATAATTATATGCTTTAAAAAAAGAAAGAAAGAGTGGGTGTTTTTGATGGTGCTTGGCCTATTTCAAACCTATTACTCACGCGTAAATAGCCCAGAAAGCATTGAAACCAAGCGTGGTATGAGTTTATCAAGCTTCCTTGTAGTCTTGTTGACATTGAAGGTATTATGTCTCTTTCCTGTCCTGGAATTTTTAGAGATACATTTTCAAACCAGCTTTCAACTGAGCAATGCTTCCTCTTGGGTATCTGGTGCTATTTAAATCTGCCCACTGAAACAGCCAGCTTGGTTCACCCTTCCCCCCGCTTTATTTTCCGAAGACGTCTGACTTCTTGCACAATGAGATGGTATAATTGAAGAAGGTCAAACCAGGCCATCTTGGAAACAGCTGAGTTCTCACATGCCCAGCTTGGAGAAACATCTGTGTTTTGGTGCAACTGAAGACTCCAGCAAGGAGTGGCGTGAACTCCCATTAGAACAGACTCTGGGGCACAGTGCAGACCTTACTCAGCAGAGTAGGCGTGCTTTCTCCCAAGTGTAACAAGGCTTTCTTGCTACAGTTTGCAGAAAATGAAGGCCTAGCCCGTTGCTATTTTCTCCAATTGGTTACCTTCCTAATGTGGGACTGTACAGCTTCCATGGTGGTTAGAAGAAGAACAGAATCTGGAAAACAACAGATTAGGGGAAGCCTGAAATAAATAGACAGGGGTCTGGCATGGAAGATTAGGTACATGTGAGAAGGTCCAATTAAACTGATTTATTCCTAAAAAACAACTTATGAGAATCTTTGCAACTAACTCTGGTTGTCAAACTGGTGGCCTGCGGGCCGGATGTGTCACACGCAGGCCACGCCCACTCCAGCTCCACAAATGGGAAGAAACTGTCGCAAAACATCACAAGACGGCAATGTGACACAGTGTGATGACCCAAAGGGGCGTGGCACAAAGGCAACACAGACAAATAAGCAAGAAATGTCCTTTTAATATCTCCAACTTTGCCCCCAATGTCCAGGTTACCTTCGGCTGGAGAAAAAACTCACCCAAGAACAGGCTTTAAGTGGAGGAAATTCAATCCGAAAATAAAATACATACAAACTGTAAATAAAAAACTGCACAAACCATGCTGCAGTAATTAACTTGACAGGGCAGGAGAAGGAATTGCAGACTTGAAAGGCCAGCAAAACACACACAGTTGGGAAGACACCAGGAACCCAGATGAGCCTTGACAATACCAGATAATTCACAATTTGATCCCAACAACTTTGCTTCCCTTTTTAAACACTGTGTTCCCAGCTGCAGCTAATGAAGGGAATCAGGGCCCTTTCCTCCCCCACAACCCATGCAACCCACATTGCTCTCTTCTCCATTCCTCCCTGTGTGGCCTAGGATGAAGACGGTGTGGGTCTGAGTCTTCCTCTGAACTCTCTCTCTCTTATTCTACCTCTCCCCTGCTCTGCCCAGAAATTGCTTTCCCCAATTTCTTCCACAGCCAATGAAGCCACTCTTCCACTCCCTGTCAGCTGTTCGGCCTTCCCCTCCAAATCAGATTCTGACAAGAGCATGACACACGGTGAGTTAGACACCCTTGGACTGACTGGTTAACACCTAGATAAAGGTCAACAGAATTCAAGGAGAGTTGGATTGAGTTCGCTTGTGGCAACATAGGGATTCTAGGCTGATTCCTCTCTTAACTCCACCCCCCAGGGTTCTGTCACTCCTTCTCCTACAATGGGTACTTCTTCAAGGCTGCAAAGGGAATTCATCGAGGCTGTTAATGCAAACCAGTGACACCTAACTCTTCATTTTCTAAAATCTTTTGTTCAATTTGTAGAACTTCACCCTCCTTCCAAGATTGAGACCTGGAACAAATTGCAGCTCCCTAGAAGGGACTTTTATCATACAACTCACTTACGTGGCACAGCAAAGAAGGAACATGACCACAAAGATAATTGGGAAGGCATATAGCGCTCCTCTAGGGAAGGAGTGAGAGACGTGAGCCCACAGATCATCCAGGTATTCTGACAACCAGGACCGCCGAACACCTACGGAGTCAACCAAAAAGATCCCTCAGCTTCTGAGACAGAATTGTATCATTTCCCCTGATTTCCTTTGGGAGAACAAAACACAAAATACATTTTTCATCCAGCCATGTGAAGAACTGAGGATAAACCCCTGGCTAAACACGTAACTTCTGTTTACAAAAGGCCATAATTGCCTTATTTCTATATCTTATCATGTAAAAAGCGGGAAACATCCAGAGAACAAATCATTGTGAGTGAAAAAGAAAACATGAGATAGATGGACATGAAAGGATGACTAAACCGATTAACAGATAATCGGAGTTGGAAAGGACCTTGTAGATCATCTAGTCCAACCCCCTGCCCAAGCAGGAGACCCTACACCATTTCTAACAGATGGCAGTCCAATTTCTTCTTCAAAGTCTCAAGTGATGAAGCTCCCATGACTTCCAAAGGCAACTTCTGTTCCATGGGTTGATTATTCTCACTGTCAGAAAGTTTCTCCTTATTTCCAGGTTGAATCTCTCCTTGTTCAGTTTCCATCCATTATTCCTTGTCTGGCCTTTGGGTGCTTTAGAAAATAGCTTGACACCCTCCTCCCTGGAGCAGCCCCTCAAATATTGGAAGACTGCTCTCCTGTCTCCCCTGGTCCTTCTCTTCCCTAGACTGACCAGGCCCAGTTCCTGCAACCGTTCATTGTATGTTTTGGTCTCCAGTCCCCTAACCATCCTGGTTGCTCTTCTCTGCACTTTTCTAGCATCTCAACATCTTTTTTATAGTGTGGTGACCAAAACTGGGTGCAGTATGTTGGGTATATGAATACACCAACTGGTTTGGGTGAATGAATATATAAAACCTAGGATTAAGTGTCTTGTAGCTTTAAGCACAAGAAACTGCAATGTCATTGTGGGTGCGGTTGCAGGCAGCCATATAGGTAGGAAGGGAAACGTAATAGACCCTGCTTCTGGATGCACCTGGTTTCTGATCCTGGTTTCGAGTTCCTGGTCTGATTCCTTGTGTTACCGGTCTCTGGTCTGTCTGCTGTCTGCCTGTACTACTGTATACTCCTGTATGAGATGTCTACTGTGCAAGATACTTCTCTCAACTGAACACAAGGACTGTTTGTTTGGTGAGCTGTGGATTCAGCATTGTCTTTGAGAGAAAGGTATCTTAAGAAGAAGATTTACAAGCAGATAAAGACATTGTATTTACTGTTTAAAAGACTAGGTAACTGGATGGATATACTGGATACTGACATATGGACTGAATGACTCTTCTTAATCTCTGTGTGAATTAAATATCTATTTAAAACCACAAACAGTGTTTTTGTCTCAAGTGTGTGTATACTCTTGGGCCCAGCCTCACTCTCATTTGGCTGCCTGGCTTGACTGCTGCTGTGCACTCAGCTCAGGGGTTTATCCCCAAACACTAACACAGTACTCTAGGTGTGGTCTTACTAAGGCTTTATAGAGTGGTATTAGTACCTCACATGATCTTGATTGTATCCCTCTGTTAATACAATTTAGGATTGCATTAGCTTTTTTGTCTGCTGCTGCATGCTGTTGGCTCATATTTAGCTGGTTGTCCACTAAGACACCAGGATCCCCCTTACAGTTCCTTCTATTGAGCCTGGTTTCACCCAGTCCATATGTGTCCTTTTGGTTTTTCTTGCCTAAGTGTTAGGACTTTGCTTTTCTCTGCATTGAATTTCATTTTGTTAAATATGGTTAAGTCTGTCAAGATCCATCTGGATCTTGAGCCTAATTATACTTAATTATACTTAATTGGTCAATGTAGCTTTTGTTACATTTAAATGAGTGCTTTTCAGACACGAGGACTTTAAAATGTGTAGACTTCAACTGTCAGAATGGAGACAGGATAATTTTCGGAGTCAAGAAGTCGACACATTTTAAAGTTAGTCAGGTGTGAGAAACACTGATTAAGGAAGGCTGGCTTGCTCTCCTCTGCCAGCATAATAATCATTTTCATGTTTTCACTAAACCATTGCAGATCCTGAAATGGTTTGTCTAAACTTTGACCAATTGAGTGCTAGAAACCAGACAGTTGGCTGCCTCCTAGAGGTGTTACAACAGTTTCATTTTCCTTTTGAAAGATATTTAAGAATACTTCCTCATTTGATAAACATGAACATTTTGCATTTTAGAAAGGCAAAAGGTTTTCTCACCCATCTCTTGTCAGTAATGTAATGCCCAAATTCTTTTCAGTATGCAAGTATGTATTTATGGCACTTGTATACTGCTGAACCAAGAATAAACCCGAATGGCAGTTTATTGTATCTCAGTTGCATTAATATATAAACTTATATTTAGAGCAAGCAACTCTTTGTCTAGCCTCCTCAACAGGCTGCTGGAAGGAAGGGGCAGAAACAAAGCAAAAAGATTAAAAAAAATTCATAAGCAAAAATGAATTAGATGAACAGTTTGGAAGAATATGTGTCATAAGATTATGCAACCATTTTAGTATCAAAAATCTTTGACCATGTACATATAGCTGAGGAACACGAGTAAGAAAAATTTTGGGGTTCCATGTTGGTATCTGATTGGTAATTTGGGGAGAGAATACTGGGTTCAGTTGACCATGAAGTTTAATTCAACCAGAATTATTGTTATGCTCTTAAACTTTTATTCAGTTTACAGATTTACAGAGTTGGAAGGGACCTTGTAGGTCATCTAGTCCAACCCTCCAAGCAGACCCTACATCATTTTTGACAGATGGCCATCCAGTCTCTTCTTGAAAGCTTCCAGTGATGAAGCTCCCACAACTTCCAAAGGCAACTTCTGTTCCATGGGTTGATTGCTGGTCTCACTGTCGGAAAATATCTCCTTATTTCCAGGTTGAATCTCTCCTTGTTCAGTTTCCATCTATTATTCCTTGTCTGGCCTTCAGGTGCCTTGGAAAATAGCTTGACCCCATTCCTCTCTGTGGCAGCCTCTCAAATACTAGAAGATTGCTATCGTGTCTCCCCTGGTCCTTCTCTTCACTGGACTAGTCATGCCCAGTTCCTGAAACCGTTCATCGTATGTTTTAACCTATAGTCCCTTTATCATCCTGGTTGCTCTTCTCTGCACTTTTTCTAGAGTCTCAACATCATTTTTATATTGTGGTGACCAAAACTGGGTGCAGTATTCTAGGTGTGATCTTACTAAGGTTTTATAGAGTGGAATTAGTACGTCATGTGATCTTGATTGCATCCCTCTGTTAATGCAACTTAGGATTGTATTGGCTTTAAATAATTAAATAAACTAATATTTAATTGGTTGTCCACTAAGACGCCAGGATCCCACTCACAGTTCCTGCTATTGAGCCTGGTTTCACCCAGTCTATATGTGTCCTTTTGGTTTCTAAGTGCAATACTTTACTTTTCTCTGCATTGAATTTCATTTTGTTAGTTAAAGCCCAGTGTTCAAGTCTGTCAAGATCCATTTGGATCTTGTGCCCATCATCTAGGACAGAGGCGGTATTCAGCAGGTTCTGACCAGTTCTGCAGAACTGGTAGCCGAAATTTTGAGTAGTTCAGAGAACCGGCAAGTACCACCTCTGACTGGAAATTTTACAGTATCCTTCCGCTGCCACGCCCACCAAGCCACGCCCACAGAACCGGTAGTAAAAAAGTTTGAACCCTACCACTGATCTAGGGTGTTGGCTCTTCCTACCAGTTTAGTATCAGTTTGTGACTCTTAAGCATCCTAAGCTAGAGAAGACATTTCTTTCTGTGGGAGGCCATTCCACCCAACCATCATGTGGCTATTTTAAAAACTTACGTCGGATCACGTGTCCAAAACTTCCAGTCTTTGGCCTTGTGGTCACACCTAGGAGCAAAGGGTGTTGCTTAAGCTGCTTTTCAGGTCTGCGTCTTCGAAGCCTGCTGTGAAAAATGATTGAGGGCATCCTAGCCCCGTAAACCCCCCAGACGTAGTCTGGAGACATGGCCATCGAGAGCACCTGGAAGCAAACGATCTCTTGCCACATGACATCCATGGCTTAGCAGACACAGGTAAGGTCGGTTAGAACTGCCTTTTGGACACACCACATACACGCACACCTGCAACGCTGCAAATGTTGGGAAAACACCAAATCAGGAAGTTCATTTGAAACTCAGTCAAAAGTGTAGAACCAAAACTGTTCCTCAATGATCAGAAACCAGGGTGGTCTCCACAGTCCATTCCAGAAACAACAATCCAATATTCTGGGGGCTAATTTAGAAGCCCTTCTAGAGGCCTACTCTCAACTAACTGCAGACCAAAGCCAAGGTGCGCCCAGCAGATTTCAACTGCTTGCACACACACATGGAACCTGGCAACCTTTATGATGTCACTTAAACCTCTGTAACACAACCTTCTTCAACTCAGTGTCTTTCAGGCACGTTGGGATCATAATATTCCAGGCAGTGTTGCAGTGGAGAGGGGGTGTCTTTCACATTCCCAGGATCAAGCTATCATAGATGTGCACATGTGCACAGAGACATGTGTGGCAAGAGTGGTGGTGTTGCCTGTCAAGCAATAGCTTTGCTATTTCTGAAGGAACGCTTCTAATCATGGAAATCTACTATGGTGTAGGTAGGAGGAGAGTAGGCAGAGCCCGAGGGTGGAGTCAAATGAGCCATCAGCCTAGAATCATTACGTTCCCATAAATGGTCTAAGTTTAACTTCTTGAATTCTGCTGAGCCTTAATGTAAAGGCTGTTCCCTTCCCACCAAAGTGGTCCCTATTTTTCTACTTGCATTTCTTATATGCTTTCGAACTGCTAGGTTGGCAGGAGCTGGGACAAGTAACAGGAGCTCACTCTGTTACGCGGCACTAGGGATTTGAACCACCAAACTGCCGACCTTTCTGATTGACGAGCTCAGCATCTTAGCCACTGAGCCACTGCGTCCCCTTGTGCTGAGCCTTATATAGTGCCAATTTAGAGTTGACCATTAATCGATTCAATTTCCGTGAATAGGCATGATATGTGGTCCTGATTCTTCATGCCTGGTAGATGGTCTGGAATGGCTTTCGAAAGCCCTCCTTTAGTCATTAAGAATTGGGCCTTTTTTGTGATGGAACCCAGGTTATACAACCCTTGCCTGACTAAAATCTTCCCTATCTCTCTTTAACCATGATGCAAAGCTCCCTGGGTTTTCTCACAGTTGGTCTTCATTGTGTACAAGCAGAGGCTCTTATATCCTGTTTCAAATTTTGCTGGCCCATTCTCTTTGGGGTACTCTTTGGACTGGCAGAGGGATGTGGTGGCTCAGTGGCTAAGACGCTGAGCTTGTCGATCAGAAAGGTCAGCAGTTCAGTGGTTCGAATCCCTAGCGCTGTGTAATGGAGTGAGCTCCCATTACTTGTCCCAGCTTCTGCCAACCTAGCAGTTCGAAAGCATGTAAAAAATGCAAGTAGAAAAATAGGGACCCCTTTGGTGGGAAGGTAATAGCGTTCCATGCACTTTGGGTGTTTAGTCCTGCCGGCCACATGACCACAGAGATGTCTTTAGACAGCGCTGGCTCTTTGGCTTTGTAACGGAGATGAGCACTGCCCCCTAAAGCTGAAAATGATTAGCATGTATGTGTTAGGGGACCTTTACTTCTACCTTTATGTTGGACTGGAAAGAATGCACTTGGAAAGACGAAGCCCCCATGAAATAAAATAATAAACCAAGCTCTTCCTGACTAATTCTGAGGTTGCATTTAGAAACCTTAAAACCTACCATGGGGGAAGATGCATTCCTCACTGGGTAATTAATTATTAGTAGTATTAATGCTGACTTAGTCTACTGAAAAGACTTTGTGCTGAGGCATCAAGAAAAACAAGGGAAGAAAGTACAGTTCTTCAGGAGATAAACATTCTTTAATTACATAGCTGTATTCTTCAGCTACTTTCATGTCTACGTCGAGCAAATGATATGCAAATACTGAATATGCAGTTAGGGTAACACCTGAAGGGCCCACCTGTATTGGATTTTGCTTGTCAGGCTTTGGGGACAAGACTGAACAAAATAGCGACACCTCCCTTTAGACAATTGCTAGAAGCAAAAGACATTTACTGGTAGCTTGACCACCTCAGATATGGAGATACCTACTAGTAAGGATGAATTAAAGCAGAGGTCTCCAAACATGGCAACTTTAAAACTTGTGGACTTCAACTCCCAGAATTCTCCAGCCAGCATAGCTGGGAGTTGAAGTCCACAAGCTGCCAAGTTTGGGGATCCCTGAATTAAAGAGTAGCAGTAAACAATTTTTTTAATTGAACAGCCTTTTTGATTTGACAGATGACAATTCCGACCCATCACAACCTACAAGACTTTTTTGTAGTCCAACGTCAAGCCATGGCTGGTTCTAGTAAAAGGATAAATCTATGGTTGACTTCAAGAAAGGTTGACTGGATGTTTTGGGCCTCTGCAGGTTAATTTGCTTTCCAGGAGCTCTCTGTAGCTTCTTCAAAATGTTGGAGGCTAGCAAATACTCAACAATTAAGATCTATGCTCAGGTTTCCCAAAACGAAACATTTCCTCTTTCCTTGATCAGTAGGAGATGTTGCTGATAGTACTAGCTTCTTCTTTAGATATCAGTGGTATCTTTGGGAAGACCACCAACCAATCAGAACAGAGCTGGAAGGGACCTCAGAGGTCTTCTAATCTGACCCCTGCTCAAGCAGGAGGCCCGATACAATTTGAGACAAGTGACTGTCTTAATTTCTTCTTAAAAACCACTCTTGATGAACCATCATGAGAACAGTGACCGTGGGGAAGAAAGTGCTCGTTTCAAATCCTCCCTCCCACCACCAAAAAATGCAAAGCCCATCATAGGAATTCATGCAGCTAATGTCCTGGCCTCTAAGAAATCCCGCACAAAGTTTGCGAGCGAAGATATACTGCTGTTCCTCAATTCCAGAATACGATCCTAACAAAACCCACACTTGACACATGTCACGGGCTATATATACCATTGCAACATGTTGCAGAGCCTTCACTTTGCTCCTTATGCAGCCAAACACCATTGGCAAAAAACACAAGAATAATGGAAGTATATTTTATGATGATATATGTACAGCGTTGCGGTGGGCTGGACAGGAGAATATTCTACTCGTTTGAGCGTTTGCGGAAAAAGCCAAAGACGGTTTGATCTTGACTAGGAGTCTGTCTGCTCGTTGTCGCAACCCAACACCTCCATCCTCAGGGCAATATGTTTGTTCCACTTGAGTGGGTGTATCCTCAAATATTTGGCAAAGAACGGGACATCCAGAAAGTTCATCACGGGCTGGAAATAATCGTGATTTCCCTGGAAAACCTGCAAAAATGAGAGGACGGTAACTGTCACTTTTCTCAGACCCTTTTCACTGGTCAGGAAAAAACAAAATGGACTACAGATAAGTCCTCAACTTACAACAGTTCATCTTTGCACCAAATGGAAAAATGAGAAAATCCCGACGGAAGAGGAAACAATGAAGAACATAATGGAAGGTGCAGAAATGAGTCGATTGACAATGGCAATTAGAGAACAGGAAGAAAAAGATTATTATAAAATTTGGAATTTATTCTATGAATGGCTAGGCAGAAGAGTAAGACATCGAAATATGTGATAATAGTATAATATACCATGGTTGATTGAAGTAGATTGAGTAAGAAAAGGAATATAATTTAATTTTTTGCAACCGTCCGACATGCAAAGTCAATGGGGATAACCCTAACCAGATTCCCTTAACCACCCGTGTTCCTAATTTAGCTGTTTCGGTGCTTCACTGAACAATGGTGGCAAAAAAGGTTGTAAAATGGGAAAATGGTTACTTATAGCAACGGTCTCCCTTAGCAACAGTGTTGTGGCCCATCGGGGGCTGACGGAGGTGGCAGCAGAGTCGGACAGTAGTGAGGAGGTTGGGGAGGAACCTGGGCCAATCCTGGAGGCTGAGGAAGGCTCGGATGAGGGCTCTGCATCAGAGGCACAGATGCAGCCAGGGCAGGCTGGCAGTTATCAGCTGCCTTCAGACTCAGACAGAAGTGAGATGGGGGAATTTCTGGAACTGGTTCCCAGCCTGCGCATGCGCAAGACTACCAGAAGACAAGAACAATTGACAAAGCAGGATCGACTCAGGAGAAAGATGATTGGCCCCTCCCATAGGACATAAAAGAGGAGCGAACGGGATGTGAGCTTTTGCAGGAAGCAATTAGTTCGTCTGGTCGATTCAAGCTTTGAAAAGTTCCGTTTGACTCTGTGTCCAGTTTGGACTTGCCCTCTGTCTGGCAATTCGTTCTCTGGCAGCATTTCAAGTGCAATAAGGTGGATGCTTATAAACATTCCCCTGAAAGACCATTTGTGAAGCCTGGCAGGCTGTGAATGAACGTAATTCACAGCCGTGGAAATAAAAGAGGTTTTTGCCGGGACTAAGATAGTGTTTTATGCTTCCTAAGGAAGCCTAGGTCAGAACAAACAGAAAGCTTGGGCTCAGTTGTGATCGTAAGTTGAGGACTACCTGTATAACCGGCTCAGGAATTCTGGAGGGTGAAATTGACACACCTTAAAGCTACCAAGGTTGAGAAACACTGATTAGACCATAAGGAGAGCATTCCCCAACGAGGGAACATTTAGTCCTATCGAAACAAAAGAAGCAAAAGTCCAGCACAGCTCACTTAACACATGGTTCACAGAGCAACATACATTTTGGGCTCAATTGTGGTGATAAGTCGAGGACTCCCTGTAGGAAGAAATGGTACCAACCTGTTTCTCCCCGTGTTGAAGGACGGATATCCAGTTTTGGCCATCTATGCTGGTGGAAAGACTGAACTCCTTTACAAACATATGGGTGAAGGCAGATTTGGCGCCTTGAGTTATCAATCCTGTCACCCGTACGATCTTCTTAAAGTTTACCTGAAGCCACTCAGTTGTGCTGTCAACCTGGGGGAAAGAGACGGAAATTACAGTCGCTCTATTCTGACCCAGCTCCACAAACACAACAAACTCAAAAGATGCCTTTATTAGGAGCGCTGGCAGCTCCAGCGAAAAGTTTCTCTCGCAGGCTAACAAATCTGTCCGTCAGAGAGATAAATAGTTGTCTGCCACACTAATTCATCTCTACCTCCTGCGTTTTATCCCCAGAGTTAGGGTGGGGCTTCGCTAGCAGTGGTGGCTCTTCCGTCCCAAGGACTGGCCCATAGATTTCTACTGCTCTCCTCTCCTCTGCCTTCTGTAAATCCCACATCAGGCTCTGGACCCAGCTGTTCCTCCTCTTCCTCATCAGCCACCTCCGGACCTGATTCTTCTGTCCCAAGGACCAGCCCATAGGTTTCCACTGCTCTCCTCTCCTCTCCCTTCTGCGCAGCTGCATGTCAGGCACTGGACCCAGCTGTTCCTCCTCTTCCTCATCAGCCACCTCCAGACCTGGGGGCTCTTGACTCTCCATCTAAGGGCTGACAGATAGCCCAGGCACACACACACCTCTCTCTCTCTCTCTCTCTGTCTGCCAGCTCCATTTCCTCTTCCCCCTTGGAGCTCCCAGTTTGCCTTGATGCAGACCCTGACTCCCACGCCTCCTCCTCCTCCTCCTCTGATTCAGCAGTGGCCCACAGGCCACAACACGCTCCATCCTTGGAAAACGAAATTTCAGCCTTTCTACTTTCTTTTCCCAATCACGGATTGTGTTAAAAGAATGCAGGTTAAAAGAATCAACTTACAAAAAAGGTCACTTCGTGACTTTCAAATTTAGAACAGCACTGAAAAAAGTGACTCACACTTAACCACTGTTGCAGCATCCCCCGTGTCACCTGATCAAAATTCAGATGCTCAGCAACGGCTTCATGTTTATGACCATTGCTGTGTCCCGGGGTCATGGGATCAACTTTTGGGACCTCCTGACAGGCAAAGTCAATGGGGGAAAAGCCAGATTAAACGACGTCACTAACTTAACAACTGCAACGATTCACTTAATGCTTGTGGCAAGAAAGGTCGTAAAATGGGACAAAGCTCACTTAACAAATGTCTTGATTAGCAACAGAAATTTGGAGCTCAATTGTGCTTGAAAGTCAAGGACTACCTGTACAATATAAAAAAAAGCAACGGACATCTGGACGCAGCAAATACCGCAAAATGGTTGCTCCATCCGATGAAAAAGGCCCAACTAGACATTTATCCAAGACCTGGGACAAAACAGACATCTTTTAAAGACTCATTTAAAAATAGTGGCTCAGTGGCTAAGTGGTTCAGTGGCTAAGACGCTGAGCTTGTCGATCAGAAAGGTCGGCAGTTCGGCAGTTCGAATCCCTAGCGTCGTGTAACGGAGTGAGTTCCCGTTACTTGTCCCAACTTCTGCCAACCTAGCAGTTCGAAACACGTAAAAAGTGCAAATAGAAAAATAAGGACCCCTTTGGTGGGAAGGTAACCGCATTCCGTGCGCCCTGGGCATTTAGTCCTGCTGGCCACATGACCACGGAGACGTCTTCGGACTTTGTAATGGAGATGAGCACCGCCCCCTAGAGCTGGAAACGACTAGCACGTGTGTGCGAGGGGAGCCTTTAAAGATAGGCTAGAGGGGAAGTTGGGCAAAGCCAACATTGCAGCTGGAATGAAAGGAGCCAAAATAACGGAAGACACGGTGCATACAATGAGAAACTAGAGGTTTTCAGGAAGCAAGGCTAACAGAGAAGGGAATTGAATTCTGGGAGTTGAAGTCCCCCCATTTTAAAGCTGCCATGCTTGAAAAACACTGCTGTAGACCTTCAATTTACCTCTGGTCTCCATGCATTTATTCTTCCTTTCAAATTGAGCCGGGCCAGAAAGGGAGACCAAGTAGCAAACACATTGTCAGCCCAAGAGGAGGCAGTAATCTGTTCATTAAGAATGGATTTGCTCTCCATTCCTAGCGGCATGGAACAGCCTAAAGGGAAAGAAAAGAGACAACCGTAGTAGTAACCCACATTTAGAACATAGAATCGTAGCCCTGGAAGAGGCCTTGGAGTTCTTCCAGCCCAAGACCTTCTCAAGGCAGGAGACCTTATACTATCTGTGGTCAAATGGTTGTCCACTCTTGTCCGTTTAACTTCAGTAGCCTCGTTTCTCTACCTCTATCCCTTGTGCCGGATCTTCATTCCTCGAATGGCATTCAATTGTATACATTGCATCCAACTGCTTTTGATCAAAGCATCCTTGTTGCCTTCCTCGTGGGGACCTGGTTAGCAGTGAATTTTTCCCCAGATTTTTAAAATCATACTATTTTTTTTTTACCCATTACAAAGTTAGTCATTTATCTTCTTATTAACCATGCAATCTTGTATTTGTTTGCTCAGCAGTCAACACATGGACCTTTCTCCCAAGTACAGTTGTACACTTGTAGAGTCAGTGAGATGGAGTGATTAAGACATTGAACTGGGACTTAGCTTGAAGTCCAACCTTAGCCACGGAAGATCCCTGGAGACTTAGGGCCTGTCTTCCTCTCTTAGTCCAAAGCACCTCAAAGAGTTATTGCTTTGGTGAAAAATGGGGAAAGAAACTACTAAGCAGGTTTTTGCTCCTATAGGAAAGGTAGCAAAGCTGACTTTTGCAAATCTAATGAATACAAGAATAACAAATGACAGAATTGCAGATTATATTGGTTAGGGAGAAACGTCTCTTTGTGGCATTTTAAGCAACTTCAGTAGCTGTATGTCTCTCTCCGGGTGAGAAAAGTGCTTGATGTGGAGGGTCTTCAAACTTGGCAAGTTTAAGAGTTGTGGACTTCACCTCCCAGAATTCCTGAATTAACATGACTGGAGGAGGAATTCTGGGAGTTGAAGTCCACAAGTCTTAAAGGGGTCAAGTTTGAACACCTCTGATATGGACCTTAAACGTTCTCATTGGGATGACCAGTCCATGGTAGGCAATATGTCTACTACCCCCAGGGGTGTCAAACTCAAGCTACCATAGATGTGCGATTGTGCGTATGTGCGCAGAGACATGTGTGGCAGGTTTGGTGGTGTTGCATGGCATCCTGGTAGTTTCTGAGACCCCACTGCCTCAACCACCCCACCATCCGACGAATGGCAAAAAGAAGGAAAGTTCTTGTTCCATACTGTTCAGGTCGCAGCCTAGCAACTCCATCCTCAAGGTGTTGCGAAAGTTGAAATGCGTTGGGTGGAGACGGAGATAACGGGCTACAATGGGAGGATCGAAGGCATTGTCCTTCACGCTCACTCCATCCACGTTTCCGGAGAATATCTGCAGGCAAGAAGCGAAAAGCGGCTCTGTTTCCATTGGGACATGCAAAGGAGGACAAGAAGAGTGGTACGGTAGCCTAGAGGTACAGCTCTCGCCTCACAATCAGGAGGCTGTGAGTTCGATCCTAGATAGAGGCAGATATTTATCTCTCTCTGGGTCTGTTGAGAATATATCTGCTGAACAAAACTCCACACCGGTGAGAGGAAGGGCATCCGGCACAGGAAGGGCATCCGGCCGGTAAACACTCTGCTAGCTCCATTTAGTTTGCCCATATTCTACCCCGCAAGGGATTATGCGGCCATTAAACGAAGATGATGATGATGATGATGATGATGCAAAAGAGGACAAGAGCTGTTATTAGGGGCCAGCTGGTGTAAGAGATAATCAGGCTGAGCCCAAGGATGGGATCAAACACGCCATCAGTTTGGATTCACAAGATCTATGTCCAGCCCCCTTGACTGGATTCCATTGGTACTTCCATCTAGATTGTTAGTAACAGATTTAACAGATTAACAGGGTTGGAAGTTGTGTATAGGTAACATGAAATAAACTTGTGCTCCTTTTGAACTTAATCTAGAAATCCTGGCTTTCTTGCACCTGATGGCTGGGTGTCCTTGGGCCAGTCCTTTTCTCTCAGCCCTAAACCGTTATCAACTACTTCTGAAAACCTTGGCAAGAAAACTGCAGGGATTTGTCTAGGTAGTCTCCAAAAGACATGACTGAACATTAAAAAAGAAACCTGATTTGCAAACAGCCCAATCCATGTTTGGGCCTCAACATCTCCAGGATGGATTAAGAGAAACGCCAACTCTCTAAATGTTCCTTGTTTATATTTATTACCTGTTTTGAGTTCATTTATTAGAAACTAGCTCGATCCCCGTGCTTCGCTACGAAACTATGTGGTCAGGCTTAGTTTTTGGGGTGGAAAATAAGGGGGAAAAAATTCTGCCTCTACCTACCAGCATCCATCGGTATTCATCTGGCTAAAGTCCTGTCAATGTGTGAGAGAGTTGAAGACTGTTTGGAGACTGAAACAGTATTTGCTGTTTGTGAGCAAGGAGACAGCAAGGAGCCTGGGCGTGGCTTAGCTCAACTGTTCTGGACTAAAGCTGCTTGGTGCTGTGAAACTTCTATCCTCTGCTTGTGTTTTGCATTTGGAACAGATTTCTTTTCAGGTGGGAAGGGGGAGTAGAGCTCCTTAGCATCAGAGCGTGTTAATAATAATATACAAAATACTAATGCTCTGATGGTCATTTTAAAAAAAGTCCTTTCTTAGTCAGCACCTAGAACGCAAGAGGAACATACGTGCCAAATTTCAAGTTTGTAGGCTTTACAGTTCTGGAGATTTTGTGTGGTATTTCACTTTTATAGGTATAGATTTATTACCTGTTTTGAGTTCATTTATTAGAAATCAAATCTAAAAGACTTCAGAGACAGAGCTCCAAAGTTTTCTCAGTTGCAACATGGAAGAGCTTTTCCACAACATTCTCTGAACTGAGTTTTTGATTTCTCCATCTAGCCCATGCCCCAATATTTTTATGCCCATCCGAATCTTAACCAGGTCAAGCCCTGCTTAGCTTCTTTCTAGCCACAGTGAAAGCTCAGCTGAATAATTCGCCCTGGTTTGACTTCTTTCCAGAAGATGCTAAAATGTGCATTGTTCCAGGGAGCTTTTGCTGATCAAACCAACCCCATGAAGGTTTTCTCATTGTTAATTGTTAATTGAACCCCAGGCTGTGATTGTTACTGGGTTATCAATATTGTTGTTTGTTCAAATATTGCATGCATCTTTCTTAATTTGCCTTATGGTGGATGTTTTGTTGTGGTGTCTTATCTTATTATTAACTGCCTAGCAGATTATATATAACCCAAATGAAGAAATAGAACAGAACAGAATAGAATGGGGAATAGAATAGAATTGTGCTTCCCATATAAGTTAACCAAAGCCAAGGAGGGATCCACCGGGAGTTACTCATAGCCCAACAATCCTTCAGGGATCTCTTCCTGTTTCTTTCAACAGTGTGTGAGTGGATTTGGGATGCTAAAATAGGATTCATACAATGCAATAGGGCTTTAACTTGGTTTGGATTCAACTGCTTGCTCAACAGATCATGGTTAAAAACCAACCTTTTAGAAAATAGGAAGGCTTTCAAAATGAAGAATGTGCATGTTACCGTACCTATATACCCTTTTCTTTAAATGTAGAATAGAATAGAATTAGGAATAGAGAAGAGTAGAGTAGAGTAAAATAGAGTAGAGCAGAAGAGAAGAGAATTAGAAATGGAATGGAATGGAATGGAATGGAATAGAATAGAATAGAATAGAATAGAATAGAATAGAATAGAATAGAATAGAATAGAATAGAATAGAAATGTTATTGTCACTTTGAATGTACACTAGTCAGCATACGCTAAAATAAAATTTCACTGAATTCAGCTCTCAAAATATAACCATTATGCATATACCCCATGTACACACACATACTGTATATGACACAGAGAAACATCACAGTCTAATTCGAATGTATACATATACATGGCGGGGGAGGGAGGAAGAACCTTGTGAGTTTACAACACATCTGGCATAAGCAAAAAAGCTGTTACAGAACCTAATAGTCCTTCTATAGATTACAGCACTGCCACCTCCTGTCAGTCATTCATGTATGCATCCCATTTATCAGCAAGTATAATCTGAGCTGTAAAAGCTCCTGAAGTCCTTGTGCCAAGCAAATCCACATTCTGCATTAATACACACTGGATTCTTTTCAGCGATATGCCTAATATTCGAAATGCTGTGTTATGTTCTTGCTTTGTTCTCCTTTTGTGGTGCTTAAGAAAGACGGGAACATAGCTATTCTTGCATTCTTTCTCAGGCACAAGTAATCCTCTATTTAGCCTTTTTTTCTACTCCAATTATAATGTTTTTGGTTTTCTCATATTGAAGAATTATTTGGCAACTGCAACCTCAGATTTAATGCAGCCTTTTCCATCCCAGATATATTAAATCCATTGTTATTATTGCAATCACCAGGAGATAACTAAAAGTGGAAACCAGCTCTAAACTTCAACTCTGCACATAGCAAATTTAAAGATTTGCAGACTCAACATGTCTGAAGCGTACTGCTGTTTTTATTTACGGGTTGACCCTCTTGAACATGTTCTGACCAAGGCTTCCTGAGACAGTAGCAATCACACGCTGTTCCCAAAAGCCTTTTTTAAAATTATTTTAACGGCTGTGAATTATATGCATTCACAGCCCGTAATGAGTCCCAAACAAATAGTCCAACAGAAGTCTGCCACAGTCTTTCGGGATAAGGCTGATAAGCACCCACCTTTATCTCCCTTGAAAGGCTGCCAACAACTAAATTGCCAATTAGCTCTACAAGGCCAAACGGAGCACAAAGTCAACATGGAGCTACAGATTTTAAACCAACCAGAATGAACAAAGTTGCTTCCTGCAAAGGCTCATGTCCCTTTGCTCCTCCTTTATGTCTTATGGGAGGGGCCAATCATCTCCAAGCCTTACTCCCGAGTTGCCCCTTTTGTCTTAACTATTCTTGCCTTTTGGCAGCTCTGCGCAAGCGCACACTGGGAACAGGCTCCTCTGCCTCGCTGCAATCAGATTCTGGAGGCTCCAGAGTCAGCACATAATTTCCAGATGGCCCCGGCCCCATCTCTGTGTTGGATGCAGGACCCTCGACCGAGCCCTCCCCAGACTCCCGGACTGGGCCATGTTCCTCCGCACTGTCCAACTCTGCTGCCAGCTCTGCAGGCTTCCAGTGGACCACAACAGAACATGCCTTCTAGCATGAAATGATGGTTTGCATTCTCAACTGTATTAGTACATTTTCAAACATCTTTCTGGTTTCTGATTACAAGAGAATCGCTAACCAAAAAAAAATTACCATTTGAGAGTTGGTAGAATTGCCTTTATAACTCTTCCAAGTCTCTCCATCCAGACTGTAGAAGATTTGAAACTGGGAGATGTAATAGTTGGTTAATTTCTGCCGAGCTCCTTGGGTCTTGATTCCATGGATGATCTTGGATTGGAGCAAGTCCACCTGGACAACAAGAACACTCTTTTCTTTAGGAAAGCAAAGTTTCTATAAAGCATCTTTCCTCACCTTCCAGATGTTTAGGAGGGCACCTCCCAGAGTTCCAAATTCAACACAGCAATCATGGACTCACCACACATTGAAAAAGGCTACCATAGTAGAAAGTTATTGGCAGATGGAACCAAATGGACCACAGCTAAATATATCAATGGCCTAAGCTAGTAAAAAAAATAAGGGGTCCTTGGTATTCTCTGAGCTTGCAGATGTTTCATTACCCAAACTAATTAACCTCATCAATGCTCTGCATTATCCCTGCTGTCAACACTGATGGCGTTACCTAGTTGGCAGTGGTGGGATTTAATTTTTTTTGCTACCGGTTCCATGGATGTGGCTTGGTGGGCATAGCAGGGGAAGCATACTGTAAAATCTCCAGTCAGAGATGGCATTTGCCACCTCTACTCAAAAGTTCTGCTACTGGTTCTCCAGAACTGAACCTGCTGAATACCCACTCTGTTAGTCGTATAACGAAACATCTGCAAGAAAACAACCAGGCTCAGGACCCCTCAGGTCAACCCTGAAGCTACAAATATTCTCCCTTGTTACTAGTAAACAGTAGCTTCCTCGGTTCACAAAGCAAACTAGAAAAGCAAGACTGATGATGGCATTTTCAACTTTTCTGTCTCGAAGGATGAGAAATCGACAGAATGCATAGGGAAGGGAAGGGCTTAGCTACAGAACTCAAATGCATTGCTTCTCATGCATTGGGAAATGATAAGATAGGACACAAGGTCTTCTAGAAGATTCTGAGGAGAAGAAGAAGGTTTATATAAGGATAACTATCTGGAAGCTGTCCATTTTGCCTATGTCAAAAGGACATTTGTCCATTAAACAGAAATGGCTGTTGACCAACATTCGTACTGCCACTGGTCTCCTTAGGAGCTGTCCTACTACCTTCAAAGAACCTACTGCTGATCTAGTTCTTGGGCTTCCCTCCTAGTACACGTACTACATGGTAGGATACATGAACCACCTGTCACCTTACCTCCCTTTAAGACCAAATATCACCACTTAAGATCACCGTAGGGAATTTAAAGGGTGACTGTCGTTTCAAATGGTGGCAGAGGAATCATTGCTATTCAGATATATTAGACCTAATCTAGCTTGAAAATTTTCAAGCGCAATAAAGCTGCTAATCTTAAATAGCGTGACAAGTTCTAGTTCTTGTGTATTACAAGGTCACTTTAGTGAATTACTTTCACTTTCTCTATTGTCCAAAAGAAGAAGAGGAGTTGATAATCATGCATCTTATAATGCTTGTTTGTTATTTACCTGTAGAACCTCTCCATCCTATTGGTCAAGCTTACCTGGATCCAGGAGTTCTTTTGCTCACTCCTCCAAGCATTGATTGAGCCAGAGTTGTCCAACCTGGCCAGACTGGGGACCCATCCACCTTGGACCAAAGGAAAAAGACAAGAGAGTAGAACGTGAAGATTTGGCAAGTTGTTCCTCGCAGCCAATTAATCCAACCAGAAAAACCTTGACAGAATTCTTCAGAGAAGTCAGAGTCTCCACACACAATGCTGGGTCCTTAGAGTGTTTTTGCCTTTTGCAAAGGCAAAAACCTTTTGAAACCAGGCTTATATTCCCTGGAGGGAGGGGCCATTATGTTGCATCCTTACTCCCAAGTTGCCTGTGCTGCTTCTCTTCTATGAGTCATCCTGCGCTGATGCGCACTTGGCACAGGCTCCTCGGGAAACTCCTCGTCACGGCTGCCAGCCCCCACAATCCCTGAAGGCGGCAGTCCACTCCCTGATGGTTCTGGCCCCTCATCAGAGTCATTGCTCTCCTCAGCCATCTGCACCTGCTGCCGGCTAACCACAACACTGCAATAATATTTTGTCTTCCCCAAACTACTTATATTAAAATAGATGGATAGATGGACTGGTGATAGAAGCAACCATCCAAGAATGTATATAATTGCAAATAATGTTATGATTTCATTGAATATTTGTTAGTCTTTTTCACAATAAAATCACGATCTTCTTCTTTTAATGATTCCATAAACCAGGCAACTGGACAGTCTGGGCAACTGAACAGAGCAGAGTGTTTACTGGCCGGATGCCCTTCCTATCACCAAAGCAGAGTTTTGTATCAGCAGATACATTCTCATTGTGCCCTGAGAGAGAAATATCTGCCTCTACTTAGGATCAAACTCACAGCCTCCTGATTGTGAGGTGAGAGCTCCACCTCTAGGCCACCGCAGTGCTCCTTTTTCACAATAAAATATTCCTAGACAATTAACCAGTGGAATAGCTTGCCTTCCGAAGTTGTAGGGGCTTCATCACGGGAGGTTTTTAAGAAAAGACTGGATTGCCGCTTGTCCGAAATGGTATAGGATCTCCTGCTTGAGCAGGGGATGGACTAGAAGACCTCCAAGGTCCCTTCCAGCTCTATTCTGACTGACCATGTCTACACAAAATCCCCCTTCTTTCTTAACAGAACCCCTCCCCAAAATAGAAGAAAACCAGGATCCAATCAGGGAAGAAACCAAAATTCCAATTCTCACCAGAGTGTTCTGAAGCCGTGATCTGAGAATCAGCAATATATCCTGAAGCTAAGCCCAGAGGACTCTGGCAATCTGAAACCAAAGGGTTAAAAAAATACGGCAATAAAAATGACCGTTGATCACACGATAGACCCGATTTTTGAGTTCTTTTTTGTGGCAGACCTTATGTCAACTCATAAAACATTCCTGTGCCTGTTTTAGTAGTTGCCATTAAAAACAGGGAGGAGAGAAAGGAAATCTGGAGAATCAGTGCAGCAGTTTGAAAGCGAACATTCCAACTCTTTATCTTTAAAAGACTGTAACTAAAATACCAGAGTTTTTGCCTGTGAATATATTGAATTGGAGAACATGAATGATGACACCCAGCCCTGTGAATGTGCTCATCAATTGGAGAATCTGATTGATGACACATCCGGGGGGAAAAACAGGGTCACAGATGACTGTAAATTATATAGGCCAGAGTTGGCTTCATACAGGGCATTGCCAGTATGTCACCTCTAATGAATCCTTTGAAGTTTTTTGAAGTTTGGCTCGAGGATCGTGATTAAATTAGGGCAATTGCTGCAATCCTGACACCTTAAGCCATTGCGGCAGAAGTAAAATGAGCACGCAGCATGGTTCTTAAGCGAATGCTGTGGTCCTTAAGCAAACCGATGGTTCTCTGTGGATGTGGTTATGCCAAAAGCCAGAAGGAACTGCCAGTTATTGGCAACAATGTCATTAACAATGGCCACGTGGCCATGAGATGTTGCATACCGTCATGAATACTGGTAGTCCTCGACTTACGAGCACAATTGAGCCCAAAATTTATGATGCTGAGTAAGAAATTCGTTTTGTGCCTTTTAATGACTTTTCTGGTCATATTTGTTAAGTGAATTACTGCAGTTGTTGAGTTAGTCACATGGCTTCCTCGTTGACTGTGCTGGCCAGAAGGTCACAAAAAGGGACTACATGACCCCAGGACACCGCAACCGTCATAAATATTGCCAAGGATCCAAATGTAAATCATATGACCCTGGGGATGCTGCAATCAATGGTTGTGTAAGTGCAAAAAATGGTCATGTCACTTTTTCCAATCTCGTTATAACTTTGGTCACTAAATGAACTGTTGTAAGCCAAGGAGCACCTGTATGGGCAGGTTGCCAGTGCCTGACAACCTGACCGTGATCACATGACCATGTGGGGCGCAACCATTATAACTTTCAGGACATCAACAGGGGTAGGATTCTATCGGTTCGGATCGGTTCGTGTGAACCGGAGGTTAAATTTGCATGTGGTTTGCTGAACCAGTATTTTGAACTGACCAGCTGGCCCTACTCACCCCTCCCCTCCCCGGAGTCTCCACGTGACCCATTTTTGATGCAGGTAAGTGCAGGATCTGCACGGAGGCTCTGGGAGTGGGAAAATGGCCCTTTTGGGACTACCGGAAGTCGCAAAATGGGCCCTTGTCCAGCTTCCAGAAGGCCTCCAGAGCCTGGGGGAGGCTGTCTTTGCCCTCCCAGAGGCCCGAGGGAAACCTCTGAACCCTTGGGAAGGTGAAAATCACCTTGGAAAGTTCCCGTAGGCCACACTCACCATGGCCATGCCAACCCAACAGTTTCGGCAGTGAACCGATTGCTGGGATTTTTGAATCCCACTCCTGGATGTAAGTCCCCCCTTTTTTTAGGTTAGATACAACTTCAAGTGGCTGTGACTTGAAGCTGTTGTCGAGGACCTCCCTAAAGATGCTCCGTTTCTCACCTTTGTTGTACACGAGGAAGAGGGCACTCATTCCTGCCTGTTCGTGTTCACTCACCACACACTCCACTCGCCAGATCCCGGGATGAGATGGTTTCATTTCCACAGTCTCAAAGGCACCTGCCCGAAGTTGCAAGAATAACAGACAATCAACAGATCCCTTGTTCTGGCTGCTAAGTTTTATGGAACAAGATTTCAATCTCTGATTGTATAAGGCTAGTGTCCATGCCCATAGGATAGGTTGATTTTAAGGATTGCTAGTATACTTGTAAATCATTGGTGGCATAGGAGTGGAGAGGGGGAAGAGGAGGAGGAAGGAGAAAGAGAAGAAGAGGAGGAGGAAGAGGAGAAAGGAGGAGGAAGGAGAAAGAGGAGAAGGAGAAGAAGGAGGAGGAGAGAGGAGGGGAGGAGGAGGAGGAGGAGGAGGAGGAGGAGGAGGAGGAGGAGGAGGAGGAGGAGGAGGAGGAGGAGGAGGAGGAGGAGGAGGAGATGATGCTTCAGTGGACTATGGATTCCTCACTGGTTTAGTTTTATTTATGCAATTTCTATTCCACGGATCAGGTTCTGCTTAAGCAGAGACTGGACTACCATTTATCAGGAATACTGTAATCTAGTCATTGAATTTCTGCATTGTGAAAGGGTTGAAGTAAATGATTGTTAAATCCATTTTCATCCCTGTGTTCTCCCAGAAATAAAGGGAGGAGAGGTCAAAGATGACAAAAAAAAAAAAATCCTGGCTCATTTTAAGCTTATTTGTAGCTCTGTAAATCAGTTTATCTCCACCTCAACAACTTTAACAAGTGTTAAGTTCAACTTCCAGAATTAATGACCTGCTGGGGAATTCTGAGAGTTGAAGTCCACGCATCTGGAAAGTCGCTGAGCTTGAGAGAAACAGCTGCTTCAAATACAGTGACATGTCAGGAACGAACTAGAGGATGTATGTGGCTACCTCTAAGTTTATCCTTCCATGGTTAAAGAAACTGTTCTTACTAAATTCAGGTACGAACCGGCAAAAGGTTCAGCCACTCATACTGTGCCTCACCAGGAAAGAGGTTGTAGATGGCCAAACGGTACTCCTCAGCCATTCGGATAGTGAACACCTGCCCATGGAAGTGGACAGCGTGGATGTCCTCAATGCCACCTGCGTTCAGCAGGTACCACCTGACCCGTTGATGTAGACCCATCACAAGGCCTGGCAACGTGTCTCTCACATGTCCATTGATAGCTGAGAAAATAGAACGAAGAACAGTTCAAATATAATTCAGCCCCGTCTTAATTAGCAACTTAGAGTCTTAAGTACAATTGAAGAATACTATTGCTAAATTTGCAAATGATACAACAGTGGTGGGACTCATCTCCAGGCGGTGGGGGGGAGAAGTCTGCCTACCGAGATGAGGTGGACCAGTTGCTTTCATGGTGTAGAGACAATAAGTTGGTCCTCAACACTAATAAGACCAAGGAGCTTATAATGGGCTACAGAAGGAACAGATCAGACATCCAGCCCTTGCTTATCGATGGACTGAGTGGAGCAAGTGGCCAGTTTTAAGTTTCTGGGTCAGAGGTGGTATTCAGCAGGTTCTGACCAATTCTGGAGAACCAGTAATGGAAATTTTGAGTAGTTCAGAGAACCGGCAAATGGAGACCTCTGACTGGAGATTTTGCAGTATCCTTCCCCTGCCACCCCCACCAAGCCACGCTCACGGAACCGGTAGTAAAAAATGTTGAATCCCACCACTGTTCTGGGTGTTACCCTAAAAGAGGACCTGACCTGGGGTGCTCACATTGCAGCCCTGATCAAAAGGACCCAGCAAAGATTATACTACCTGAGACTTCTCAGAAAACAAAACTGAATGAAAAACTGCTGGTGACCTTCTCCCGCTGCACCACAGAGAGTATCTTAACTTACTGCACCTGTGTAGGGTTTGCCAGTTGCACAACGGCAGATAGGACAGCACTCCAGGGGGTGAACGTCATTGCCCAGAGGATCATTGGTTGCCCTCTCCCCTCTTTGGAAGAGCTTTATAGCTCCCACTGCCTTAAGAAAGTTCAAACCATTCTCAAAGATCCATCTCCCCACTTTTTTTTAACTATTACCATCTGGCAGATGGTACAGGATAATAAAAACAAGGACAAATAGGCTGAAAAACAGCTTTTATCCCAGGGCAGTAACTCTATTGAATGGTGTTTGATTTTGTTGTACGAAGTACAATGACAATAAAGTAAACTAAACCAAACTAAATTTTATGAAAATTCACTGCAGTAACATAGTTGTTGAATGAATCTGGTTTCTCCATCAGCTTTGCTTGTCTGAAGGTCGCAAAAGGGGATCACATGAGCCAGGGACACTGCAACTGTCATAAATACGAGCCTCTGGCAAGTGTCTGAATGTTGGTCATGTGACCTTAGGGATGCTGCTACGATCGTAAGTGTGAAAAAGGTCATGAGTCACTTTTCTTCAGAGCTATTATACCTTTGAATGAACTGCTGTAAATCAAGGATTACCTGTATTTTGGAGGTTAGTTATGTTCTGACCTAGGCTTCACCAAAATCACGAAGCAGATTCCTCGTCCCAACAAAACCCTTTTTTATTAGGCTAATGTGAATTCCTCTCATTCATATCCAGCAAAGTCCTGGCAAACAGTCTTTCAAGGGTGAATTGCAACCACAGACCTAATCAGTCTGGAAGATTTGCAGGCCGATAGCTTCCAAGTGCAACACTTGTACAAAGAAATACTTGGCAAGGAGTCTCTGAGAGTCACAAACAAATCACACTAATTAAATGAAGTAATTGTCTCCTGCAAACACCACTTCCCTTTCTCTCCTCTTTTATTCCCTATGGAGGCGCCATTCACTCTCCACCTGTGGCTTTACTCCCCAGTCGACCCTTGTTCCTTAGCTTTCCTTTCTCCTGGCAGCTCTGCGCATGTGCACATTGGGAACAGGCCTCCAGCTGTTCCTCTGCCCCACTGATCTCCAACTCCGAAGGCAGCTGATAACTGTCAGAAGGCCCTGGCCCCATCTCTGCCTCTGATGCAGAGCCCTCTTCAGAGCATCCCCCAGACTCTGGGACTGTCCCATGATCCTCCCCAACCTCTTCACTGTCCGAGTCTGCCACCAGCTCCACTGGCCACTGGTGGACCACAACAAGTTGGGAGTCTAGAAAGAGAAGCAGGAGAGAACAGAGATGGAAGGAAGGTCCTTACCGTAGAAGGTGTGGTTGCTTTTAAGGACAGGATCATCCATCTGGATTCGGCAAGGAGACGGGCAGTTCCTTTCAAAGTTCTCAGCAAAATACCAACTCTTCGTTTCATCAAAGATGGTGAAGAGTAAGGAGAACTCTTGAATAGACAATTGTCTGGTGTGTGTGGTGCGGAGAACCCCAGCCTGGCAAATAATCAGAGGTCCAATAAGCCCGGAATGCAAGTCTTTTTCCTGAAACAGAAGAGGGAGGAAGAGAAGCAGAAAAAAAGAATAATATTGCTTTAGAACTGTCTTATTATTTTTTTAAAAAAAATTCATTCAGAACATCCCAGGGAATGCTTACAGGAGTGTGTTTGTTTATCATTAGAAATGCATTAAAACACCCTTGAAATTGTCTTTTTATTATTTGCTTTGAATGTTAATATATTTGGCTTTAATGCTGGCTTTACAATTCACAGTTGTAACTGTATAATTTACAACAGAGATATAATGTGCTTAACTAACACAAGGCTATTTTAATTTCTGTCGAAAGAGCTGGCTTAGTTAATAACCCACCGTTTATATTATAAACCACCATTTTATTATAATCCAAACAGTTGCATCATAAATCGCTTTATTATTATATTAGTTGTTATTTTATTACAAACCAGCGTATATGTACACTGGCCATACATCCTTTTATTGTAAAGGACAGTCCTTTGGAATTTATATATTTTTCGAAAATGCACTTTTCTCCCTTATTTGGGTCATTTATCTGGAAAGCAAAATTTAAATTTGACAGAAGCCTTCCTAACTTATTTTGCACATCATTTTTTTTTTAAAGAATTCATCCGAACAGAGATTGTGGTGCTCAATCTGTACAAATTCCTGATCTGATTTTTCAGGTTGCTGTATCCCTAAACCAGAGGTGGGTATTCAGCCAGTTCTGACCAGTTCTGGAGAACCGGTAGCGGACATTTTGAGTAGTTCGGAGAACCGGCCAATCCCACCTCTGATTGGCCTCGCCCCCATCTATTCCCTGCCTCCTGAGTCCCACCTGATTGGCTGGGTCTTCTTTGGTTGCCCTGCACAGGAGAACAGAGCTGGAAAGCAGGTTAGTGGGGTGGGGAGGGAATGGGGATTTTGCAGTAACTTTCCTCTGCCACGCCCACCAAGCCACGCCCACAGAAACAGTAGTACATTTTTTTGAATCCCACCACTGCCCTAAACATCTGATATTGGTAACCCCAGTAGTAAATAAGAATTCGCCATTTACCAAGTTAACACTGGAAAAGTAGGCCCATGCTTTGCAGTCGAATTCACTGGTACTAGGAGCCATTTCAGGCAACACCTTGAGGGAGTACTGGCGAACCTGGTTAGGCTGAACAGCCTCTGGTCTCTCGTATTCTCTATCTTCCTGACTGCCTTCATATGGCAGTAAGTTAGAATGGAAAGAATAAGGTCGGGAAGCCATGTTCTTGAAAGTCACCTAATATGAGGGAGAAATACGCGAAGTAGAATTAGGAGAAGGGTGAAGAACGCACAGACTTTGAGCTATGGGAGATCCTAAACCTTCCTTCTTTATTCTAGGAGCCATGGTGGCGCAGTGGTCAGAATGTGGTATTGCAGGCTAACTCGCTGCTCACTGTCAGTAGTTTGATCCTGATCAGTTCAAGGTCAACTCAGCCTTCCATCCTTCTAAGGTTGGTAAAAAGAGGACCCAAATTGTTGGGGGCAAAATGCTGGCTCTGTAAATTGTTTAGAGCGGGCTGTAAAAAAGTACTATGAAGTGGTATATAAGTCTAAGTGGCTATTGCTGTTTTCTAGATCCTTGGAAATCTTAATGGTGAAAACTATCAACAAAAGCCACTTGAAGCACGGTTGGTCTTTACCTTTAGGAAGCCATTAGAAACAGAATTTTCCCAGAAGTTTTTTGGTGACCATAATGTCCAGAATGATTGTAACTGTAGCTGTGTTTTGAATGATTTATTGATTATTGTTTTAATTTAAGCTATGGGTGTTTTATTTTTATTACTGCAGAGCCTTAGGATTGTGGTGAGTGGAAACAAGCAAATAAAACCAAGGAGGTGTGATTTATTTAGAACCTTCAAAGAGCTGGTTTCATTTATCGTATTTTGGATGTGAGTTACACACCAGACGAGCAGAACAAACCAACCCTCGGGTTCCGACATTGCTCGCACAAAAAAAACCTGTTATGTCTACGTTGGCTGGTTCACCTTTAGAGAAAGAAGAAAAAGAGAACAAGGAATTAGAGCCATCTTTTATCCCACAACTTATCCTGAGGTGGTCAGATAATGATCCAATATTTTCATCTTAGAACTGCTGTGATTTTCACCTTGACAGTCTCAAAATGGCTGAGTTGGAGATTGCAAAGAAGATAGGCTAGAGACTTCAATGTGGCAAACATAGATGAGGGATTTAAATGACAAAATATTCCTTTTTTATAAATAAATAAAAAGTCCACTTTAATTATCGGAGATTTGACCCGCTAATATTTTCCACCCACAGATCTATATCTCACCACAATTGTATCTTCAACCTGTCCACGGATGAATGGTCCCAGAATACCCAAATGTTCATCTAGCTCTCCACGGACTATCTGTCGTGTAAAACTGCTGTCAAAATATTCTTGGAAAACAACTTTCTTATAACTTCTAGAGAGCTTTCTCCAGTTGGTCCTCGGATCACTGCGCATAGAACACAAGCAATTGACGTGATGAAATAAAACCTTTTATTTGTATCTAGAGCTAGATGGGCTAAAATTGCATGTAATCTGTAATATTTCTCCATCCTTTCTCTCTTGTTAGTCTTGTTAGTCCCACATCCCAACTCACTGCAATGAGTTCTTCTTATGCTTTCTGGAAGTATGTTTTAGTTATGCTGCTTGGTTAATTACAGCTCTTGGCTAGCATTGAGCAAACTGTCTTTTCTCAAATCTTTGGTGAATGTTTCTATTTACAAAACATGGCAGCGGTTCTACGGTTCTGAACCACAGCAATAGTTCAATGGCAAAGAGTATAAAATGAGTATTGAACTCCACCCATGAATTCAGTCATAACTGTTATTTCGGACTCTGTTCTCTTTCGACAATCAAGTGGCAATATTGCTCTAACAAAAACATTTCCTGACAGTGAGAACAATTAATCAGTGGAATGGCTTGCCTCCAGAAAGTGAGTGCCTCCAACACTGGAGGTTTTTAAGAAGGGTCTGGATTACAATTTGTCTGAAATGGTATAGGGCCGTGATGGCAAACCACGCATGCCACAGGTGGCTTACAGAGCCATTTGTGCGGACATGCAAGCCCCACCCAAACTTACCTGCACTGCACATGCGCGTGCCTCCCAGCTGATTTTTGACCCATTGAGGCCTTTTTCGCCCTCTCAGAGGCTCAAAGGAAACTTCTGCAGCCTTTGGAGGCTGAAAAACGGGCCCATTTTTCCGTCTCCAAAGGCTACAGAGGCTTCCCTCAAGCCTCTGGGAGACCGAAAAAGGCCTCAAGCGGCTGAAAATCAGCTGGGAGGTACGCGCATGTGTGTTGCAGGTAAGGGGGTGGCATGGGGGGGGAATGGCACGCACATGCACAGGGGGCGTGGGGCGGGGCACACACTGCTTTCTGGGTGCTGCCACGCGAGTGCATGCGCAATTTTCAGCACAGGAGCCCAAAAAGGTTAGCCATCAATGGTATAGGGTTTCCTGCTTAAACAGGAGGCTGACCTCCAAGATCTCTTCCAACTCTGTTATTCTGTTATTTAAATAATATTAATATTGACTTTGAACTAACAAATAAAAACAGGGTTTTAATTTAGCCACAGAGCCCACTGAATGACCTGAGTAATTTGGGCAAAGGGATGGGAAAAACTTACCTGTCTCTCAGATATGGGGAGGGAATAGAGCCACCGTAATCCCATGTCACCTCAACTGCAGCAATGTAATATGGACGGATTTTCCCAGTGAACATCCGGGGATCTTGTTCATCTTCATAGATATCGAACTCCTCCTTGGACTCCTCTGCATTGCTATATTCATCATAGTCGAATTTCTCTTTCATAGGTCTTGAGAAGTTTTCTCCCGCTGGTGGGTTGACATCTAAGGAGGTTCTGGAGACCTTCACATGAAACTCGGCCCCCGAATCTTTGCTGAGTGGGATTCCCACTTCTTCCTTTCCTTTGAATACTGCTGATTCATCTTTTAAGCTGGGAGTTTCGCTTTGTTCATCATTAAACCCATTCATTTCTTTGGAGCTATTGATGTCCTTCAACAGCTGCCCTTGAACGCTCTGGTTGGATGATGGAAGCTCTTGAGAAAACCTATCGTTTGCTGATGGAGTTTGTTGCAGCAAGATTTTCGCCTCCTCTCTCTTAATAGTAGCTTTCAAAGATTCGTTTCTTAATGTTTGTTCTTGATCTCCATTAGGCTTCCTTAAGTGTGACTGCAAAAGAGTTTCTGGTCCAGCTTGTCTCATAATTGGTGCATCTTTGGGAGAGCTAAATGGGCCAGATGTGCGTGCTGGTTCTGTGTTTTTCAGAGAAAGTAAGTTGATTTCTGAAATATTTCCTTCTGCAAAAACATTTGAAGTCAGCCCTTGCTTTGTTTCCATATTATGGTCTCTTGTTTCTGTCATAACATGATGAGGAGTCGCAGTGGTATTGAATACATTGTTTATTGCAGGGGATAAGCTTAGATTATATTGGATGATGTTCCATAGAGAAGAATATGAAGCTGTGGTTCTTTCATCATTTGTTATCGGATGATCTCCTTTAGCTCTACCTGTTAAGGGAGGTCCTGTTATAAAAGACTCAGTCTTATCGCTTGTCTTGAGGAAGCTGAGCAATGGCTGAACTCTTTCATCGCTCTCTCTAGAAGTTTTAGCTTTGGAATCTGTTCTAGCAGCTATTTCATCCAACAGGACTTCCTGGGATTTTGCAGACCTCTCTCTCAAGTGCCTCCTACAACCATGGGAATGCTGTTGACAGGCCATTGACTTTGTCCCATATGTTGTCATTTCTGGGCTCTCTTGGTTTGGTTTTGACTGGTTCTTTTCTGGGTTAGAACTTATATTCTTCCCCAGGCCAGCTGGCTGTGATGGAGAGGTTCCTTCTAGGTGTAAAATATCTCCTTTCCCAGATAAATTTACCTGGGGAATCCTTAAAATTGACCTATTTTGCGTAACGTTTTGCTCCACAAATACATTCAGGACTCTATGGGAATTTGTAACACTGGTCTTACTGGATGCAGCTTTGAATTTGGGCAAAGATTCTTTTCCTGAGAGATGCTTATCTTGGTTTGTTTCTTGAAAATCTCCTGGGAGTGGCAAGCTATCTCTTCCAGTGTTAGTAGAAGAGAGATTTATAGAGAATCTGTCATAGTCATTTTCAATATCATTATCATGGAGAGACCTGTCCATAATATCAATCCATTTATCTGAACTCATCGCCTCCTCTCTCTTTGGAACTAAGGGATTTTGTCCCTTCAAAAGATTTGGCAATCCAACCGTTCGATTTATCTTGAGCTCCATAATCTTCTTGCTCTCATTACCCTGCGGAGTCTTCCTCAGAGGTTTTGCATTGATTGCTTCATTGTGGGGCACTGTATGAATATCATTGTTACCAAGAGAAAGAAGTTCACTTACAGATGTAGAGTTTCCGGGACCATTAGTTGGCCTATGAATTCCTGCGTCAAGAGCTTTTCTATCTAGATTGGCTGAACTTGCTAACGAAAGGTTATTATGAAGTGATATTTCCTGTGCGAGTGGTGAGTTTTCTGAAGGAGAACGTTCTTCAAAACTTTGCTTCGGTAGAGGTTGTTCTTCAATGGAGAAAGCATCCATGGGCAACATGTCAAACAAGGGTTCATCCAAGGTTAAGGGTTCCCCAGGAGAGATGAGGGGGTCAGTGGAATTCTTGTTGTGGTTTTTTTTGAGAAGATGGTTAGATTGCTCAAGGCACTTCATCCTTCCATCTTCTGAAAGTGAGGTAGCATTTGGGCATTGTTGGAGATGTCTACTTGTCTTGGAGAAACCTCTTGCCTGTAGGGTATTGGCTTCACCGATATAATCTGATGGAATGCCTTCATCATAGTAATCTTCATAGTCCTTGCCAACGTGCTCTTCTTCGTGACATACGAAAATACTTAACTTAGCTCTCATACCTTGTTTTCGAAAATTAGGATTCAAGCATCCCAGCATCCATTTGCCTGTCTCAGAGAAAAGGAAAAACCAAAGACTTAAACAACATACACATTATATCAGAGATGCATTATCTAGGACCTGGTATCTGACTTAGTATGATCTGGAAACCGTGACGAAACCTTCAAAGGTTATTACCAAATTGTTGCAACTGGAGAAAAGGTTTAAGTCAGGGAGTATGACCTCTGATATGCCAGTCAGAAACCAAGAATGGCCTTCAGCCCTCAAACAGGGGTGCACCTGTCAAATTTCTAGCAACACAAGAAATAAAGATTCATAATGAATCTCATTGGTCAATCTTTTTGTTGTCAAGGAGGTAAGAGCATTATGAAAATGGAATAGTGAGCCCATTAAAGTGATTCTGAGAACTATTTAAATCCCTTTGTCATTGAATGCAAACTAGCTTGTTTTTTTGTCTATCTCAGACTGAATTGAAATGTCCATCATTTCATCATTAATAACATTTTCAATTACTCCCATTTTTTCCCCAATTCTAAAATCAGCCCTAAAGATCTCCTTATTTTGTATCGCTCAGCATTGGTTGCACTTTCTGCTAGCTATAACTCTTAACTGTCGGATTTTAGGAAATATCTAAAAGTTGGGCTACTTTCTTTCCAGGAGAAGTTTTTTTTAACTGTGTCCTCTTTTATATCTGGGATTTGGATGAAGGGACTTAATGATATTATTGGTTTATAACTGGTACATTTTCACCCCGAGTATCAAGAGGACACCTGTTGGATTCCAATTTGTAGCAACATCTTCCCTGTTGTCAACAATCAGGGAAGGTGGGAATTCTAGTTCATCAACCCCTGAAGGCACCAGGTTTTTCAAAGAACAATGGACGTCAACCTTACCTGGATTGTCCATGGACATGATAACCGTCTCTCCAGTGAAGGGGTAGATTGCCAGGACCTCCTCAGAGACAGTGTTGTGCTTAAAAGTGTTTCCGGAGAAGAAGACAGAGATGATCTCGCTCTGGGCACCCACGTTTAGGACATACCAATAGACCACCTGGTTCTGGCAGAGTTTCATTTGAAGATTATTAAAGACATACCCATTGATACCTGGAAGAAGAGTGAGGGAAAAAATACTAATGATGAAGCCCAAAGAATTTCGATACTCGGTAGCATCCTAAAGCAGGATTTCCAACCCCCAGTCTGTGAACCAGCCCTGGGCCACGGTATGCCAGAAACAGGGCTGTGCAAACAAGCCAAGCTCCATCTGGGGATGCAGGCCGTTGTGGTTCGCCGGCAGCCACTGCAGACGGCAGCGGAATCAGACAGTGGGAGAGAATGGGGACCAGTCTGGGAGTCTGGAGAGGACCCAGATGAGAGTCCCGCTTCCAATGCGGAGATGGGGCCAGGACCATCTTGGAGTGGGGTGCTGACTCCGGTGCCACAGGAGTCTGGCAGCAGCGAGGCCAAGGAACAAGGGGAGCCTGTTCCCAGTGTGCATGTGTGCAGAGCTGCTAGAAGGTGAGAGCAGCTGAAGCAGAAGGGGCGACTCGGGAGTAAGGCTTGGAGGTGATTGCCCCTCCCCTAAGGTATAAAGGAAAGGCAAAGGTAGAGAAACCTTTGCAGGAAGCAAAGTCATTCACTCTATTTGGATTAATCCTTGAAGCTCTATGTGGACTTTGTACTTCAGTTGGTTTTTTACAATTAATTTGGCATTTTAGTTGTTGGCAGCAATTCAAAGGAGATAAAGGTGGGTGCTTATCTCGAGGGACTGTTTGGGACTCATTACGAGCTGGGAATGCAGATAATTCCCAGCCTTGAAATGAAACAAGAGTTTGGACTAAGTGTGTGCTTAATTACGGTCACAGGAAGCCTTGGTCAGAACACAGACAGCATGTGAAACTATGCCCGCTCTGGTCCCTGGAAAAAACTCTCTCCATGGAACCAGTTCCTGGTGCCCAAAAGGTTGGGGCCGCTGCCCTTGGGGAATTGATCCAAGATATGTGGAAAAACCATGTCATCAAAGGCTGGACTACAATCTCATTACATCCATCCAGCACGACCTCTGCGAAGTCCAGATGCATCTAAAGAAGTGGGTCTAGATCCGGGGAAAGCTCATCTGATTATTGATCATGATTATCAGCATAATTACCATGTTATATCTCATCTTTTCCCAATGAAGTTGAGGTGGGTTATACAGAATACATCCAAGAAGCTCCTTCAGAACATGAATAGAATAGAATAGAATAGAATAGAATAGAATAGAATAGAATAGAATAGAATAGAATAGAATAGAACAGAACAGAATAGAATAGAATAGAATAGAATAGAATAGAATAGAATAGAATAGAAATATTTATTGGCCAAGTGTGATTGGACATACAAGGAATTTGTCTTGGTGTAAATACTCTCAGTATACATAAAAAGAAAAGATACATTCATCAAGAGTCAAAAATCATAAAGTATGACACTTAATGATAGTCATAGGGTACAATAAGCAATCAAGTAGCATTATTAGATCTTCCACAACAGCTTCAGCTATGTGTAAGAAAGGCACACGTAACATCTTAACTTCCTTTCACTGTTCTTCATGCCACCTTTTTAAAAAATCTGGAGCTACTCACTGTACATGACGTTGGATGCATAGAATTCAGGGTCTTGAGGCTTAATGTTGGCTGCATCGGAACAATATCGCTTGACATTCTCTGACAAGTACCAGCTCCAATTTTCATTAAAGACAGAAAACAGCACAAATCTCGCTTCATCGGCAATCATCTGAAGGGATGACAAAAGTAGGGGATTAGTGGGTCAGAATTTGGGTGAGGGAACTAGAGATTAAGATACTGGACCAGGAAAGACCAATGATCCAAAAATGTATTTGCTGATCGTAAGATTGCCACTATCTTTCAAAATGATAACAGGGATGTCTCTGCTCTTTGAATAATGCCAGGCTATGGATCAAATGTTTCTAGAGAATTAGTTGCTGGTAAAACTGTATTTTCTTCTCCCCAAAATTGACCTCATTGAAGGACCAATAACCTTGGGAACAATCCTCTTTGCAACCGAAAGAACAGTAGTTCTAAGGGACGTATCTTACTTTACCATTGTTGATAGTCAAGTGGCATCAGGTGATCAAAACATATTGGATGTGGGGCTCACTCTGGAGAGATTGAGAGATTTTAGTAGATGCAAAAGATCACAGCTTTACTGTTGTGAAGCATCACCATGCTGATTATATTTATTCGCTACTCTTATGAAATATTCCCCACCTCATTTCCAGTTCTATTCTAGGTATAGTTTGGAAGTGAAATGGGCCTATTATCCAGTCTGCAAAGCCTGCAGAGGCTTTTTTCAAGCTTCTGGGAGGCTGAAAAAGGCCTCAAACTGGCTGAAAATCAGCTGTGAGGCACAGTGCAGGTAAGGGGGTGGCAGCAGCAGGGGAATTGTGTGTGCATGTGCAGGGGCCATGGAAGAGCATGCACATTTTCTTCTGCTGGCAGGAGCCCAAAATGTTTAGCCACCACTGATCTGATTCAACCCCCAGCTCAAGGAGGAGAGTCTCTTCCAAATATTAGCCTCTACCCAGGATCGAACTCACAGCCTCCTGATTATAAGGTGAGAGCTCCACTTCTAGGCCACCAGAGCTGGGCTCAGGCCACTGGATCATGTGGAATAGGTAGGCTGTCTTTGATAATCATAAAATCACCCGGTGAACCTCCATGACTGAATCCCAATCCAATCCTTTAGCCGTTACACCAACCTTGGAAACCTGGCGAAAATGTAGCACCAGATACCCTGCTTATAAGATGCTTAAACATCTGGAAAAAAAGCTACAACATTTACTTGAAGTAACCCCACGTGGATGGGACCAAGATCTACATCTTAACCCTTGAGGGCTTCCAATTCTCAATTCTCGAGAGAAGCATTATCAAACCTACTACATCCAGTCATAATGTGTGGTGAACACCCCAGTTGTTTCTGTTATCAACAAACCTGATTGCCTCTCAGATCCATGCTTTCTTTGAAACAGATCAGGAGGGGTCCAATAAGCCCAGATGCTAAGTCTTTAGCCGGTTTGATTGAGCTGTAATAGTAGCGAGTCAGGCAACTGGGATCAGATCTGGTCGGCCCATCCTCTGGCATTATCTTCCACCTGTACGTGAACACCTGTTTGGGTCGTATCGGTACCACCTTCATATTCTGATCTAGGAAGAAACAAACCACAGAATCATACGGTTTAATTTCCTACTGGTTTGCTGCAGCTACGTTTGTTGCACAACTAAGGCACGGTGGCCTGGACAAGACACTATGCCAAGGGTCTTCAAACTTGGCAAGTGTAAGACTTGTGGACTTCAACTCCCAGAATTCCTGAGCTAACATGACTGGAGGAGGAATTCTGGGAGTTGAAGTCCACAAGTCTTAAAAGCTGTCAAGTTTGAAGATCCCCTGCACTATGCTAAGCCACAAATTATGGCTTTAGAAAGCCCACTGGAATGTATCATACCAAAATAAAACTTTAAACACTCTCATATTAGGTGATAAGGTATATATGCACATACAGCATCTGAGATAGGCAGCTATAGAAGTTCAACAAATAAATTTGCTCCCATAGCCTTCTACAATTCCACAAGAGGGCAGCAATGGTTTTTAGAAAGCTAGATAGTAATTTTGTTCATAAGCAGACACACAGAGAAAGAAAGAAAGAAAGAAAGAAAGAAAGAAAGAAAGAAAGAAAGAAAGAAAGAAAGAAAGAAAGAAAGAAAGAAAGAAACAAACAAACAGACAGAGAAAACAAAACGTGTGGAAGACAGATTTTATCCCCTTAGGACAGAACAAATGGGGGAAATGGTTTGATTGGAAGAGAGCAGAGCTACTTTCTGCAAAAAACACTCTGGAATGAAGAAAAGGGCAAAAAAAATGAATTTTAATGAAAATCTGTCCTTATTCCAAGAATCATACTATAGGTAGTCCTCGACTTACGACCACAATGGGAGCCAAATATTTCTGTGGTTAAGTGAGACATTTGTTAAGTGAGACCTGCTACATTTAACAACCTTTCTTGGCACAGTTGTTAAATGAACCATTGCAGTTGTTAGGTTAGTCACATGCTTGTTAAGTGCATCTGGCTTCCCCCATCGACTTCGCTTGTCAAAAGGTCGCAGCAGGGGACCCCATGATCCCCAGGGACTCTGCAACCGTCATAAATACGAGCCAATTATCAAGCACCTGAATTTTGGTCGCATTATCATGAGGATGTTGCGAAGGTCATAAGTCACATTTCCCAGTACCGTTGCAACTTTGAACGGTCGCTGAATGTTATAAGTCGAGGACTATCCATAGACTTTAAAACTCATCACAAACTAAATGAGGCTGGTCTAATCTGCAGTTTCAAGCTTGATATTCAAATAAACGCATTCCTAATTTTTGAAAGAAACAAAACTAGTTTGAAAACTGGGGTCAGCTCTGATTGGAAGCAGCAGATACGAACCAGAAGAGGCACTATTCCTGTTTTCTCCTTCTTTTAGCAGACAGAATAGATGATGTAACATTAAGCAAATAATGTTGGCCTCTTAGATTAGCTGCAGATGCTCAATTTATCATCATCATCTTCATTTAATCACCCTATAATCCCTTCTGGGGTGGAGTCTGAGCAACTGAATGGAGCTAGCAGAGTGTTTTACTGGCCGGATGCTCTTCCTGCTGCCAATGCAGAGTTTTGTTCAGCAGATATGTTCTCAGTGTGGCCAGAGAGAGAAATATCTGCCTCTACCTAGGATCAAACTCACAGCCTCCTGAGGCGAGAGCTCCACCTCTAAACCACTGTACCATTCCCTACGCTTCATTTATCATGGTGTTTGATTGAACTCAGAATACAATCTTCAGACCAGCTTTGAAGGCTCAGCCTGATCTGCAAACCAGCTTGGCTTGTTTGACTCCTCCCTCCCTCACCCTACTTTCAGATTACATGTGAATGCAGCACGAGAATCGTCCCCACCGCCCTTCCACAGCCACTTCCCAAGTGATTCCCCCCTTCCAACCGTCTTACGTCGGAGACTTCCGATAGGATGGAATGAAGTGACATTGGTGATTCCGTGAGGATAAATGTTGTATGGCCGGCTGGCCAAATTCTTAAACACAATCTGAAACGAGACAGTTTGATATTCCATTCAGTCTTTGCAGCATTCCAGATGTGGAACAATAAAAGGTAAAGTAAAGGTTCCCCTTGTTCTAGTCATTTCTGGCTCTAGGGGGCGGTGATCATCTCCGTTACAAAGCCAAAGAGCCAGCGCTGTCTGAAGACATCTCCGTGGTCATGTGGCCAGCATGACTAAATGCCGAAGGTGCATAGAATGCTGTCACCTTCCCACCAAAGTGGTCACTATTTTTCTACTTGCATATTTTACCTGCTTTTGAACTGCTAGATAGTGTTCTGACCTACACCCTTTTTCAACAAATCAAACACAATCCAAAGGGAACAGAAACCTTGTAATGCTTCTGCAAAAATAATTAGCTGTGATAAGCACAAGCCTTGCTAAACTGTGCGAGACTTGCCAAAAGATAACAGACAAGAAATAATTTGCAAAATAAGAATCTTCAAATGCAAACTCAGGATACTGGAATGTCCACGAGGCTGGAGTTTCAAAACGTCTTTGCCTTCTGCAAAGTACATTCCTTTCACAGCTGGCTTTTATCTTCTTGAAGAAGGGGCTCCCGAATCATCTAACAAAGGTGCTGAACTTTCTGTTTTTTCTTTGAAGACATTTTGCTTCTTATCCAAGAAGCTTCTTCAGTTCTGACTGGATAGCGGGGAATTTGAGGATTTATACTCCTTGCAGACAGCTGGTCATTTGCATTCTTCTGCATCTCAAACTGAAGTGCAAATGGTTCCTGTAGTCTGCAATTTTTTCTGTGGTCTGCAATTTTCCACTCCCCAACCAGCCAGTCAGAGCTGAAGAAGCTTCTTGGATGAGAAGCAAAACGTCTTCAAAGAAAAAAACAGAAAGTTCAATGACCTGGATGACTTTGGGACAACGAATGACCTGGATGACTGAAAATCTCCATAGATTTCTTTGCATTTGTAAGCAGACATGGGCCTACAATGTGCATATATGAATGCTTGTTGGAAAGAAAGAGAAAGAGATCATGGTTGAACCTAGTCAACTGGTCGACTGAGAATCTCCATAGATAGTTACATTTTTAACAAATGAATGTGAACACACCACCTTTCATTAAAAATTTTTTCTCAGACTTCAGAATCATCTTCATTACCAGAGTTTCCCCCAAAATAAGACCCTGTCTTATATATTTTTTGCTACCAAAAAAGGCACCAGGTCTTATTTTGGGGGGATATCACCCACTGACTAACCTCACTTGCGTGCGTCACCCCTGGACTCCTTTTCGCTGTCAGGGGCCTTCAGGATCTTCTTCTTCTGCAGCCTTCTTTCCTGAAGGCCTCTGGAGCTGAGAACACAGCGCTGGATCAATCCAGAGCTTTGTTCTCGGCTCCAGAGGCCTTCAGGAAAGCCTTGCCAGCCTTGCTGGCTGCAGATCAAATGGGCCGGCAAGGCAGTTGTCGGGGTGTGTGAGGCCTGGCTACAACTGTCCAAAGGTAAATAGTAGGGCAGGTCCACCACCTCTCCATCCTCACTCTAGCTTAATTTGTACCCGTGCACTCTGGAGTGGGCAGGATCTTAATTAGGGCTTATTTTGGAGGGGGTAGGGCTTATATTAGGTGCACGTGTAAAAATCAAGCTAGGACTTACTTTCAGGGTAGGTCATATTTTGGGGGAAACAGGGTAAATTGAGTGAATTTCTTAAGGAGCTGACCTCCTTCTATTCAAACTTTCATGGATTCTTGAAAACAGCTTGCTCGGTTGGTTTGCTTGTTTATTTATGCAATGCAATTATTGATCAATTACTCATTTCCTTCAAACTTGATAGAGTTTACAGTCAATGAAACCAATCAATTTACTGCTAATTAACTCAGGCAGACCTGGTGCGGTCAATATCAAGATTGATATGCTCTATTGGGTGGGGAAATGAGATGCTTTAATGAATTGGTGGGAAAAAGCAGAACATTGGTGTAAAAAGTCTTTGATCCAACTGACTAAAAAAATGTGGGTAGATCAAACCTTTGGTGAACACATTTTTTATTGATTCAGATTACTGAATGGGCATTGTTCCAGCATCCTATTCACTCTTATAATGTTTAGTATCCTGTGCTATTTTAATGTTTTAGCCTCTTAATGAAGAGGTATTGCTTTGAAATGCGTAGGAACTTAGTCATAGCAAAGTCTTTGTGGTGTCAATTTGCCTCCTTTTTCATCTGTTTAATAGGATATACAAGTAGTCCTCAGGACTACAACTGAACCCAAAATTGATGTTGTTAAGTGAGTTCTGCCCCATTTTACGACTTTTCTTGCCATTTTTGTTAAGCGGATCATTGAGGTTCTTAAATTAGTAACACAGTCATTAAGTGAATCTGGTTTCCACATTGACTTTGCTTGTCAGAAGGTTGCAAACGGGGCCCCAGGATACTCCAACCATCATAAATGTCAATCCCTTGTCAAGCATTTGTAAATCACGTGATCATGGCGATGTTGCAATGGTCATAAATAGCTTTTTTCAGTGCCATTGTAACTTTGAAGGGTCACTAAATGAACTCTTGTAAGTCAAAGACTACCTGTGTTTCTACTCTTGGCTCTCAACTTTCATGAATATCCCTGTGAGGTTGTATGCACGAGAGGTCCAAAATGATTCTTTGGAATCAATTTCAAAGGATGCCCAAGTCAACTTAATGGTTAAAGACCACTGATAATCCTCAAATGTTTTCCACCCCAAAGATAATTATTCATTAATTTTATTTATTAGCCCTAGGGCCATATCAAAGTCCCAGAAACAAATTATTTCTCAAATTTGATAAAAGCCATTTAAAATGGAATTGGATAAAATACAATTTAAAATGAAATTGGAATAAACTACAGTCTAAAAGGAAATTGGAATAAAATGCAATAGTTTAAGATTTAGATAAAATATGATGAAATTAGATTTTGGTGTCATCCCTACAATCTACCCCAATCAGTCCCACATATGCAGATCAAAGAATAACTAAATGAACTGAACATTTCTGATAGAATTCATTAAATTTTTTAACAGATAACAGATAATCAGAGTTGGAAGGGACCTTGTAGGTCATCTAGTCCAAACCCTTGCCCAAGCAGGAGACCCTACACCATTTGTGACTGATGGGAGTCCAATCTTTTCTTGAAAGTCTCAAGTGATAGCGCTCCCATAATTCCCAAAGACAACTTCTGTTCCATGGGTTGATTGTTTTCACTATCAGAAAATTCCTCCTTATTTCCAGGTTGAATGTCTCCTGGTTCAGTTTCCATCCATTATTCCTTGTCTGGCCTTTGGGTGCTTTAGAAAATAGCTTGACCCCTTCCTCCTCTCTGTGGCAGCCCCTCCAATATTGGAGCCCTGCTATCCTGTCTCCCCTGGTCCTTCTCTTTGCTAGACTAGCCATGCCCAGTTCCTGCAGCTGTTCTTCATATGTTTTAGTCTCCAGTCCCCTAATCATCCTGGTTGATAAGGAAACTACACAAGGATCCTTCTGTAGTTTTGATCGTGGAGCCTTGGCTGCTCACCAAAGACTGTCTACTAGACAATGGAAGAGCCCAACCTTCTGAAGTCATGGATATTCCATCAACTGGAGGCTTCCAAGAAAAGATTGGACAGTCCTTGATCTGGAATGATCTGAGGGTTCCTTTCAAGATCCCATCCATTCCAAGCCCAGGGTTCCATGGTCATTCAAGAGCCAAAGGATTCCCAGACTGAGCCAAGAGGACATGTCTACATGGCACCAATATTTCTCTATTGCGCATCTAATCAACTTACAACAAACTCGTCACCAACTTCTCCTTGCAGGACTGGTCCCAGGAGGCCCAAATGATCTGCTTTGGGTGCCTTTCGCTTGTTGAAAGCCCCATCCTCGTATTCCACAAACATTGCTTTCTTGTACTTGGACCCGATCCTCTGGGGGCCACTTTCCAGAGATTTGCTATAAGTGCTGCGGAGGAGAAGAGAACACCAGGGGTAGAACGCAAGAGAATGTTAGGTCGGTAATGGTTTCACAATTCCCTAATTAATCAAATGCCTATTTATCGATTATTTATAGCATCGTTGAAATGCTAAGGTGTTTAAATGAAATGTTTCGTATATTGCTTGCGTTGCTCCCAGACCATAATTTTCCAATTTGGTGTTTTCCATCCTGCTGTAACCTGATCCCTCCTCCTAAAGTCATCGTGTTAGATTAAAGAATTAGCACTTCCTTTTCCACTTCTTTTCACAGAAGCAGCAAAGTCTCTCATGCAGGGGTGTCAAACTCAATTTAATTGAGGGACGCATTAGAGTTGTGTTTGATCCAGTGGTGGGATTCAAAATTGTTTACTACAGATTCTGTGGGCGTGGCTTAGTGGGCATGGCAGGAGAAGGATACTGAAAAATCTCCATTTCCACCCCACTCCAGGGGAAGGATATTGTAAAATCCCCATTCCATCCCACTCTTGGGGGAAGGTTACCGCCGGTTCTCCGAACTATTCAAAGTTTCTGGTACTGGTTCTCCAGAACTGGTGAGAACCTGCTAAACACCACCTCTTACTGTCCATTTACCATCCACCTGTGGCTTTACTCCCAAACCGACCCTTGTTCCTTAACTCTTCCCTTCTTCTGGCAGCTCTGTGCATGCACTCACTGGGAACAGGCTCCAGCTGTTTTCTGCCCCACTGATCTCCAACTCCAAAGGGAGCGGATAACTGTCGGACGGCCCTGGCCCCCTCTCTGCCTCCGATGCAGACCCTCATCAGAGTCTTCCCCAAACTCCAGGACTGGCTCATGTTCTTCCCCAACCGCCTTATTGTCCAAATCTGCTGCCAGCTCTGCCGGCTGCTGGCGGGCAACAACAAGACTTTCCTTATGAATTAAAGGAATTTCTAGCAGATCCTATAACTATCAGGAAGGAAACGGGACTCTTGCAAAAGTTAACCCAAGAAAGATAGAAGTCTGACAAAGATTTATTCCATCTTAGTTATGCTAGGTATAAGTTGAGTTGCAGAATTACAATAGTTCTTTAAAGAGTATACTTTACTATTGATAAAAAGTCTTCCTTGTTTCTGAGTTTGCCCTTCACAAAAGGCTTGATAGAAACATCATAACTGCTTGAGGTGATTTACCTGTCCAGGTGAGTGGGCTTCACTGGGGCGTAGTCCCAATCACCTTCCTCCGCAGCAATATAATGCGTCCAAATCTGAGGTAGTCTTTTGGCCCGAGAACGCCCAACAATCCTTGGTGAAAATTCATCCAAGTCTATCACTGTGCTTTCCATATCCTCTTCCTCATATTCATCATAATAGTCCTCACTTGATGACGGCTCTGCTTGCCTCAGCTTCTTCTCAATAAGTTCTGGACAAACTTCCACTTGGATTAAGGCTTCCATGCCAGCTGAAAGTCAACAATAAACCAGATGTTAGCCAAGTTTCACTTTCTTTTTGTTGGAAGCAAGGTTTAGTGCAGTGATGGCACACCTATGTTTATGTTAAATGGAAAATGATAGAGTCTCGTTCTGTATCTTTGACACCATCTATCATCATCTTCTTTTAAAGACCCCATAATCCCTTGTGGAGTAGAGTCTGGTTAACTGAATGGGGCTGAGTGTTTACTGACCGGATGCCCTTCCTGTTGCTAATGTAGAGGTTTTTTCCCCCAGCAGATATATTCTCATTGTGCCCAGAGAGAGAAATATCTGCCTCTACCTAGGATCAAACTCACTGTTGTGGTTTGCCGGTAGCCAGTGAGGTCGGCAGAGGTATCGGACAGTGAGGACAAAAAGGGACCAGTCAGGAAGTCTGGAGAGGATTCAGACAAGGGTCCTGCGTCCGATGCAGAGATGCGGCCAGGACCATCTAGGAGTGGGGTGCTGCCTTCAGAGCCTTAGGAAACTGGCAACAGTGAAGCAGAGGACCCCGGGGAGCCTGTTCCCAGTGTGCATGTGCACAGGGCTGCTAGAAGGTGAGAGTAGCTGAAGCAGGAGTGACTCAGGAGTAAGGCTGGGAGGTGATTGCCCCTCCCCTAAGGGATAAAAGTCAGACCTCAATGACGAAGAGCTTTGCAGGAAGCAAAGCAGTTCAGTAATCTCCAAGTCCATCTTGAAGCTCTGTACTCTGGTCGTTTTTTTCCGAGTTTTTGGGTTGGTTTATGTTAAGCCTTAATTGGAAATCTGTTTGTTGGCAAGTATTCTACAGCAGGGGTTGCCAACCACCAGGGACCACCAAGCTCATCATTTTAAATCCCATGGACCAGAGACCCTGGGAAAATCCCCCAAAAAGTCTGCAGGAAAATTCCCCATCTGGTTTTCCTACCAATTGATCATTCATTATTTGGGATTGCACTGTTTCCAGCTCTGTTCTCGGGAGAGAGAGAGAGAGAGAGAGAAAGAGAGAGAGAGAAAGAGAGAGAGACTTTTGGCTTCATGCAAGGAAAGCAGTAGAAGCAGCAGTTTTCTTTCTCTCCCCCCAGATCTGCCAGAAATGAGTCTTTGTGAGACTTGTTGCACTGGCACAGCCTCTTGGGGTAGGATGCCTTGCAGGGTCCCAAAGACTGTGCGTGTCGCATTAAAATAGGTTTTGATTTAAATTCAATTTGTGTTTTGTTAAGTTTGACGAAGCCTGGGTCAGAACACTCACAACCTCCTGATTGTGAGGTGAGAGCTCCACCCCTAGGCCACTGTGCCGCTCTGATGCCATCAATCATGTTGTTTAATTTCTTAAAACAGGTACCTCGCTGATGTGATGGAATCTGGCAGAACATCCGAAATGTGCCGTTGGTTCTGGGTGTTGTCTCAGCTGTGAGGAAAATGGCGGGGGAGATATCCAGAGTGGCAAGGCGATGTTCTCTCACCAGAAAACTGTGACCCTCAAAAAGTATGGAGTGAACTTCAGGCTGGCTGCCCAGGCTAATGACATACCAATAGACAGGCCTCTTCTCACACAGCCTGAGATCTGCAGGTAAAGAAAAGAACAACGTTTTGGGTGAGATGCTTAGTAATACTCAAGGCAACGTGCAGGAGTGCAAGCTTCCAACTTCGTATTTTCAAACCAAGCAAGGAATCCAAATTCAAATTAGCACTCAAAACTTGCCCTTCACAGTATTATGCCCTGCAATTTGCTAATAATAAGGATGATTAATGGTGATATAAATATATTGGGAATCAATGCATTTGCTCCTAGAAATAGTGTGACAAAATGCATTATATTAGGGCAAATGGAAAATGCATGCGTTGGTAGAAATGTAAACGAATGTGAATACTTAGAGCAAAACTTGCAAAATAAATGTTCAAGAGTGATAAACGAAGACGGACAGTCACAAAAAATGAAGAACGGAAAGCATCTTTGGAAGAGTTGTGTTTTCTTATTATTTTATTCATTCATTTTATTTCTAGTTCATTCAGTTGATTGTTATTAAGTGACATGATCCGAATGGTTCTTTGAGCAATCCCAGAGATGACTTCCAGTTATATCAGACAGACAAAGACCAAAAAATTCTTCAAGTTGTGAGAAATAGAAATATTCCATGTTTGATCAATCTACTCTATCTATCTATATCTACCTACCTACCTACCTACCTACCTACCTTATCTATCTATCTATCTATCTATCTATCTATCTATCTATCTATCTATCTATCTATCTATCATCCATCACATATATATGGCCTATCTCCAATGTCATGTATTGGCTAACATGGTTTATCAAATGTTCTGTCCTTTTTGCCAGACTCTTACCAGGCAGAGAAGAATGACTGAACCCATTGATGGTATGAAACTGATGTTGAGTCAGCGGAGACTGTGAGTTTCCTCTGATGTGAGAAGGAGAATACCAGCTCTTGTCTGATGGAGGCATTGAAGAGGGAGAGAGAAGGATGCAAGTTATTGAGTTTAATTCAAGGAACTCCAAATTGTCAAGAAAAGAGCCCACCATTATCCACTGTTTCTGCCCTACAGGCCCATTTTAGGAAAATCAGAATTAGACCCCACGTTAAACCTTTTCAGGTAGAACTTATCACCAGTTTCCTACAGGGCAGGAGGAATTAGTTTTGGAAGACAAACAGACCTTGGCCATAAACCATGTAATTGGTATCCTGTTTTTCTGTCCAGTTCTGCACCCTTATATAGTGTAGAAGCCAGTCCTAAACTAAAATAAAAATGAAATAAGAATCCCCTTGGAATCTGCTAAATTAGATAGCACAGTATGCAAATAACCAAGAGATGCTATCTAGAACAGGGGTCTCAACCTTGACAACTTTAAGACTTGTGGACTTCAACTCCCACTTAATTCTGGGAGTTGAAGTCCACAAGTTTTAAAGTTGCCAAGGCTGGAGACTCCAATCTAGAATATTGGTTGGACATGAAGAATCGGGAACAAGCGAAGCCTAAATCCTACAGAAAGGTGTATTAACCGCTGATGACTTTATTCAATAGAATAAAAACACAAATACAGGGTGAGCATAAGCATATTCTTTTCTCTCCTTCCCCCTCATTCTTCTCTTACCTTCATCAAATACAGAAAACAGCAGCACAAATTCTTGTATTTTTCCCCTGGATTTCATACTCATCAAAGCTCCTGCAAAGGAGAAACGCTGTAGAACCATCAAAACAAAATGACACAAAGACTTTCCACAGATTTTTTTAAACCAAATGGCAATTTTCTAAACTGGGGCAAAACAGGAATCCTAAAAGATCTTAACTGTCTTCTACTACATCACCTAAAGGCTCATCCATGTTATACTCAGGTAGCTGGACTTTGGAAGGACTTACAAGTTCATGGAGTAGTTTTATTTCTCAGTCCTTACACACTCTATATTATGCTCTGTGCAATAATGATGTTTTCCCCTAATTTCACAGTGCTATCATAACTAAAATCATGCATGAGGTAATACATGGGATTAAACTGGAATGTTTCAGGAAAAAATGCTGTCTAAATGCCAGGTGTTATGGTAGGAGGATATTTGGAATGTCATACAAAGGATTATCTTGCTTTTCCAGAAAGAAAACAAGATTTTTGAAGTGCCCACATTGGGTTTGCAAGTGAATCTGGTATGAATATAGGGACTAAAAATGACTTGATGAATGCTAGCAGGTCCATGTGAATCTGAAGAAAGTCCGGAATATGGATAAGTAGTTCTCAAGATGTCCCAAAGGTGCTTTTTTAACCGTGACCTGGATGATTGAAAATCTTCAATAGACTCTCAAGAAGATGGTTTACTTCTAGAACCTGATCTCACCTGGCTTACAGACCAACAGTGGTCCAATCAATCCAGAATTAATATCCTTGACACTGTCCACGTGAGAGGAGTAGGCATAAGTTAAACAGTGTGTGTCCGATCCGGTTGGCCCTTGATCTTCTAAGATCTCCCACACATAGACATGGGTGTGACCAGGTTCCACAGCATCGTCTTCTTTCTCTAGCTGGCTGGTCAGATCTTCATAGCCTGCTCCTGAAAGCATATAAGAATAGAATTCTCTATTGGCTGAGGGTGATTGGACACACAAGGAATATGCCTTGGTGCAAATGCTCTCAGTGTACATAAAAGAAAAGATACATTCGTCAAGAGTCAAGAATCAGAAGGTACAGCACTTAATGGTAGTCATAAGGTACAATAAGCAATCCAATCATACTAGGAAACAGTCAATATAAATCATAAGGATACGAGCAGGGGTGGGATTCTACCAGTTCACACCTATTTGCTAGAACTGGTTGTTAACATTCTAAGCAGTTTGGAGAACCGGTTGTTAGAAGAAATTACTGGCCTAATCCTGTAAGGAAGGCAGGAAGGAAACATTCTGGTGTTGCTTACAGAAACTGCCTCTCCGTTAACCCTTATTCCATTCTTGGCAGGACTAGACTTCCTGTCTCAGGAATTTCTCTGGAGTTATTTTTCCCTCCTTTGCTGGTACTTTGTTTGTGTGGAGTGACCATTCAAAGTTACAATGGCACTGAAAAAAGTGACTTATGACCTTTTTTCACACTTACAACTGTTGCAGCATCCCCACAGTCACGAGAGGCCAGGCGAGGACATGCATGCCTCGATGTGAATGACATTGAGTTGGTCACACCCAGCCAATAACATGACCACCAAGCTACGCCCACCAAGCCACACCCACAGAACTGGTTGTTAAAAAATTTGAATCCCACCCCTGGATACAAGCAACAAAGTTACAGTCATACAGTTACAAGTGGGAGTGGATGGGTGATAAGGCGTGATGAGAAGATTAATAGTAGTAATAGTGCAGACTTTGTAAATAGTTGGACAGTGTTGAGGGAATTATTTGTTTAGCAGAGTGATGGCATCCGGGAACAAACTGTCTTTGTGTCTAGTTGTTCTGGTGTGCAGGGCTCTATAGCGTCATTTTGAAGGTAGGAGATGGAACAGTTTACGTCCAGGATGTGTGGGGTCTGTAGATATTTTCACAGCCCTCTTTTTGACTTGTGCAGTATACAGGTGCTCAATGGAAGGCAGGTTGGTAGCAATTGTTTTTTTCTGCAGTCCTAATTATTTGTTGGAGTCTGTGTCTGTCTTGTTGGGTTGCAGAACCAAACCAGACAGTTATAGAGGTGCAGATGACAGACGCAATAATTTCTCTGTAGAAGCACTGTCATCCATGCTTTACAGTCCTCTTTAAGTGGTTTATAGAATCAGCCTCTTGTCTCCAAACAAGCTGGGTCCTTATTTTACTGACCTTGGAAGGATGGAAGGTTGAGTCAACCTTGAGCCTGGTGGGATTCGAACTGCCAAACTGTTGGCAGCCGGCAGTCAGCAGAATTAGCCTGCAGTACTGCATTCTAACCCTTGCACCACCACGCCTCTAGCCAACAGTGGAAAGAATTTGAAGAGCATGCAGGAGGGACAATTGGGGTGTTGCTCTCACCTTCAGAAGCTTTCCAGTAAGATACACCTTTGGCATGGATATTGAAGGGACGGGAAGCCATATTCTTAAAGGTCACGATCACCTTGTCATAGATTTCGGCTTGGACGATGGGCCCCAAAAGACCTGATGAAAAGAAGAAAAATTGGTACAGGCTGAACTTCTGCTGATTGCAAAGGAAAGATGCAGAGCTGGAATTCAGCCAGTTCTGACCAGTTCTGGAGAACTGGTAGCAGACATTTTGAGTAGTTCGGAGAACCGGCAAACGCCACCTCTGACTGGCCCCCGCCAACCCCATCTATTCTCTGCCTCCCGAGTCCCAGCTGATTGGCTGGGTCTTCTTTAGTTGCCCTGCACAGGAGAACGGAGCTGGAAAGCAAGTAAGTGGGATGGAGAGGGAATGGAGATTTTACAGTATCCTTCCCTTGCCATGCCCACCAAGCTATGCCTACCAAGCCATGCCCACAGAAATAGTAGTAAAAAATTTTGAATGCCACCACTGGAAAGATGAGATGGGAATTGGGATCTAGATCTCTCCTCCATCCCCTCTGACACTGAGCAGGGAGAAATTCCAAGGATGGGTTTGGATTTCTTTGGGTGAAAGTGACCTGCTCTTTCATTATTTACAAATACTTGAAAACCTTTGATTCACACACCACTATTATAGGTTCACAGCTACTATTACATCATCATCTGCTGATTGAATTTCTTTTCCTGTGATAAATCTTCCTCAAGTACATATGTAGCTTGTTCTCATTTACAAACCTAGGTAAACAAGGCATACATGATTTTCCAGGCTTCTCTTGCTCTTTTAATTTCCTTATATTGGTAAGCAAATACGCATTATTAATGTAGAGGATTTGTTGTTTGTTATTTCATTGCTTTTAACGTGTGGCAACACATCGGTAAATACACCTGAAGCTAATGTAGCTGTTTCACTAACAATTATCAAGATGTTCGCCCCACCTCTTCCCAGTTAGTAAATAAAATAATGTATTTTGCACATGCAATTCTGCTTCCTGAATAGTCTTCTAAAAAGTTGCATGGACTCTGCATTATAGCAATCAAACAACTTAAGACATTTTTAAGTGCAGGAATAACTCCAGTAAGATTCCCCAATTGAGCTGAGAATCTTGTAAGCAAAAAAAAAAAAAAAAAAACAGACTCCCTAGCTTACCCATCCAAGCAGGTTTGGGTTTTACTTCTCTGAACGTAGAATCTGTATATTCCAAATAAATCGCCTTCTTATATGGAGGGCCTGGGGTGGAGGAAGACAATCTGAGAAATTAAAAAAGAGTTAGTCAAAGAAGAAAATTGAGACTAGGGTCTGCATTTCAAATCCTACATGGTTATGAGGAACAGATTAACAGTCACAGTGGAACGCCCCAAGTTTATTAATTTACAGATTAACAGAGTTGGAAGGGACCTTTTAGGTCATCTAGTCCAACCCAAGCAGGAGACCCTACACCATTTCTGACAAATGGCAGTCCAGTCTTTGCTTGAAGGCCTCCAGTGATGAAGCTCCCACAACTTCTGAAGGCAACTTCTGTTCCATTGCTTGATTGTTCTCACTGTCAGAAAATTTCTAGGTTGAATCTCTCCTTGATCAAGTTCCATCCATTATTCCTTGTCTGGCCTTTGGGTGCCTTGTTGTGTTCTTGCTTTGCTGAGAGTTAGCTTAAACTAAAACCAAATGCCCCCATCTCTGTGTGCAGCTGTTCCTATGTGATGAGGACCCACCAGAGTTGTGGCTTGGAGCATCTTCCACAATAGTATTCTCAAGATATCCAGGACAGGTCCCAAGTATCCGAGATTGGCGTTGATCACAATGGATTCAAATCACTGCTCATTTCAGCTTCCTAGTATCCTGAGATTAATCCCTAACTCATCTTACAAAGCCATTTAAACCATCCTAATTCTGTCAAACCCAAGAATGATATAGAACAATCTAGCCAAAGATCAGTTATTTAAAGGCTCGCACCAATAGACAGAATCTTGCCAGACTAAACTTATACTAAAAGTAAACATTTCCTTGTCCAGTCATGTCTGACACTAGGGACTTCAACTCAATCCTCACCCATCATTACCCAACAGTCCCAGGTTTGCAGTGTGGGGTATAACACCCAGTTTGGGAAGGTTGAAAAAGCTGGGAAGAGAAAAAGGAGAAAGTTGATGTATAGCACAAAGACATATCAAAGCAATGTCTCTTTCATGTTGCTTTGTCTGGTTTCTGCTCCATAGTCACAATCCTGGAGTTTTTTCTGGCAATAGTAGGAAAGTATTGCTTTCTTTTGGAATGCTTCCTTGCCTCCACTTAATCCAGATTCATGGGTGTTGATTCAATACCTAGCAAGACTAATTCCAGTTTCATTTTTTCCCCAAAACTAGCCCAGGTCAACTAGGTGCCGCTACCTACAGTGACGTAAAGTTATAGGACAGTGATGACTAACCTTTTTGGCACTGAGTGCCCAAAGCACATGCGCACCCCCGAAATGCAATATACGCACATTCCTAACCCTACCCTCATGCATACATGTGCATACCCTGTGCAATTGTGCCACCTCCCACGCATGCACAGCAGAGACCTGAAAATCAACTGGCCAGCAGAAGGCACGCACATGCATGCATGGCAAGGCTTAGCTGGAGTGATGGCTCGCATGCCCACAGAGAGGGCTCTGTGTGCCACCTATGGCATGTATGTGCCAAAAGTGGCACACATACATACCATAGGTCTGCCATCATGGTTATAGGACATCTCAAATTTAGGATTTGCAAATAGGCTTTGCAACCACACCCTGGTAGCATTATTGGGGCATTTAGGGAAATGGTCCAGGTTTGAGGGCTCTCCTTTTACCTCTCCTGTAATCTCCAGCCCATTGGAAATTACACTACCTCAAGAAACTCAACTGTTTCAGGTGCATTGTTTGGAGCGTACCATGCCAAGGGTAGATGGCCAGGTGAAACACTTCACCCGAATACTGTTTTTTGTTAATGAGGGGTCCTTGGTGGTTTTCTTGAAGGCGTTTCATGACCCAACTAGATAACCACTACCCTCCTCCCGTTGCTCCTCCATCATTCCACAAACCACACTCTCTTTTAGCACTGATGGTGTTACTTAGATGCAGAGGTGGCATTCAGCAGGTTCTGACCAGTTCTGGAGAACTGGTAGTGGAAATTTTGAATCATTCAGAGAACCGGCAAATACCACCTCTGACTGGCCCCGCCAACCCCATCTATTCTCTGCAGTGGTGGGATTCAAATATTTTTACTACCGGTTCTTTGGCCGTGGCTTGGTGGGCATGGCAGGGGAAGGATACTGTAAAATCTCCAGTCAGAGGTGGTATTTGCTGGTTCTCCAAACTACTCAAAATTTCTGCTACCGGTTCTCCAGGACAGGTCAGAACCTGCTGAACACCACCTCTGATACTCTGCCTCCCATTGAGTTCCAGCTGATCGGCTGGGTCTTCTTTGGTTGCCCTGCACAGGAGAACTGAGCTGGAAAGCAGGTTAGCGGCATGGGGAGGGAATGGGGATTTTACAATATCCTTCCCCTGCCACCCCCACCAAGCCACAGCCACCAAGCCATGCCAAACCCACAGACCTGGTAGTAAAAAAAATTGAATCCCACCACTGCTTAGATGGGTTATGAAACATCTTCAAGAAAACAACCGAAGTTCAGGGAGCATCAAAGACCTCTCATTTCATCCCTCAGCTACAAATCTTCTCTTTTATAGATACTTTTAAAAACATGCTTTCTAACATTTCTCCATAGTTGACGTAGGATTTTGTCATGCTCTGCTTTCCAACATTTATTGTACCCGGGAGGGCATGTAGGAAGGAAGCAGATAACAGACCCCAGCATGTCTACCTTGTTACTGGTAGTATTAGAAACACTGGAGGGCCGGTAGCTATCAGAGGTCAGGCAAGTTTCCAAGAGTTTCTCTCTAGGATGACTCAGATCAGCCAAGGAAATCCGGGCAGTTAGGAGCAACGGCAAAACAAATAAAGGGGAGCTGCAGTTTTTGAGTTTCATATCAGGACTTTTAAATCAGCACAGGGAGAACCAGGTTGATGTCGTGGTTAACACCAAGTTAGAAGCCAAGAGACTTTGAGTTCTAGTTCTGTCTTAGGCACAAAGCCAGGTGGGTGTCTTTGGGCCAGTCACTTTCCCTGGGCCCTAGAAAGCCGGAGGCAAAGGCCAAGCATGTCCGGAAAGCTTTGCCAAGAAAACTGCAGGGATTTTTTGATTTTTCCAGGTAGTCTCCGAGAATTCGAGACAATTGAACTGGGGGATTGGGGGGAATCAGGCCAGGTAATCTTATAGAAGTACCTCCTTCCCCACCCCCAAAAACGTAGTTTTGCTTGAAACAAAAGGATTTCCTTCTTTTAGAATTTAGAAACAGACCAGATTTTAATTTAAGCAGCACCACAAAAGCACAACTAAAAGAGCCCAGAGTCCAGAGTACAAGGGGAATATACGGAAGGGCAGATTCCAAAGCTCCAGTTAAGACTTTCCAAAGTCAAAATAGTAATCATTTCCGAAAAAGCCAACCTGCAAAAAAAGAGAGGACGTTTTGAGTGATTGGAGCATTTGGCAGGATTTGTTGTGGTCGGTCTGCAAAATTCCGTATCGAGGCCAGAAATAACACTACATGCCATTGTGTACAAGTTCCCGATCACAATTTGGTCTTTTCTGGCTAGGAAACAGAATGGTGACCTTTGGGGAGAAGAATGGGTGATCCCTGTAGAAGGAAGTCCTTGGCAATTTGGGTACAATCGGGTGAAGAACAGTTGCATAATGTGTTTTTTTTTTTTGGAGGGGGGGGGAAGAGAGAGCATCGATTGTAGTGATACCATAAAATTACTTCTATTCTTAAATAATAGTTTCTGTTTTTCTGAAACCATGTCATACTATCTCTTTTCTACCATGCTGCAAAATGTTTGGTTGTTGTTGTAATTCAACATAATACAAAAAACCCTCTTCAAGGTTTTGGTACTATTTCACTTGGTCCAAAAGTATTATCCCTTTTGTAGGTTGATTTCTCACCCCTCCTCTGGATGAGCTGTTATCCCTTAATTCTGGACTTGGCTTTGTTTAATCTCTTCACTTTTCCAGATACCTTCTTTGCATTTTGTCCCAAATCTCTGAGAGCAGAAGACATTTCTGAGAGAAGCTGAAGAAGCTTCTTGGATGAGAAGCGAAATGTCTTCAAAGAAAAATGAGAAAGTACAGTTGCCTCTTGAAAAAAAAGCAACTCTGGGACAACCAGGGCCTGGATGACTAAGAATCTCCGTAGAAGAAGAAAAAAGGGGGTGGTGGTGATATATATCAGAGAAATGATAGAAGCAAAGCAAATTTATGCAGACATTAAGGGTAGAATATTAATACAAGAGATAAAAATAGGACAAAGACAGATGCTACTAGTAAATATATATGCACCTAACAAAAACCAAAAAGAATTCTACAAAAAACTTCATGAAAGAATTGTTGAGACAGGTCAGAAAGATATATGCATAGTCGGAGACTATAATGGAATAGCAGAGACTATAAAAGACTATGTCTGTGATAATTAAAAAAATGACAAAAAGGAATATACTGCCACAAACATTTTTTGATAAGATGGAGGAATTGCACCAAATAGATTATGCAGAACATTAAACCCCATGGAACAAAAATTTACATACTTACTCAAATCCACATACATCTTATTCAAGATTTGATATGGTATGGACAAATATTGACTTAGGTAAAGAAATATTCAAAAATTGAAATTTTCCCAAACACCTGGGCTGACCATGACCCCATTAAAGTAAGTTGGAGAGGCCAGAAATAGAAAAGAAAAAGATGGACATTGAACAGATATTACTAGAAGAATTTATTTTAAAAAATTCAAATGAATTGACAATATTTTTTGATATAAATAAAAAACAACAAACATATTTGCAAATCCTATGGGACATGATGAAAGCATATACCAGAGGGGTAACAATATCTTACATTGCAAAAAGAAACAAGGAGAAACGGGAGCAGCAAAATACATTACAATTAGAGATTGGAGATTTAGAAAAATTAATGCAAAAAAACAAAAACAAAAACAGGGAGTAATCAAATTAAGGAACAAATGAATTTGGCCAAGCACAAATTAAACCTATTGATATTGTTAGGGATTTTAAATTTATGAAACAAAATTATTTTGAAAATGCAAATAAGCCGGGGAAATGGCTGGCCTATAAATTGAAAAATAATAATAATAATAATACAGCAGCTTCATGATGAATTAGGAATACTACAAAATAATAAAGAAGAGAAAAAAAAGATTGCCCTAAAATATTTTGAAGATCTCTATAGACAAGAGAATCTCCATAGACTTCTTTGCACGGGTGGGATTCTACCAGTTCGGTAGAATGAATTGGTAGTTCTGAAGATCAGCTGTGAACAAACCAGTTTGCTCTGACAATCAGCTGTTGGGCCTACCCACCTGCCCTGGCTCTAGTCTGTGCTTATTTCTGGGTTTTCCAGCTCAGCTGCTTTGCGTAGTACAGCAGATTGCAGTGTGTAAGCTGTTTTACACACAGGGCTTGCAGCAGTAGATGAGTTGTAAATGCTGCGTGTGCGCAAAAGGTGCGCACGCTCACCGAACTGGTTGTTACACTGGTTGAATCCCCACCCCTGCTTCTTCGCATTTGCAAGCAGACATAGCCCTGTGGTGTGCAAGGATTCATATATCACCCTGTGGTGATATATGAACCCTTGTTGGAAAGGAATGGAATGGAATGGAATGGAATGGAATAGAATAGAATAGAATAGAATAGAATAGAATAGAATAGAATAGAATAGAATAGTTGGAAGGGACCTTGTAGGTCATCTAGTTCAACCCCACTGCCCAAGCAAGAGGCTCCACATCATTTCTGACAGACAGCAGCCCAGTCTCTTCTTGAAAGCTTCTAGTGACTGTATAGAATAGAATAGAACAACCGAGTTGGAGGTTATTTCTTTATAGATATTTGGAACCTGTAAACCCAGCAGCAACATATTCTGTCATGGTCCCTTAAACAACATCCTGGATTAAGTGTAGTCACATCTGCATTCCATCTTTCTGGACTCTTTTTGACTGAACGTAAAGTTTTCCGTCTGACAAATTACAAAACCTAATTTATTTGTACGATCATGTGGTCTACTTCAGAAAAATCTTACAGAAGGGGTCCCCAAGCCTTGGGCCACAGCCCACGACCAGGCTGTAGCCTATTCAGAACAGGTCTGTGTGAACATCAGTGCAGAGTGTGCGCACACACATATAGCTCAACTTGCCAGCTTGGTTCCCCTCTCCATTTGCACCCCCCCCCCGCCACCAGCCGGGTCACCAAGTGGGGATCGCAATACAGGATAACAGGAACCTTAAAGTCATTAGAATTAGAATTAGAATTTTTTTATTGACCAAGTGTGATTGGACACACGAGGAATTTATCATCTACTCCAGCTCTCTGCTTAGGCTTGAGACCTTATACCATTCTGGACAAGAACTTCAGAACTAGACCCTGATGAGTTTAGATAGCTCTAGATAATGTTCTTGGCATCATTCTTGCTCTCTTGCAGATATTCTTGAGATGAATTAAAGGAAACATAGAATATTTGATGTACTGATCAACCTTCCTTCAGTGTCCTTAACTCAGAGTAATTCTTGTGCTCAGTTGGGGACCACCGACTTATAGTACAGTCTCCAAAGGGCTATTCATTCTAACACTATTTATGATTGGCCCCAGAAAACCTCGTAAGTTGTAGATCATGGAAGTAAAGCTTTATTTCATTAAATATCTGTCATCAACTGACTTTCAGCATTTTTATTTCTGGTATTTTCTTAAAAATAATTTTTCTGTTCTTCAGGTTTGGATCCTAAGTAATGCATGTAATACATTACTGTAATACATTACTGAATACCAAAAATGTGTGCATGCAATACATTACTGTACACCATAAATAAATAAAAAATATGCACAATATAGCAAAATTAGGTAATTCATTGATATTTTAAGGATGGCGATTCTTGGGGTATTAATTAATTAGTTTGAATCATGCAATACTTTTTTTTTTCAAAACTGCTATGAAAATTGAAGAGGATGAGCATGTTAGAAGCAATGGCCTGTGCTTTATTCTCATGCAGAATAGTAATTGAGGAGCTGAATGGACCATAACAGGAACCAAAGCTGGAACAAGGTAGGGATTTCAATTTCTGGATTTCTTGGTGCCCTAAAACTCTTACCTAATTGGCCAATGAAACATCTGCAAGCAAATAACTAAACTCGGAGAACATGAAGAATTCCACAGTTCAACCCTGAACTACAGACATTCTGTTGAGATCTAGGTTTAAATCCTTCTTCAACTGCAAAATTTATTGGGTGATTTTGAACGATTCATGAGAACAACCTCACAATGTTATTGTGAAGTTAAAAGGAGAAGCTAATTAACTTAAATTAACTTGAATTAAATTAGAGGGCAGGACAAAAAATAAATCAATGGATGGAAACTTATCAAGGAGAGAAGCAACCTGGAATTAAGGAGAAACTTTCTAACAATGAGAACAACTTGCTTTCAGAAGTGGTGGGTGCTTCATCACTGGAGGTTTTTAAGAAGAGACTGGAAGCCACTTGTCTGAAAGGGTATAGGATCTCCTGCTTGAGCAGGGGATGGACTAGAAGACCTCCATGGTCCCTTCTAGTTCTATTCTGAATTGAACTGGAAAAATCCAGATCTAATTCTATTCTGTTTTTCCCCTCTTGACCACAACATTATGAGATGGGACCTCAAGAAAATCCCACAAAAGAAGCACAAATTGCTGGTTCCTCTAGACCAGCATGTGTTCTTCTTCATCATCCACATGTTCATTAGGCTATTACTCCCATAGGAACATCTTGAGCGCATCATATAAGCTAACGGCATTAACAGCTCTCTTGTGCCTCCAGTTGACATTTTCCCCATCACCCGCTGAGCTATCTTAATTGGAAATGTCATGGGTAGAACCCAGGACCTCCTACATCCAAAAAGTCCACCTATCATTGTACTCTGCTCCCTTTCCAAAAAGTAAAACTGAATAGTAGCCACTTGAAGCAAACCTTCTTCCATGAATCACCCTGCTCCTTCCATCCCTTTTCCATTTTATTTGACCAAGTGGTTCTTCATCATCTGCGGCTGGTACCTAGAAAGGCTTCAAGATTGTGACTTGCTGAACACAATGCCAAGCAGGCTGCCAACACTTCATTAAATAAATGTTTCCTTTCCCTTCACTCTTGGGGCATCCAGCAGAAAGGAGTCAAGCAGGGCTAAGGAGATTAGAAGCAGAAACTGAACAGGAGGAGCCAAGTGGTACAAATTAAGGATAGAAACGCACAAAACTATAACATAATACCATATCATCAAACCGTAACCTCTCTCTATAATCCTCGAGGCAACTGGAACCACAATCTTTTGACACAGGTAGAATTGGTTAGTGGAGATGAAAGTTGATGTTCCCAAGTTCTGCAGGACCTCCCAACTCTACTCCGCACTGAAACTACAGTCCCCAAACCTTTAGTAGATAACATATTGTTGCTGTATTATTACCCATTCTGTCTGGTGGGCCTATAGTTCCATTCCTTCTCCACTGCTCCAATGTAATATCGTCTGGTGATGCCAATGCTTTCCTGAAAGATGCAGCCCAGCAAAATAAGTCTGAGTGAAAGCAACTTCCACATGGTCTACCAACATCTGCCAATGGTGTCTGATTCAGAGGGAAATCCTGGAGAAGAAGGACTTATTCAGCAAACTCCATCCTCAGGTTGCTGTGAAACACCAGTAGGTCTTCTGACCTGCCACTGGAGAGAGAAACATGTTTTCACACACGCTATCAGTGTGCTGGAAGTTATGAGTGAACAGCAGGGTGGGGAGAAACAGGATGAGAGAGGGGAAAAGGAAAAGCAACCAAGGAAAGTTTAACCTCTTGTTCACTGCAGGTTTCCAACTCTTAGAAGCATCTTGTCAGTGCAATCCGAAATTGCATTAACAGAGGGATATAATCAAGACCAAGGGAGGTACTAACGTCACTCCATCAAGCCTTAGTAAGACCACACCTAGAATGCTGCATCCAGTTTTGGCCACCACACTATGAAAAAGATGTCAAGGGTCTAGAAAAAGTGAAGAGAAGAACAACCAGGATGATTCGGGGACTGGAGGTTAAAACATACAATGATCAGTTGCAGGAACTGGGCCTGGCTAGTCTAGTGAAGAGAAGGACCAGGGGAGACAGTATAGCAGTGCTTCAATATTTGAGGGGATGCCACAGAGAGGAGGAAGGGGGTCAAGCTATTTTCCAAGGCACTCAAAGGCCAGACAAGGAAGAATGGATGGAAACTGATCAAGGAGAGATTCAACCTAGAAATAAGGAGAGATTTTCTGACAGTGAGAAACTATCAACCCATGGAACTGAAGTTGCCTTTGGAAGTTGTGGAAGCTTCACCATTGGAGGCTTTCAAGAAGAGACTGGTCTGCCATCTGTCAGAAATGGTGCAGGGTGTGCTTGGACAGGGGGTTGGACTAGATGACCTACAAGGTCCCTTCCAACTCTGTTAGTCTGTATCTTAAGATAAAAACTCTTTTTGGAGCAGGTTAGGAATCACATTTGCAGATGAGTTCTGGAAGCCCACAACCCTTTTGAGTTTTCTTTTTGCGTCCGATAGATCAAATTAGTTATCTTGTACTTCAAAATGTAGGCATTCTATCTGTCTGCCAAGGTTAAATTGATATTTCATATTTGAGTTACTCCCTTATGAAACATGAGCACCGGGGCGAGATAAAATCATTTTCAAAAGTTTTGGGATTTATGGGGCTTTAATCATTCTGTAAAATCAACTGCAGGCGAAAATGTTGGGTTGCGTCTGTGTAGGTCGGTTTGTTCCGTGCTCCTGTTCTTTGATAGATGAACAAACGGTACTTTTTAATGGTATCAAAAGCGATCATCTACATTTATATTAAAATAACATGGCACTTCTGATGAAATGTGTTTTCAGTTGTAATAAGGTGCAAGATAAGGTAATGCACCATTTAAATATGCAGGGAAAGGCAATATTCAAATCGTAGATATTATGATCGTCATCACAGAATAGATCTTCTGGGTCAATGAGAGCAAATGAACTGCACCAACTCTTGTAAGGACAACCTTAGGGAATCACAGATCAAGAAGGAATCTTGGAGATTATTTCATTGACCTCAATGCTCAGGAGGGGATCCATAATAGCAAATGAAAATGCAACAATTCTCAGTGTTGAGCATCTCTAACCTTGGCAATTTACGACTTGTAGACATCAACTCTCAGAGTTCCTCAGCCAGTAAACAATGCATTCTTTAATACAAGTCTCTGCCTTTACTCATAATTAAAATTGGAGATTATGTCATGTATCTCTACTGTTTTAAATGCAGACTTAGCTGTCTTGGGAATTAGGGTTAGGCTGAGGAATGTTCTCTCTTTTTAAAAATGTGACTTTATTAAGTTTCAACAAAAGATAAAATACAGAGAAAGAGAAATGAAAAATTAAGAAAAAAGTGGGGGCTCAAGGGAGCACCTCAATTTGGGGTGCAGAACAAGAAAAGAGAAGAAAAATATAGAAAAAAAAGTAACTTCCAACTTTATTCGGTACAAATAGAAAAAGAAAATATATTAATCTTTTGCTCTAAAGCTAGCCCTAGTAGACAATACTTCTGTCATCATAAACAGTTCTAATCTTCAGATCCCAAAGTTAAAATTTCACTTCTTTGAGTTTCCAAGTAGAGACCAAATTAGGTGAAGTCTTCCCTTTAACCAAAGCAGTCCGTTTCACTATCTCTGTCAATTTCACTCTCCCTTCTTCCATTGTGGGAATGTGTAAGATCTTTCCGAGCAAGATTCTTTTCAGACCCATTCAGAGAAACTGAAAAATAACTTGTTGAATATTTCAAGTGTTGCAGCGTTATAAGGTTGGCACAATAGCAATAGCAATACCACTTAGACTTATATACTGCTTCACAATGGTTTACAGCCCACTCTAAGTGGTTTACAGAGTCAGCCTTTTGCCCCCAACAATCTGGGCCCTCATTTTAATGACCTCAGAAGGCTGGAAGGCTAAGTCAGCCTTGAGCTAGTCAGGCTGGAAGTGAGCAGCCTGCAAAACTGTGTTCTGGACATTGTGGTCGGTTTAGAGTTATTTTTCTCAACTCTAGGAAAAATGCAGTTGAACTTTCAAATCCAACTTCCCTATCAAGTAGGCATATGGGGTTACAAACTTTTTAACTGGGGGTGGGTGGGAGGGGAGGGACTAAGAAATTTCAGGGAGGAAACTTGATCAGATATATGAAAGTTTTTCCCCCTGTTGTTTCTCATAACGCAAGATCAGGCACCAAACTGAACATTGGAAGATTCTGGACCAATAACAGAAATACCTTGGCTCACAATGAGCAATTAACAGGTGGAATTTAGCAAAACCAAGATGAATGAAAACTGCATGCTTGGACAGCTTTAAAAGGTCAATTAGATACATTCCTGAGTGCAATTATTGCACAGGACAAGTATTGGCACATTGGCATGTATAACAGCATTAATTAAGGAAATACACAGCAGTATATTAATGCCACTATACAATCAATAGACTATCATGGTAATGCCTCTCATTATAAACTGTCTGATCTAGTAACAATGATTAGCTTTATTTCAGTGAACGGAAATGTACAAAAGATAACTTGAATGGCATCAAAATCAAATACACTGAAACAACCAACCAACCAAAAGGGAAAATGGAGATTTTAGCTTATGCAACACAGGGGAGAGGATGGTTTTAAGGAAGACTCAAACCATGATTGTCAAAAAACCCAGACTCTAATAAACTGGATAAGGCAAGAGATGCATAAGGAAAAAGGATCAAGACCCAAAGGTGCTTTTTGAAAAGGCAACTGGACTTTCTTGGGGGCGGTTTCCCCCTTGAAAATGTTTCGCTTCTCATCCAAGAAGCTTCTTCAGTTCTGAATGGTCACAGAAGCACTTATATTCATCTGGTCATTAGCTTCTTGGATGAAAAGCAAAATGTTTCCAAGGAAAAACCAAGGAAGTCCAGTTGGGAAAAAAACACCTTTGGGACAGAGGTGGTATTTAGCAGGTTCTGACCAATTCTGGAGAACCGGTAGCAGAAATTTTGAATAGTTTGCAGAACAGGCCTATACCACCTCTGACTGGCTCCACCGCCATGTAAATTCTCTGCCTCCCAAGTCCCAGGTGATCGGCTGGGTCTCCCTTTGTTGCCCTGCACAGGAGAACAGAGCTGGAAAGCAGGTTAGTGGGATGGGGAGGGAATGGGGTTTTTGCAGTATCCTTCCCCTGCCACACCCACCAAGCCACACCCACAGAACCGGTAGTAAAAAAAAATTGAATCCCACCACTGCTTTGGGACAACCACGATCAGAATGATTGACAATCTCCATAGACATTGACCAAGAGGTATACCAAGAGAAAGATGCCGAGGAAAGAATTTGGTAGAAAGTATAACAATTGCATCTGAATAATAATCCTTGGGAACCATCCCATAAACCATGGGTTCTATGTCAATGTCCTACCTGATTCTTCTGGAACTTGATACATGTTTAATCAGGCCAGATAAACCTTGAGCTGGACAGGTATGCATGGATGTGCAGATAAGGGCATTCTTAGTTTAGGAAGTCTTGAGTAAATATTGTAAACCTGGGTTTGTTTCTATGTCTCTGGATTCCTGGATAAAAAAAAGTATTGGAGATGCTTTCCGGCCATTAATGGGATGGAAATAGAGACGCAAACATTCCCAACACATCACTGTCCAACTTCTGTTGCTTGGACACATCAACACAGATGGTCATTCTGTCTCATTTAGTCACTGGTTCTATTGTTGAAATGCTCTTATCCATAGGAACTTTTTCTAACAATCAGAATTTGCCTTCCTGTAAGACCATGATGCCATTGTCCTATGGTCTCAGATGATAAAAAAAAAATAAGCCATCAAGCTCCTTCCATGTGATATCTCTTCAGTTGCTTATGCAGAGAATCCTTTATCTCTCTCTCTATCCACTTCTGGTGTTCTCTTCCCAGGTCCAGTTCTAACTTGTCATTTGCAGAACTTCTAATTGCTTGTACTTCCTAGTTCTGAATCTGCTTATTTTTGTTGAAACTATGGTTTCTGGAGTCTTCCTACATGGATTGGCCGACATGAGATGTTCTTTTGATTTGATCGGTGTCGCTATTTTATGTTCCTTTGTTTCCAAAAGTCAACAGGTTGGGTTTTTTGATATATCTAATTTTCTCTTTCTTCAGTTTTAAAAGACCTTCTCTCCTTTGGGCTCAATTGCGAGAGTTTTATTACATGTTTTGCAGTCTCTGGAAGGTTGTGTGAAATTGGGCTGAACTTACCAAGGCCACCACTATTCAGAAATTCTATCTGCTGGTTAGAAAACCCACTTCCTCCACCCTCCTGCTTCCTAGCTTAGAGCTCTCAAACGCTATTTATTTTGCAAATGCAGTCAACACAATTGCAAATTTCACAGATGTTGTTTTGCCTCATATGGTCCCTAGTAGGGAAACATCTGGGTCTGGAATTAACAGGGTTTTTTTGAGTCATTCCTCAGACAGAGACAGAAGAGAAATGAGGAATTTCCCTCGCAATCTTTTCACTTTTCACTTGATCAAAAACCCTTCTTCCTCCTTCAGATTCAGCAAAGGGTGATGTGGGGTGATTCATTCAAACTTTTATGTAAATCACATGTTCATGTTAAAATGACTGTTGAAACACAATTCCTTGTATGAAAACATATCTTGGTTCTTAACTGTACAGGACCAAAAGATTTTGTACTCCTGATCAAAACAGATACACCACACAGTCATAGGATGGGAACATGTTAAAAGAATATGGGGCATTGTTCTTTTCAGTCTTCCGGTTTATTTCAAAGATAATTCCATGTTACAGATTGGTGTAGAAAATGCACGTCCTTGTTGTGAGCTACATTCCCTTAGAGATAATCTGACAAGCAAGTCCCAAATCATTTCCCTCCCTAAAGATTTGCAACCTTCAGGCAGACCCTGTCCCCAAAATAGCAATAACAAGGACAAGGTTGACAAAGCCGCAACCAGGTGCAAGCTGCTATAATCACTAGCGACAGAATGGCCTTGGAATCTTTTAGTCCCACAATCCAAAAGACAAGTCAGGAAAGGAAGGAAGAAAAAGAGCAGATTTAGACACAATTTGTAAAGTTGTATTCTAAAGTTCTAATAATCGGGTTGGAAGAAAATTAAATGGTTGAAATAACAGAGTGCGTAAACAATAGGGTCCATAAAGTAACTTTACTACATTATCACACAAATGTTGTAACTACCTTGGTGCATCCCAAGTCTGACCCAAGCTCGTAAGTCATGATGTTGTGTGTTGTGGAGCTGTGCTTTCTGCAGGATGTTTTATGCTCTGTGTCCCTTCATTGTTGAAGCCAAGCGCAGGCTGTTGGGGATGAGTCTATGCTGTCTGCATCTCAAACTGAAGCATGATTAGAGTAGAATAGAGTAGAGTAGGGTAGGGTAGGGTAGGGTAGGGTAGGGTAGGGTAGGGTAGGGTAGGGTAGAGTTGGGTAAAGTAGGGTAGAAAAGAATAGAATAGAATAGAATAGAATAGAATAGAATAGAATAGAATAGAATAGAATTAGAATACAACAGAACAGAACAAGGAAATTAGAATAGAATACAACAGAACAGAACAGCACCAGGAAATTAGAATAATAGAACAGAACAGAATAAGGAAATTAAAATAGAATAGAATGTAGAGAAGAGAAGAGAAGAGAATTAGAAGAGAAGAGAAGAGAAGAGAAGAGAAGAGAAGAGAAGAGAAGAGAAGAGAACAAGGAAATTAGAATAGAATAGAATAGAATAGAATAGAATAGAATAGAATAGAATAGAATAGAATAGAATAGAATAGAATGTAGAGGAGAGAATAGAATAGAATAAAATAGAAGAGAATTAGAAGAGAATTAGAAGAGAACAGAAGAGAACAGAACAAAGAAATTAGAATAGAATAGAATGTAGAGGAGAGAATAGAATAGAATTTAGAGGAGAGAATAGAATAGAATAGAATAGAATAGAATAGAATAGAATAGAATAGAGCTGAAAAGACATTGGAGGTCTTCTAGTCCAGCCCTCCACTCAAGCAGGAGAACCTATACCATCTCAAACAAATGGTTCCTGTAGTCTGCAATTGTTCTGGAAATCCGTTCTCACACAGCTCCACAACCCAGTCCTTTCAACAGTTCCAAGAAGGCTCCACATGCATTTGCACCACTCAGGTGACCCTGAGGACACAGACAAATCTCCAAGTGGCCTCAATGACTCTAAAAGGATGCAAATGACCAGCTGGTCTGCAAAGAATATAAATCCTTCCATTTCTTTTTTTTTTAATAAATTTTTTATTGATTTTTAAAAATAAACATAAACAAACAAAACATAAAACACAAAACATATTTTTTGAAAGCAGCTTGATCCCAGGTTACATCTCTTCGTACAGACACAAATTCAAATTCATGCTCATTTTATATACCATTCCATATCTTATTACCATTCTACATTTTCTGTATAGCTTCTCCCCTCTTTTAACTTTCTTAATTTTATTTTTATTTATTTCATCTCAATTCAGATAATTATACTTATATTCTTTGTCTGTCCTGTTTCCAGCAGTCTATTATCTTTTCTCATTAAACAAAATTTCTCCTGTAATCACTGATTGGAGTATGACGCCTTTATATCTTTCCCCTAAATTTATAACACTTAGTATAATACATAACTTCCATTCTGATTCGGCTTAGTACATTCTAAAGTTACACACTATATTTTAAAAAGAGAAAAAATTATAAATATATAATATAATTAAAACAACAATCCATATCAATTCAAATCTATTGTTAATATTAGTATTCATTTAAATCTTAAACATTTTACACATTATTTTTCAAATAAGTATCATACTTCTATGGGAACACTTATAAACTTTCCATATTTTAAAACATTATGTCATTAAAATGTTCCCATTCCTTCCTAGTTCAATTCTCTCATTTATTTCATTTATTTTGTTCACAAAAGTTTCACTGAATTACACTGAGTATTTTATCCCACTTTTTAATCATATGTTGTTTCCAATTTTCTAACATTATTTCTAATACAAATATAACAATACAATCTTATGTACCTTTGCAGAATCACTTTTTCAGTTAAATTTTTACCCATTATCTCTAAATGTCCTGTTTCTTTACATCTTGCTCCACATCTTTGTAGCTTCTTTTCCCTTCCTTCCTCCCTTGCTTCTTCTCTCTGCCTTTTTTACCCCCTTGTCTCTCTACCTCCATTTCCCTCTTCTGTGTTCCCCTTTCCTGTTGCTTTCTAACATTAAATCCACTTTTCACCTTATTTTTCCCCTTTTTAATTGTTTTTTTAAGTCTTAAAGTCTCCATTCTCTTTTCTCCCCTTTCCCCCTTCTTCCCCAAGTAAAGTTACTTGTTCGTCAAAGATGGCTTCTTCTTTGTCCCAATCTTCTTGTTGCACAGTCTTTTCTTGTAGTTTCTTGTAAGTACAGATCACCATTTCTAAGAATTGAAAAACGGAGCCAAGAGAGCTCTTCCCTTCTTGTTCCTCTCCTTTGTATTTTTTATGCGGCTTTCCTCAACCCTGCTGGGATCTCCCCCCTCTTCACCACCTCTTGGAAGACTGCTATCATGTCTCCCCTGGTCCTTCTCTTCATTAGACTAGCCAGGTCCAGTTCCTGCAACCATGCATCATTGTATGTTTTAGCCTCCAGTCCCATAATCATCCTGGTTGCTCTTCTCTGCACTTCTTCTAGAGGCTCAACATGTTTTTTTATAGTGTGGCGACCAAAACTGGATGCAGTACTCTAGGTGTGGTCTTACTAAGGCTTTATAGAGTAGTATTAGTACCTCACTTGATCTTGATTCTTATTGGACATAAATGCTGCACATCTTATACAAGTTTATGAGGGTTTTATGGACTTTAAGAGTAATGTGATTTTGGTTTGTGTGTCTGTGTGTGTCTAACTATCCAGAGTAATTGGATTGAAGCCATGGACAAATCCTGAAAATAAACAAGTTATGCTGAGAATATGTGATTGATCATAGAAGTTGCCTTCAGAAGTTGTGGGAGCTTCATCCCTGGAGGCTTTCAAGAAGAAAGTGGACTGACACCTGTCAGAAATGGTGTAGGGTTTCCTGCTCATGCAGGGGGTTGGAGTAGATGACCTACAAGGTCCCTTCCAATTCTGTTAATCTGTAAATCTGTAAATCCATGTCTATCTAAACCTCTCCTGCAATCATCAAGATATCCTTGTAAGCCACCCTTGAGTAGCCATGTGCGAGTAGGCAGCAATATAAATTTTCTAAATAAATAAAATAATGCGCAGATTGCTTTTTCTTCTAAAAAGTAAAACTGACCCCACAAGTGCTTTGTCTAACAGGCAATTTAGTGAAACACGTCGGCATTTTAAATAGCCGGTTGCCGATCACGATGGCACTTATGGACAACCTAGTTGGGTTCTCCAGTTCCAGTTGTTTGCATTCTTTCGATAGTTCTCAAAAATAGTTGAAGGAAATCGGTCACAACCTCAGAGCAAACTCAAAATATGAATAATTTTTTGAAAAAAGAATTCCCTTCCCCCCCCCTCCTCCTTTCTTTCATAGGATTGCCAGTAAACATCTTTTTTTTTTTTAAATTCAGACTCTGTCTTGTCCCACATTCACGGCCAGAAAACCTACCCCACCCCAATCTCCTTTCCCTGAAGAATGGATGGTGGTTACAGCTACCGGCTTCTATTTCCCCAGATAATAAGCAGGAAAGTGTAGGTGGCTTGTGAAACTTGATATTTCTGACTACTCAGTTGGGAGAGCCCCTAGAAAAATTTGAGGGGCCCATTTGGGGAGCCCAAATCAATGAGCCCCTGGCCTCGGTCAATTTCCCCCTTGATTTCCAAAAACTCATCTTGGTCATGCATGGAATACGTTCTGCTGAGAAGCAAAGAGTTCGAAAAATCACTTCTGTTGTTTTTCAGGTGATTTCTCCATTTCCTTGGGTTTAGTACAGGAAATCCACACTGTTTAGATTATGTCCTTCAATGCTCCACGCACAGACAAAGAAACACGTAGCGAAGCACCCTAAGATACCTTGCCACCAATGTCCGTTCTAGGTTCTGGAGATAATGGGTCACAATCTCCACCAGTAAGCTTCAACTGCAAAAAGTAAGAAACTTCACCAGTCGGTGAAGTTTATGGGACAGGTTGGTTTCTCCTGAAATCTACTTTTTGAACTGAGCCATTAAAGGTGTGGAGAGATGCCCTCCTTCATTCATAGATCGGCTCACCAAAACAGGCTATCCAGCCAACCATTCTAGAACATCCATTTCCTGTTTCGTTTCCCCCCATTTTTTTCCCCTAAATTTGAAACGAAAACAAAGGAAAAAAAACTACCCAACGTTTTAAAAATGAAGGAAAGAGGGCAGGAAGGACGGGAGGGAGAGAGGAAGAAAGAAAGGAGGAAGAGAGGAAGAAAGGAAGGATGAAGGAAGGGGGGAGAGAGAGAGAGACGGAGGGAAGAAGGAAAAAAGGAAGAAAGGGAGGGGAGAGGGAGGGAGGGAGGGAGAAAAGAAGGAAAGAAGGAAGAAAGGGAGGGAGGAGGGAGGGAGGAAAGAAGGAAAGAAGAAAAGAAGGGAGGGAGGGAGAAAGGAAGGAAAGAAAGAAGGGAGAGAGGAAGAGAGAAAGGAAGGAAGGAAGGAAGAAAGGAAGAAAGGAAGGAAGGAAGGAAGGAAGGAAGGAAGGAAGGAAGGAAGGAAGGAAGGAAGGAAGGAAGGAAGGAAGACCAATGGTTCACTATAAGCAGTTTTGCCAAAAACTAGAAGTTAGTGCCAGTTTTCAGCAAAACCATCATAAATCGTGGTCACATGACTGAAGAACACTGCGTACAGCTATAAATAGAGTCAGTTTGGTCTACTGGTTAATGTCCCAAGCTAGAAACCAAGAGACTGTGAGTTATACCTCACTCAGGCTTGAAAGTTGGCTGGGTGCCTTCAGGCAAGTCACTGTCTATCAGCTCAGCCCTCCTTACAGGGTTTTATTTATTATTGATTGATTGATTGATTTTGTCTAGTAATTATAAGATAACAGGGGTTGTTATAAATTGGGGTTGTTGTTATTGTTGTGGGCCAAGGAAGGTGTGTGGAATATGTTCACTGCCTTGAGGTATTTATAAAAATAATAAGGTGGGATAGAAATGAACTGCGGCTGTCTTTCTGAGAGCCGGAAGTTTGGTCACCTGGCTACAGGGAAGGGCTGCGATCATAGGAATTTTCAATCCAGGTGTAAGTAGCAGCCATGTAGCCCATTGTAACTTCAAACGGTTGCTAAGTAACCAACTACATATCAAGGATTACCTGTACTGGAGGACTGTTGATTCAGCCAAGAATCGCATTCACCCTTTTAGCTACTGAATCGCAAAATGTATTCCAAGCCTAACAACCCCCATCATGCAACCTTCCTCAAACTGCACATAATAGTGGTTGCAAAAAACCTTTCAGGTACATCTCTATGGAGATCAGTCATCCAGATCACAGTTGTCCCAAAGATATTTTTCAAAAGGCAAACTGGACTTACTTTGGTTTTTCTATGAAGACGTTCTCCAAGCTGTTTTTTTTCCCGATTCTTGACTCTTGACGAATGTATCTTTTCTTTTATGTACACTGAGGGCATTTTGCACCAAGACAAATTCCTCGTGTGTCCAATCACACTTGGCCAATAAAGAATTCTATTCTATTCTATTCTATTCTATTCTATTCTATTCTATTCTATTCTATTCTATTGATGTTCTGAAGGAGCTTCTTGGATGAGAAGCGAGATGTCTTCAAAGTATAAAGGAAGTCCAGCTGCTTTTCGAAAAACACCTTTGGGACAACATCCAGGTGTCAATTTTGTTGGCTTGATGTTTATTTTCCAGGAGAAAAACGGATAGCAAAGTCATTCAAAGTACCAGTCAAAGTGGTGAACTAATAATGCCTGTCTGGCTGAAGCAGCCATAACAATAATAGGAGCGGGAAAAGGCATCAATATTTTTCCTCCAGATTTCTGCTCATTTCCCTGACAGCTCAACCCCTTGAAGAAACACAAAGGGGAATCAAATCACAACTCACAGCTCTGGATGTGTCATTGGTGAGTCAATTGTTGCATTTCTGGAATAGAACCAAACGTCCAATTTTATAACCTGTCGGGTTTTTTTTTTTCAGCTAAATGTGGTTTATACTCATCCAGTGAAGTTTCAGTTCTAAGAATCAGTTTCTTCAAGCAGAAAACAGGAGTCAAATATGTATGTTTTTTAGATTCAGGCATGGATGGAAGAAGCGTGGCTGTGATGACCCAAAGGGCGTGGCACAAAGGCCACACAGTCAGATAATCAGTAAGAGTCCCTTTATGAGCTCCAACTTTGCCCCCAATGTCTTGGTTACCTTCTGGCTGGAGAAAAACTCTCCCAGGAACAGCCTTTGACTGCAGAGAATCAAGTCCAAAACATGGTCAACAAAAACTGTAACTATAAGTCCAATCAAGGCAAGATGAGGTAATTAGTTTGGCAGGGCAGGAACAAGAATTCCAGACATGAAGGCACGGCAAAACTCACACAGTTGGGAAGACACCAGGAACACAGATAAGCAACGACAATGCAGGAGAAAGTCACGTTTGCTCCCAGCAGCTGCTGCAGTCAGCATTCAGTTCTTTTAAACTTTCATTCCCAGTTTTGGCTAATGAAGGAAATCAGGGCCCTTTCCTCCCCTGCAAGGCATGCAACCCACATTGCTCTTTTCTCCATTCCTCCCTGTGTGCTGTAGGATGAAGAGGGGGTGGGCTCTGGGTCTTCTTCCGAATTCCCTCTCCCTTGTTCTACCTCTTCCCTGCTCTGCCCAGCTGGACTTTGCCCTTCCCCAGTTTCCTCCACAGCCAACGGAGCCACACTCCCACTCCCTGTCAGCTGTTTGTCTTCCTCCTTGGATTCAAACTCTGACAGGGGCATGACACTCTCTGGAAGCTGGAAAGGGGCCCAGTGCTTAAGTTAATAACACAGTTGTTCGATGAATCTGGCTTCCCCGTTAATATTTGCTTGTCAGAAGATCGCAAAAGGACATCATGTGAACTTGGGACACTGCAACCGTCATTAAGTATGAACCAGTTGCCAAGCGTCTGAATTTTGATCACATGGCCATGGGGATATTGCAACAGTCATAAGCGTGAAAAACACAAGTCACTTTTTCCAGGGGTGCTATAACTCCAAATGGTCATAAGAATACAATAACAGCATTGGAAGGGACCTTGGAGGTCTTCTAGTCCAACCCCCTGCTTAGGCAGGAACTCTGCACCACTTCAGACAAGTGCTTGACTCTCTCTTCTTTGTGGCCGCCCCAACCATCTTTGGTGAATTCTGGGAATTGAAGTCCAATAAGGCAGGGAAACGTTGCTTTATTCCAGGGGTAGTCAACCTTTTTATACCTACCGCCCACTTTTGTATCTCTGTTAGTAGTAAAGTCTTCTCTAACCACCCACCGGGTCCACAGTAATGGTGATTTATAAAGTAGGGGGCAAAGCCCCTACCCCCCACCATGAAAGCTGGTGGGCGGTAGGCACTAGTGGGCAGTAGGGACTAGGTTGACTACCACTGCTTTATTCGATCTTGACCAGTGAATGGAGGCTGAGATAGGACAAAACTGATGAGAGCCAGTTTGGTTTAATGGTTAAGGTTCCAAGCTAGAAAGCAGGTGACGGTGAATTCTAGTCCCACCTTAGGCGTGAAAGCCGGCTGGGTGACTTTGGGCCACTCCCTCTCTCTCTCAGCCCAATCCACCTCACAAGGTTGTTGTTGTGGGGAAAATAGGAAGAGGAAGGAATATTAATTATGTTTAACTGCTGTGAGTTATTTATAAAAACAATAAAGGTAGGATAGTAAATACATACATAAATAAAATACAATCAGTGTCCTGCTTTTCTGCCTTATGGAAATGGCCACTGAACTCGGGAAAGTTTGTGTGTGTGTGTGTGTGTGTGTGTGTGTGTGTGAATAGAACTACAGACTTTGAAATATCAGTTTGCTTTCTATTGATGTTAGCACCTCCTGCTGTAAACAATACTCTTTATTATACCTATATCTGGATTCCCTTCACATTATAAAAAGGACAACAACCTGTTTTATTTTTATATATCTGTTTTTTTCTCTCTCTGGAGTCACCAGGCAGTTTCCGTTTGCCTGGTCTGATATGCACTTCGAAATCATACATGTATGTACAGAATATGATTTGTTCCAACCAAACCGGGTATTAAGGAAAACTCCAGAAAGTTCAGAAATGGCTTAAATGCAAGTTAAAAACTAAATCGTAGCAAGGCTTGGAGGCAGCTGTGTCACTCAAACCCGGTTGTTCAGAATGGCTGACCGACTGTAGCACACAATTTGGTACCGTAGTTGTTATAGATCGGAAAGAAGGGGAGGCCACACCAGAGCATTCCAATAACACACTTTATTCAGGGGAATAAAGGGGGCTGTCGCGTCTGCTTCTAACCAGGCAGACCTACCAGCGAACAGCGGCTGGCTCGACCTCGCAGCCGGCTTTTATAACCGGCTGTCGAAGGGAGCCAGCCAATGGGGGCTGCTGACGCCCCCGCGGAAGGAACGGACCTGATGGGGAACTTGTGTCAGTCCCGGGGACATAACAGTAGTGCTCTTGAAGCCAGTTTCTAACATTCATGTATTAATTTATCAAAAGGAGAGGGCACAATGGCTCAGCAGTTAAAGACACTAAGCTTGAAAGCTGACAGCCCGGGTTTGAGGCCCAAGTGCCACGCAACGGGTAAGTTCCCATTCCTTGCCCCAGCTCCTGCCCACTAGCAGTTCGAGAGCATGCAAATCCGAGTAGATAAATAGGTACCACTTCAGTGGGAAGGCAACAGCATTCAGTGTGTCTTTGGTGTATAGCCATGCTGGCCACATGATTATGGAAAATGTCTTCGGACAATGCTGGCTACCTAGCAGAGATAAACACTGCCCCATAAGAATGGAGACCATTGGACAGTGGAAAAACCTTTTCCTTTTCCTTATCAAAGTCTTTAAAGTCATCTAGATCCACACAGGCCCATGAAAATCCCCCAGCAACATGAAGCATCGGGAACGAAGCATGCTCATTTCCAGAAAATGAAAGAGGAGAAGAAGAAAAAAAAAATCCACAAGCTTCTTTTCTGTTAGTTGTTTTGAAGATCACACTTTGAGGTGTCTTAGAAACGCTCGGCTAGCAGTTGTGAATAGTTGGGGCTGTCCCCGGCAGGATGAGTAAGAAGAAACAGAGCTGGCCTAACCGAGGGAGGGGAATTCACAAGGTTTCGGCAGCCCTACTAATACCCTGAGTCTGTCCTGACATTCTGTTCACAAGAATCAGAGCAGCGTGGTGGAGACCAGGATGAGACCAAGCAGAAGCTTTCCCGTCTTCCTTCTCGCGGTGTATGGAGCGGGTGGGCCGCAGTTCCTCAGGCTGAAACTGGAAAGCAACCACCCAACAGGCTGCTGAAGAAGATCTACTCCAAGAAGGGCTTTGCCATCTCAAAGTCTCTCTTCCTGGACTTTTCTGCACTGAAGGTTCAAAGGCTTTACCCTGAGGTTAGTGGTCTCCCTTAAGCTGGCCAGATGCCTTCACAAAAATGCATGTTCTTGCTTGCCATCTGTGGTGTGGCAAGCCTAGGAAATGTGGGAGCCTGGAAAACATATAAGAGCCAGCCTTTGATTTCTGTCATTGCTACCCGCGGCAGAGGAAGCGCTAGGCAGGCCAGCCTTAATTCACAGATTGTGCACGATGCACCTTTTTCTTAGCCTTCTTTCTTCTTGCAGCAGGAAGGAAGAAGAGTTTCCCTCATCATCTAGAGCTGCCAGACCGCAGCTGAGCAGGTGCATTAATGCTTCCTCTCTTGAACCGCGTGAGTGGAGCACCGTTATACTCCATGAGTTCCAAGCTGGATAGATAATCTGCCATGTTCTCTATGCTGAGAGAGACCGGGCATTGACATCAAGCCAACAGAAAAGGCTGGTTCTCACAACTTTCTGCTTGGGGTGTCAAAAAATGGTATTGTGGGGTTATGGCTGGAGCTGATACATTGCTCTGTAGCCAGAGAGCTGGAGAATCTGAGAAATGGTCCATGCTGGGCCACCGCAGGCAAGCTTGGATTGTTAGTACAATTAAACTCAGCGGCTCAATGAGACGGAATTTCTAGATCAGGAATAAGATAATTCTGCGTGCAATTGTAAATATCCAGATCCCCTGGGTTAAATCAGCAAGGTTTTGCGGATCCCAGATATGGAACTGCCATTCCAGCTACTTAAGACCTGTTGGGGGAAAGGAAGAAAGTTTGAGTGAAAAGGAACAAGAAAGGTGATATCTCTGTTTAGTGAGAATTTTAATTTAATTGGTTTGGATTTCATGTGATCTTATCTCAGCTTAATTCGGTTTGAATTTATCTTCATCTTATTTTAAATTTAATTTTAAAATCCAGTTTGGATTTCAGAGCTAAGGATGGTTGAATTGTAAGCATAAGCACAAAGTCCTTCGGTTGGGATTGGGTGGGGAGGTCTTTTCATTTCAAAGTCGAAGTAAACCTCGCTGAAGTTTGTTCTATACAACCACTAGATAATAACTTAAGGCATAAATTTTTAGATGTTAATCAAGCTTCTAATATATCTATCCTCTTGAGGGATTTTCAGTCCAGCAAGTTTGAACTAATTTTGTTCATTGGCAGTCATAGGTGGTTTATTTTCTCTTTCCAACTTGGGCAACCTGATGAGCACACACAGGAAGAGGCTAGCACTTAATAATGCTGCCCTTATTTTGCCAGGGGAAAAAAAACCACACCATTAATCTTTTTGAAACGCATCACTGCTATGTTTCAGAACCGTACCATCTCTTAGGACTTAGGAAGTCAGCATCTTGCACAAGCTTTTTAGAAATGCCAGGGAAGGAACCCTGACTTTCTTCTACCAAGCCGTCTCTCTTTTTAACCATGAATTTTTTTTTTTTCTGAAAACAATGGAGAGAACTCCAGATCCTGATGCGAACAGGCTGCTCAGTAGTTGGTGTAGGATCTGTCCAATAATACCAACAGCTACATCTGATTACTGGGTTTCTTGTGCCATCACAGCCTACTGCCATCTTCCACCTTTGAATCAACTGATTTGTTCCTTCCACGAGTGAGTTTTCTATCCTTCCGTCTTTCTCAACCTTCCCAGGAAGGAAAGAGGGGCAAATTTAAGAAAGGTATCCCATCTGCTGCCCCTTTGGGGATCCTCAAGGTAGAGTGGATTACTCTGGAAATTTCTGTCAGGCGCTGGGTTCAGTTATGCTATGACGTGGACTTGATCAATAGAAAGGACTGTATCCTCATTTAAGTCCATTTTTCTCAATTTCAGTGACGGGTGGACTTAGACTCAGAGGTGGCATTCAGCAGGTTCTGACCAGTTCTGGAGGACCGGTAGTGGAAATTTTGAGTAGTTCGGAGAACCGGCCAATTCCCACCTCTGACTGGCCCCACCCCCATCTCTTTCCTGCCTCCCATTGAGTCCCAGCTGATTGGCTGGGTCTTCTTTGGTTGCCCTGCACAGGAGAACGGAGCTGGAAAGCAGGTTAGTGGGGCGGGGAGGGAATGAGGATTTTGCAGTATATCCTTTCCCTGCCATGCCTACTAAGCCATGCCCACAAAACCGGTAGTAAAAAAATTTGAATCCCACCACTGCTTAGGCTCCCAAAATTTCCCAGCCAGCATGCTTTATGAGAGGTGGACTTCAACTAGCAGAATGGTGGGAGTCATAAGTTATAGTTTAAAGTTGATGAGATTCAGAAACACTATTCTAGACTAACAAAGAACTAGCTCCCTAAGCATGATAAAAGTAATTAAATAGGAGTTTCCAGGAGAATCTGATTTATCCATCCATGGCGCCTAAACATGCCTTATTTTACAGGCTGCGGAATAAGACAGGGGGCTGGAGGCTAAAGCATATGAAGAATGGTTGCTGGAACTGGGTATGTCTAGTTTGATGAAAAGAAGGACTGGGGTGACATGATATTAGTGTTCCAATATCTCAGGGACTGCCACAGAGAAGAGGGAGTCAAGCTATTCTCCAAAGCACCTGCAGGCAGGACAAGAAGCAATGGGTGGAAACTCATCAAGGAGAGAAGCAACTTGGAATTAAGGAGAATTTCCCTGACTGTTAGAACAAATAATCAGGGGAACAACTTGCCTCTAGAAGTTGTAAATGCTCCAACAGTGGAAGTTTTTAAGAAGAGATTGGACAACCATTTGTCTGAATTGGTGTAGGGTTTCCTGCCTAAGCAGGGGGTTGGACAAGAAGACCTCCAAAGTCCCTTCCAACAGTATTATTCTAATTCTAATTCTAAAGTGTGGTGGGTGGAACGAGCAGGTCTCGATGCTATAAACCCATTTTAATAATTATCGTTCTCAGGTATCCTTGTAGATATGAAAATCTTTTGTGTTGCACAATCCAGGATTTGCAAATGTCAAAGTGCTGCAATAAATTCCTTTTTCAGAGAATGTTGCTTTGTCTTATTTACTTTCCTTGGTGGTGTAGACACTGTGGGATGTTATTTGGATCTGGCTAGACTTTAATAAAATCGGATTGCATTGATTGCTTTCTCATTTCAGGGCCATCTAAAGAGGATTATGGGCTCCAGGCAAAGCACTGTACTGGGGCCCCTACAACTGCTCACAAGAATAAAAACATACATGGTCGACAAAATTAAACATATATTTATTTTATTGGCACTTCCAACAAAATAAAATCAGTGTTAATCTCTATTAATGCATGCTAGTATTAATTTTAAAAAATGCAGTAAAATGTAATAAATATGTTGCTGTATTTATACGATACAAGGTGCATTGAAAGGTTAAAAAACACAGATTAGCATGAGGGGTGGGCTATGCTCAAGGGGCCCACTGGCAAGTTCCCATCAGGCCCAGGCATTAAGACAGCCCTGTTTCATTTAGGTATCCTTGTTTGAATCAAAACTTAACTTTTCCTTTCTTGCTAGGTGTTACATGAAAACCTTTGGTGTTGCAGTCCAGGATTTGCAAATGTCACAATTGCTGCAATAAATTACTTTTTCCGAGAATCGTGCTGTTTTAATTTACTTTCCCATAGCTGTGTAGACCCTGTGGGATGTTATTTGGATCTGGCTGGGTCCTTTAATAAAAAATTGGATTGCGCTGGTAATTCTACATAGTGCATGAATCCTTCCACACGTATCACACATTTGAAAAAGCGTGCCACATACGCCCTGAGCCATGTTATTTCAGTGAGGCTGCTGCCTGGGTACCCTGCACAGCAAGGATGGCTTTCAGTGGCACAGGAGGGTGAAGAATAATAAGAAAAAACTCTGCACACTCTCAGAGGCACTATTTTCCCCAGACCGGGGATTGAAAGCCGCCTCTGGGCGTCCAGACCTCCTTTGCTTGCATTCAAGGGGGCGGGGCCTAGCCCGATGACGCCACAAGCCCCCGCCCACAAACAGAGCGTGCGTTGGCCCCGCCCACCGCGCCGTCGCCTAGGTGATGCACAAAAACGCCGCGTCGCTCGGGGCGGCACTGCTAGTCGGCTCCTTTCACGCGCAGGCAAGAGTACGCATGCGCCCTCCGGAACGCGATGGAGGGCTCCGCCTACCCGGGGGAGGAGGAGGAGGAGGAAGAAGAGGAGGTGGAGCCTCCTTACGGCCGCGGCGCCCACTCGTGCTCCTCCCTCATCCGCCTCGAGCAGGAGGCCAAGCGCAGGAAACGGGCGCAGCAACAGCAGCGCCGGCTCTACACCATCATGCCAGGTGAGGGACGCCCGCCGCCCCCTTTCCCTCACCTTGCCCCCTCCCCGCCGTGGGGAAATAAAGGAGTGACGTCGCCGCGGGAGTGACGTCGCCGCGGGAGGCGGGTCTGACGGCTGGCTCCGCCCCCTCAGTCCCTCCCTCTCCCCCCCCCATCCTTTTAAGAAGGGGATCCCTTGAAGGTGTGTTGGCTTTGCTGGTGCCTTCTGCACCTGTTGGACTCCACTACCCATCTTCCCCAGCCTCTGGGAGATTGGACCACACGACTCTAGCCCTGCTGGCTGGTCCTACCTTACAAGGGTGTAAGGAAGATGCCCCAAAGGGCAGGGAATGGAATCAGGGAGGTTTCCTTGAAAGCTGCTAGAGGAAATCCATTTCCATGTATGGTCCTGGAGGCAAAATTAAATTATTAACTTTTTAATATATATATATAAATCTGGGCAATTCTGAGAGTTTGAAGTCTCTGAAAATTGCCAGGTTTGACAAACATTGAAATAGAAATTGTGGTCCTTTCATTTAGAAATTTAATTTAGAAATCCTTTCATTTAATTTAGCAATTATGGTCCTTTAATTTAGAACTTTAATTTAGAAATGCTTTAATTTAGCAGTTGTGATCCTTTAATTTAGACATTTAATTTAGAAATCCTGGCCCTTTAATTTAAACGCTCCGTGCTTGGGCTATTCTGAGATGCCTAATAGTTTATTTGGACACACTATTTTAAAAAAAGCTTCTCTCCACTCATGTTTACTTATTATTACTATATCCCACTTCATTTTGTACATTTGCACAACATTAAGCATCCATACACACACACACAGCGTTTATTTCATGCTCAGAGTGTTCTCGTGGCAATTCGGAACATTCTCTTGCTCATTTGACCCTGGCCATAGCTATCTAGGGCAACCATCCTAAAATTGCAGTCCCAAAGAGATATTAGTAACATAACTTGGGGGAAATTGGAGCAGTTTGGAATTGACTCAATTTGGAATTGTTGCAGCTGATACGCTTGTTTAAACAAGTCCCTGTACGTGTATGTACATGCGTGTTGGGAGTAATGGCATTATTTGAGACCTGGAAAAGCGGGAATTGGGTCAGATAGTTTAGAAACCACTTCTGCAGGGAGTTCTTAGGCTTCCTTTATACTAAAGTTGAGTGATGTTGATCCAGAGCTGTGACGTCCTGCTTGTGGATTTACCACATCCTAGTCTAATGAAAAGAAGGGCTAGGGGTGGCATGATAGCCAGTGTCCCAGTATTTGAGGGGGCTGCCAGAAAGAAGAGGGAGTCAAGCTATTCTCCAAAGCACCCGAGGGCAGGACAAGAAGCAATGGGTGGAAATCTAATCAAGGAGAGAAGCAACTTAGAACTAAGGAGAAATTTCCTAACAGTTAGAACAATTAACCAGTGGAACATAGAACAACTTGCCACCAAAAGTTGTAAAGGCTCCAACACTGGAAGTTTTAAAGAAGAGATTGGATAACCATTTGTCAGAAATGATATCGGGTTTCCTGCCTGTGCAGAGGGTTGGACTATTAGACCTCCAAGGTCCCTTCCAACTCTTATTCTATATTCCATTCAAAGAGAAGTTTGGGAAGAAGGAGAAACCACCACCGCTTAATCCATCCACTTTCAGGACTGCCCTAAAGGCCTGTTCTTGCTCAGTCTGTTTCAACTGAGCTACTGGATCTATGGCTGGAAATAAGAAAAAGCCTTATTTCGCTTTTATTCCACTCCCCACTCATCCTTTTGCACTGTACACTAAAAATAAAACCGTCTATGTTTTCATGAGTGATTCAAAAAGCCATTCTTAATGAGATATTACTGCCCCTCCCACAAACCTACCCCTGGCATTCTTCTTTTCCAAAAAAATCATTTTACTTATTTATGTGTGCATTTTGTTTGGGGGGGGGGGAAAAGCACATAAGGATTGTTTACACAGTCCTGCCAAGTGTGACTGATGATCAGAAGTTACTGGCTGGTGTGTATAAATGGGACATATGACTTAGCTGCATCCTAGGTATCAGTTACACAGCACTTGGCTGCACTAAAAAAATCCTGCCCTTGAAAAATTGCCCCGTCTTCTGTTAGCAATCAACTAATTTGCCGGTTCTCTGTATGTTTTAGCTGGAAGTTAAACATACGAAGACCGGTTGCAGGAATTGGGTATGGCTGGTCAAGAGAAAAGAAGGTCTGCGGACGATATGATAGCCGTGTTCAACTGTTTGAGGGGCTGCCACAAAGAAGAGGGGAGGTGGGGTCAACCTATTTTTTGTAGCACCAGAGAGCAGGACAAGAAGTAAGGTGGAAGCGCATTTAGGAGAGATCCAACCTAGAACTAAGGAGAAATTTCTAACAGTGAGAACAATTAATCCGTGTATGTAATGGCTTGCTTTCAGAAGTTGTGGGTGCTGGAGTTTTTTTTTTATGAAGAGACTGAACAACCACTTGTCTGAAATGGTAGAGGGTTTCCTGTTTGTGCAGGGATTGACTAGAGGAACTCCAAGGTCCTTTCTAACTCTGTTATTCTGTTAAGTTACGTTAAAAAAAGCAGAGGATTTCAGTGTGCCTTTTTCTGGTTTTGCAGCTTGAAAGTAGATTGTGGGAAGCAGTTCAAAATCCACGGTTGAATAAAATCTTTAATAGGGACAGACCAAAACAGAATAAAAGAATGTGCAACCTTCCGAATTCTTCAGAACACCTTTTACTTTGCTTTTTTCCCCCTTTATTCCTTTGCACCTTCTTTTTCTCTAGCGTGTTCCTTTTTAACTCTTTTCTTGGTTTTTGTATGTTTTAACTTTTGCGGAAATTTAATAAAGTATTTAAAAAAAAAAAAACCGAGAAGCTACAGAGGGAAGGAAAGATGCATAGCAAGAAATACAAAAATACCAATACATTAGGTCCTTTGCAACAATACAGCAAGTTTAAAACACCATTAAAAATTCTGGTAAGGAATTCAATGTCAAGAACTCATTTGACAAATTTTAGGACATGTTAATTCGGATTTATTTATTGCAGCTAAATAATTTCTTACTGAAAACCTCAGCTGAACACAGGCACAACGCAAAGCAGCTCAAAAGCCGGTGACCTTTAACTAATAATAATACTAAACTAAAAGACAAGGATACTTTTTACAGTTTCAGATGTTTCTGGATCTCAGTTGATATTAATTTTCAGTATACAGAGTTTTGAATGTAAAGTTTTGGAAAGCAAAGTAGCAAATCAATGAAACTTTCTTTCCATTCAGGTCATTAATATGTTTGTATTCCATGTTAGTGGATACAAATAAACCCTATACAGATGTAAGAAACAACAACTAATTGTATCCTATGAAAAGCTTTGGAAAACAAACATTTGTGCACTCTTGAGCTATTTAGTTGGTTCTCATTAAGTATTCAGTATTTCTGGATTTTTCCATCACCATGACCTGTGTTTTGTTGTGTTAGGAGCTTTCGCACTTTCTGGAAAGGTAAAACTTTCTGGAAGGAAATTGAGATGAAAAGTTCTTTTCTGTATCAAGTTTATAACACTATCGGGCTTTGTACCCAATACAGTTGTAGGCATTGTTGTTATTGTTGATATTACAGTCAGCAATGAATTAGCTTGCAGTGCTAGTGTCAGAGTCTGAAACTGAGGAAGAAGATGAACAGCGTTTGGAGGAGGCTGGGGAAGGTCAAAGTCCGGTTGGGCAGAGCAGGAAAGAGGTAGAACAAGGGAGAGGGAGTTCAGAGGAAGACCCAGACCCACCCTGTCTTCATCCTAGGGCACGCAGGGAGGAACAGAGAAGAGAGCAAAGTGGGTTGCATGGCTTACGGGGGAGGAAAGGGCTCTGATTCCCTTCGTTAGCCACAGCTGAGAATGAGAGTTTAAAAGAGATGCATGCTGACTGCGGCAGCTGCTGGGAGCAAACATGAATTTATCTTGTGTTGACTTTTTTTATCTGTGTTCCTGGCATCTTCCCGACCATGTGAGTTTTGCCATGCCTTCATGTCTGGAATTCTTACTCCTACCCTGCCAAACTAATTACCTCATTTTGCCTTGATTAGACTTATAGTTACAGTTTTTGTTGACCGTGTTTTGGACTTGATTCCCTGCAGCCAAAGGCTGTTCCTGGGAGAGTTTTTCTCCAGCCCAAAAGGTAACCCAAGACATTGGGGGCAAAGTTGGAACTAATAAAGGGACTCCTACTGATTATCTGACTGTGTGGCCTTTGTTCCATGCCCTGGGTCATCACAGCGGCACCACTGCACGGCTAAAATATGCTAGGCTAAAATATGCTTGACTTGTTTGTGATTTGATTATGATTTATTAATGTTTTTGCCCGCAAAGCATTGGTTTTTGGTTTTTTTGCAAATGATGTCATTTTCCATCCACTCAATAAATTATGGGTAACAATCCATAGCTGAAAGCAGTGTTTGAAGGTCCCTTCCAGCTCTGTTCTGACTGATTGATTGAATTGCATTTGAGAAAGTACTTGTGCGCCACTTCACTCCTTTTCTGCATTATCGCTGCAGAGTAAACTCCCTTCTTTTGTAAGTCACGGACACTGTTTTGATCTTTTTTATCCCCTTTTATGATTTTGGCCTGATTTATTATTTTTTAGGGAGGCAGAACAGTGACGAGGATGTGCTGGACCTGGCTGAATACACCAAGAATCAACCGTGGTGGCGCAAACTGTTTGGGCCGAGCTCAACTTCCAACGAGGAAAAATACAACGTGGCCACCCAGCTGGCGATTGGAGGTGTCACAGGATGGTGCGTGTGCAGGTTGTGCGTGGATTGAAGGATGGGTGATGGAGGAGCGAGGTCGATCAAGTGGTGCCATAATACCTGGCTTCAAATATTTCCCACACACACACACACCCGGTCACCCAGCCGGCTTTCATGGCTAAAGTAGCACTAGAATTCCCAGTCTCCTGGTGATAAATATACTAGGTCACCCAGCTGGCTTTCATGGCTAAGGTAGCACTAGAACTCCCAGTCTCCTGGTGATAAATACACACGGTCACCCAGCCAGCTTTCATGGCTAAGGTAGCACTAGAACTCCCAGTCTCCTGGTGATAAATACACATGGTCACCCAGCCAGCTTTCATGGCTAAGGTAGCACTAGAACTCCCAGTCTCCTGGTGATAAATACACATGGTCACCCAGCCAGCTTTCATGGCTAAGGTAGCACTAGAACTCCCAGTCTCCTGGTGATAAATACACATGGTCACCCAGCCAGCTTTCATGGCTAAGGTAGCACTAGAACTCCCAGTCTCCTGGTGATAAATACACATGGTCACCCAGCCAGCTTTCATGGCTAAGGTAGCACTAGAACTCCCAGTCTCCTGGTGATAAATACACATGGTCACCCAGCCGGCTTTCATGGCTAAGGTAGCACTAGAACTCCCAGTCTCCTGGTGATAAATACATTAGATCACCCAGCCGGCTTTCATGCCTAATGCGGGAGTAGAACTCACATTCTCCTCTTGGTTAGCCCAAAGTCACCCAACTAGCTTTCCTGTCTAAGGTAGAACTCCTGGTGATCGGCCCAGTTTTCACGCCTAAGATGGGACTTCAGTCTCCTGGGTTCTCAGCTGGTACCCGAACCACCGACTCTCATCTACCCTTGTTTTATTTGATACTCTGTTTTGATTCGCAGGTGCACTGGATTCATCTTCCAGAAGGTTGGCAAACTAGCAGCGACCGCAGTGGGAGGAGGTTTCTTTCTGCTCCAGGTTGGTTTCTGTCCACTGTGGGCTTGGGAGTGGTCAGCGGTACAAGGAGGAATCTGTCTTCAGCAAGAGCTTCACCCTCGGGTTTTATCTCATGGTAGCAATGACAGCAATCATCATCTTTTAATGACCCCATAATCCCTTGCGGAGTGGAGTCTGGGCCACTGAATGGAACAGAGTGTTTACTGGCCGGATGCCCTTCCTGTCACCAGCGCAGGGTTCTATTCAGCAGATATAATCTCAACGTTCCCAGAGCAAGAAATATTTGCCTCTACCTAGTATTGAACTCACAGCCTCCAGATTGTGTGGCGAGAGTTCTACCTCTAGGCCACCGCATCACTCCCTAGCAGTGATAGTAATGGCGGTAGTTCAGTGGAGCCCGTAAGTCTCTTGTTTTTTGACTTGGCCACGTGCCACTTTCAGATCTGACACGCTCACCTTTTAATATAGAACCTTTTTAGACTATGGACATATTCTGGCCAGGGATATGCTCATATTGCGTATCGTGGGATACCCTGATGTTACCAATAGGACATCTTGGCTTGTAGAGATCAGGACAATGATGGGATTCAAAAAATTTTTTGCTACCAGTTCTGTGGGCGTGGCTTGGTGGACATGGCGTAGCTTGGTGGGCATGACAGGGGAAGGATACTGTAAAATCCCCATTCGCTCCCACCCCTCTAGCCTGCTTTCCAGCTCCATTCTCCCATGCAGGGCAACAAAAGGAGACCCAGCCAATCAGCTGAGACTCGGGAGGCGGAGAATAGATGGGGCGGGGCCAGTTAGAGGTGGCATTTGCCAGTTCTCCGAACCACTCAAAATTTCCGCTACTGGTTCTCCAGAACTGGTCAGAACCTGCTGAATGCCACCTCTGGATCAGGACCAGGGAACATATGACTCTCCTGTGTAGTTCAATAACATCAGGACAGTTTGCTGAGGGGTCTGGGGTCTTTTCATACCCCTACCAGCCTTGCAGTTTGATTAGCTATAAGATGGCGGTATCCTTCGGAGCTGCTTGCAAGGGTCAGGTGGTTTGAGATCCTTCTCTGCAGTCATTCTGCTTATCCCTGGGCAGGAAACGTCTGCGTTGCACGCCATTTTTTTTCCCCCTTGTCACAAAGTGAGTCAACAGGGGAAATGAGCGCACTGTCCAGGGAAAAACCTGGTTTTATGTGCAAACCCCGGCTTCACGAAACCTCTCCCTGCTCCAGCTTGCAAACCACACGGGCTACATCAAGATCGACTGGAAGATGGTGGAGAGAGACGTGAGCAAAGCCAAGAAGCACCTGAAGTTTTCTGGCAGCACCTCCAGCAAGCTGGTGCCAGAGGTGAAGAGCCAATTCGACGAGGTGAGACTGAAGGCCAAAACCTGCAAAAAGGTGGCCACCGGGGTGTGAGTAAGACAAGCAGGAGGATTGTGCAATAGAGAAGGAGAGACAAAGAATTAGGGGTTAGCCATCTGCAGCCTTCCCGGGGCTCCGCTTTCCTTCCAAGCTAAGTAACAGTTACACAGTTGTGGAAAATCAGCGTCACAGTTTCCTCTAGCGTAAAGCCAGCCAGACACGTCAGTGAACGTCCTAACAGAGTTTCACAAACTCTCCTTCCCAAATCTGTGTAGATAGGACTACGCCCCTGCATTGTCACCTTCCCCTCAAGGCAACTTTGACAAAACTCTGGATATCCACAGGGCATGTCCGCTTAGATTGCATTCGGCCTGATAGATCCCCGTTTGGGGAAATCCTCTAAATTAGTCAGCAGTTTTTGCTCACCTCCCTTCGTTAGCTTTTGGGATCTTTGCTCCACCTCATCTGTAAGTCTTCCATGAGCTGATCGGTCAGTTATTAGACAGGACTTAACGCGTGTTAAACCTCGGCTTGTTGAGCCACAGAATTTTGGAGCAACCATAAACGCTGGTTCTTCAGACACTGCTCACGTGTAAATGTTTGTGAACCAGTATAACAGGGTTCACCCAACATGCTAAAGACATATAATTAAAGTTTGCACAAAGGTGCCCAGCTACAAAGTGTACGTAAAGGTGCCCAACTGCATGGGAATTAGGTATTTTCTAAGCTGGAAGAGGGAGACAATTTTGGACAGCAGGAGGGCTTAGCCGAGTGCTGCTTTTGATCCATTGTAGTTGTTCTGACCCGACTCCCCAAACACAACAAACCCTCTGTAGTTAAATAAATGTTTATTAGGAGGGCCAGCAGCCCCAGCAAAACGTCCCTGTCTCTGTCTCTCTCTCACAGCAGACTAACAAGTCTGTCCAGCAGGGAGATGAATAGTTGTCTGCCACACTTATTCATCTCCACCCCCTGCCCTTTAACCCCAGAGCTAGGGTGGGGCTTTGCTAGCAGAGGTGGCTCTTCCATCCCAAGGACCGGCCCATAGATTTCCACTGCTCTCCTCTCCTCTGCCATCTGTGCATCAGGCGCTGGACCCAGGTGTTCCTCCCCTTCCTCATCAGCCACCTCCAGACCTGAGGGCTGTTGACTCTCCATCTGGGGGCTAACTGACAGCCCAGGCCTCCACCTCTCTCTCCCTCTCCTTCTCCCTCTCTTTCTCCTTCCCCCCCTCTCTCTCCCTCTCCCTCTCCCCCTCTCTCTCTGCCAGCTCCATTCCCTCTTCCCCCTAGAGCTCTCGGGTTGCCTTGACTGCTGACCCTGACTCCCACACCTCCTCCTCCTCCTCTTGGTTCAGCTGCCGGCGGCGGCCAACAGACCACAAAAGTAGTCCAAGTAGCTGGCTTTACTCGCTGTGTCATTTTATCCCCCCGCTGTTCCCAAAGGAATCCTGCTTTGTGCGGACTTTTAATAGCTCTAGTGGCAGAAGTACGAAGAGTCCAAGCCCGGCCCTTGTAAACTTTATCCTTTCTCACTCCAGGCGGTCAGTTTCCTGAAGAGGAACGTTCTGCTGTCCGGAGGCTTCGTTGGTGGCTTCTTGCTCGGCATGGCTTCTTAAGGAATCCCACCCCGATCTGCCTTTCCACCGGCTGGCCTTGCGCCCATCTCCCGCTCCGTTCCTCAGACTGCCTGATTAGCCCGCTGAAGCATTCAGCCTCCTGACTTGCCTTTCTTTCGATACCTGCAAAGCAGCATCCGGAAACACCACTGCTAGCCTTTCTTCCCTTCCTCCACCCCCCCACCCCCCCAATTTGTTAATTCGATACAGGAGGGAAGTTGGATCGATCTTCAAGAGGGATTCGATCCCTGCCTGAGATGCCACAATCTGCAGAAATTCCTCTTCCCTCCCACACATTTATTTATTTTTCCTTTACTGGCATAACCTAGACAACTTACTATGGAAGGACCCATCGCACCTGCTTTTGTGTTCTTCCTCTCCTTAAGTGTCAAGAGTACCTCCTCCACCTCCTAGCAGAAGCAAGCAGGTCAACAGGATGGGACGAGAGCATGTCCTGTGAAATAACTGCCATCCAGAAATGGCTGCTTCTCCCTGGCTTCCTAACAAAAGCACGGGCCTGAGAGGCAACAGCTTCTTGGACTCGCTCATCCAAGGTTGTTTTTTGCTTTTGCTTTTTTCATTTATACTACAAGATGACTGGAAAAATCTGTGGAAACTCTTGACTCTGCCGTGTTGGGATTCTCTGTAGTCCTCTGTTGTCTGACCTGGAGGCCTGGAAAGATTTGGCAGCGCTGCCTGCCTCTCAAGGAAAATAATCTTAAAACTGGGTTCTTTGATAGTGGAAGGGCTGCAGGATTAGAGCCTGGCCTTTGTTCGAGATAAATCCAAGTCTTGGTCGAGACCGCTAGTGAATCCCGGGAGTGGAATGAATGTGGATGGCCTCCACTCTCTGGTTCAGAACTCCTGGGCGGTGGGGTGTAGGGTGAGGGGAGAGCTGGGTGGGTTTGCTTATGCCCTGAGCACTGCATGGGAGAGTTAACTTTACCCCAGAGCAAAAGCAGCCAAGTTGCCTGAAGTTTGTTTTCCCTTTATAGGAATTGCGATATTGAGCAGAAAGATATGTGTGCTTCCTCCCGAGGTTCTTGCCGTCTCATCTGTGGGATAGCAACAATAGCTTGTAGAGCTGTCATCCTTTTAATTTTTTTTCTTCCCCTCCCAGTTCCTATAAATGCATACATTATTGAATAACAGCAGCTTTCTTGGCCTGGAACCTCTTTCACTGGTTTTCTTAGGTGCCGTTCAAAGCTTACACCGTCCTCCCAAGAGTGTTTTTAGCAATAGTGATAGCATGTATACTTACAGGCCACCCTGTAGTTGCTTACAGGATTCTCTGGGTGGTTTACAAGGTAGAAATAGCATTTGCATATTGCGCCCCACAACAGTCCGGGTCCTCATTTTAGTGACCTCAGAAGGATGGAAAGCTTGAGTCAACCTAGAGCCCCATAAGGATCGAACTCTTGGCACTGGGCAGAGTCCGCTTGCCATATAGTACTGCATTCTTACCACTGTGCCATCAGGGCTTATATGTGCCATCAGGATTCATTGAAGGTTTCTAAGAACATATAGGACTACCTTGCAAAACTCCACCCTCTGGTTTTCATGAGGCTATCCGAGGAAAACAATGAGCTTGATATTATTCTAATAAGTTGGACCCTCCAGAGTTAAAGGCCGACGGGCTGTCACAGCCAATCACTGATCTCCTCACCTGAATGAAGGCAACTAGAAAACTTCATTCTTAGCACAGGGTCTTGATCAGGCAAGGAGCCATCCCCATGGTGGTGTCTTTCAACCATAGAGATGGGGTAATGGGAAATCTAGACAGTCACATTTGAAGAACCTCGGGTTAGGGAAAGTGGAAGGTGTGTGTACGAGGGTCGCTGTGGCTGCTTGTCTTCACTTGGCACAGATGGGAAACAAGGTTGGCCTAGACTTGTGAAAGAAAGGTGATCTCCAGGAAAATGTATTTATTAATGGCTAACGCCGAGGAAGCTTTTGCTGTAGCCGATGGACTAGCAAAAAGTCACTGCAAGTTACCTGCTCAGCATCAACTAACAAATTAAGTTTCCTGTCTATGGAGGTTCTCGGTGATCCAGATCATTGGTTATTCCAAATGTGCTTTTTTTCAGGAGGCAAAACTGGACTTTCTGGTTTTTCTTTGAAGACGTTTCGCTTCTCATCCGAGAAGCTTCTTCAGCTCTTTTTTTCAAAGGAAAAACAAAACAAAACAGAAAGTCCAGTTGCCTCTTGAAAAAAGTACCTTTGGGACACATAATGTCTCCTCTTTCTCAGGCCCGTTAAGGAATCTGGAAACACCTTGGAATTCCAGCTCTGTCTGCCCACTGCTTTTGTGGAGAGTACAAGTAGACCTTGACTTACGACCATTTATAATGGAGTTATGGTGATGCTGAAAAAAGTGACTTAGGACAGCCACAGCATCTCCATAGCCACATGATCCAAATTTCGGCTCTTTGCATGTTTACGATGGCTGCAGTGTCGTGGGGACATGACCGCCATTGGTAACCTGAGGGAGCGTCTCAAGGGAGGGGGAGGGGATTTGCTTAACTGCCCCATCTTTCGCTTAATGACCATGGCCAAAGTTCTAAAATCGGGCACCCCTCACTCAATAACCACACGGCTTGGTGGCAGACAATCCAGTCGCGATTGTGATCGTGAGTCAAGTACTATTGGCATAGCTTTGTCCCTGAGTTTTAGAATCATTTGGTGAAAGTACTTCTACAATTCTAAGTTGAGAACTTTTATGGATTTAGCGGCCTTCTGCTCGGCTCCTAAAAACTACAAAGACTACAAAACCGGAAGACGAGCCCAGGGCATTATTTGGTTTTAGGCAGTTGTGGGATTCAGCCGGTTCACACCGGTTTGATAGAGCCGATTCCTTAATTTTTTTTCTTTTGTTCGGCAAACCGGTGGAAACGAATCCGTTTCAGCACCTGGCACCAGATGCCCTTGCTTCCTCCAAGCATTTCTTTTGCTCACCTGATTTCCAGCTCCGCCGCATTTGTCACCATCGTGTTCAGGGAAACAAAAGTTAAATTCCAACTTCTTGCGATAAATCAATTCAAACTTGTCATGGAAAAAAAAAAAGATCTCGCGAAGTTGGAATTGATTGAACTTTTTGTTTTTAGTCCCAAACTTTTGTTTCCCTGCACGTGACGATGAGAAGCATGACGGAGAAATGCGACAGAGCTGGAAATTAGGTTAGGGGAAAAAATGCTCAGGGAAAGCAAGGGTGGTGGGTCGGGCAAGTGAACCGGATGTCAAATTATTTGAGTCCATCCACTGGTTTTAGGTGATGATTCTGACCACGAACTTCCAAATCTGGGAGGCAGGACATTTCTGCTACCATATATTGAACTGAGGCGTTGATTCGTCTTAACCAAGGGTCTTCAAACTTGACAATTTTCAGACTTGCGGACTTCAACTCCCAGAATTCTTGAGCTAACATGACTGGAGGAGGAATTCTTGGAGTTGAAGTCCACAAGCCTTAAAGCGGTCAAGTTTGAAGACCCCTGATCTTAACCAAGGATTGTCATCTCTGAGTAGCAGTGGCTTGTCATGGTCTTGATGAGCATTTTTTTAAAAAAATTAAAGGAAATTGCCTTCCAGAATTTCCCAGCCGGTATATGTGGGGAGTCCATATGTTTTTAAAGTTGCCAAGTTTGTGAAACGCTGGTCTTGAATAATGGCCTTTTCTAGTAGTTGAGCAAAGATTAAAAGTAGACGTGTGGGATTATATGTAATCATATCATGTGTCTTGTCGTTCCTGCTCCTCAAAGGAAATTGATGGTCGCTCTAGTCCTTGGGCAGCAGAATTCTAAGCTCTTGCAAGACTGGTTTCAACAATTACAAAGATCCTTAGAACTTTGGTGAATTTCACAGAGACCAGAGGCCAGTTTCAAGGTTTTTATTATCTACCAGGAGATGCCATGCTAAGGCGGCTTTAAACACAAGAGGGAGCTTGAATAAGCTGACTGAGCTGATTTGGGGGATAAAGAATGGCTGCAGGAAAGAAAAAACTCTTTTAAAAGCACTTAAGTAGAAGACCTTCAACTGACAGCTGTTTTATGCAGCACTTCGGATTCAGTCATCTGTTTAAATGTTTTTAAAATATATTTTTTTTCCTGCAGGAATATGAATGGCCCACTTGTCTACAACATTATAAAACAGAGGTGTCTTTCTCCTAGAAACTATTACTGTGCAATGCAGGCAGAGTTGCTTGGTGTTGGAGATTGAAGTTAAAACATTATAGAAACTGGGTCAATTTAAATTTACCTGGGTGGGGCACAGTTGCAAAACTGAATTCAAATCCGATCATCCCTCTGTGTCAGACTTAGAGGAATCTTATGGTTCTAAGTTTTTATACAATAGTCAAATGTTTTGAAGTGAGAATTAAATGGTTTTTGAGAGTCTCTTTTATTTATTGAATCTGTATGCCATCAGATCTCTTGGAAAATCTCTTGTAAGTTGCGGGGCTCATTTTTCAATTAAGCCTAGAAGAATTAAAAGGAAAAGTTGAGAAGGGTTATGAATGTAATTATTCAGAATAATTTTCATCTCATGAGGCTGCTGGTGTTTGCTGAATAGCGGGCAACCTGATGCTTTGCTAATTAGTTCATATGATTAGTTAGTGACCAAAGATCCTTGGAATTACTTCCAAGAAATTAGAAAGCAGAGTTGTTGTATGTCCTATTAAACAGTGGGTCTATTTCATATTTCAATACAGACATTTTTTATTAATTCCAGGCTGTATAGTATTCTATCACAAATAATTCTTTTCCTGAGCGTAGAAAACACCAGTCAACTCAGATCACTGGTCTATCCAGCTCTGTATTATCAATGTCTGGCCTTCAACTATATCTCCTCACATGGTTCTGACTATGCTAGTTTATTGCTGAACTGACCACAGGAATACAGAATTCCATTCTAGTGCATTTTCGATTTTACTTGGAAAAGCTGGAGAATAAGCTCAGAGCCTCATATCTAGAAACCGGGCACTGCCCTAATGAGCTATATGGCCTCTCCCTGCAAACTCCCAACAATCCGGATAACTTGAAACACTTTACTGAAAGAAAGTTGAAAACATGAAACATATATTTGGAGGATTTTGTGGTTTGACTTCAGCTACTGAATATTTGCTCATGACAGTCATCAGATTTTGAATAAGGGATTCTCTTGGCAATCATTCACAATTTTTAACAACTATGCATTTCTCGGTGACTTTAGATTTTACTATAAGATGAGAAAGTTAATCGTCTTGTCTTCAGCATAATTCTGTCCAAGAAAGGATTCAAAAAAATACGTTTATTCTCTCGGGCTTTAAATATTAAGATAAACATGATCATATCCTTGTATGGATTGAGTATTTATTGAACTGCAAACAGGAGTCAGAATCTCATTCCAGCAGCTTTGCTAAAGCCTGCTTACGGTATACACAACATTGAAGTTATTTTGCGATGGTTTTGACACCTAGGAGGCACGAGATACAGAACAGCGAGAGTTGTAAAGGGTGCTCAAAAAATCCCTTGGGGAACATTTGATTTAAGTCTAAATTGGGGGCAGGGGGTGAAGAAGAAAGAGGGTGCTACACTTAACATTCTTATTCCCTTCATAGAAATGGGGTTTCATCCAGATAAATAGCAAAATGGTTGAATTTTAAAAATAATACTTGCAACTCCGGCTTTCCACAAAAGTGCCTATTGCTTTACAAATAAGGGGAAGGAGGCCACACAGCACACAACGTAGCTATCCCTGAAATCAGCTGCTTCTACCACAGCATGACATAAAACCAATATTGTGCAATTAGGTGTTGACCGCTACTGAAATCAAAAGCTCAGAAAACCAGGTGGCTTTATCTCAGCTTTGGGAAGCCTACCGCTGAGCTAAACAGCTAGCTCTCTAGGCTTCAGTTGCCAGCTTGTTCCTGTTTCGCGGAAAAGGACAACTTTCAAACAGACTGAGGAACGACGACTTTGCTTCAACAAAGGACTTAGCTTACACGGACCACACGTAAAACGAGATTGTCTGAAATTCGACGTCCAGCCAAAAACAAAACAAAAAACACAGGCTGGATTTCACCTTCCCAAGTGGAATATTGCTCTTCTGGACAACAGAACAAAGGACACGGACTATTCACAAATCAAGGCATTCTACTCCAATCTACTTTACAATAAGGCTACAGCAGTAACATCGTTTTGACAACAAAAGTGCTAGGGGCTTCTACTCTTCGGCCGACGACGGGCTGCAGTGGTCTTCGGGTTTCCGTCAGGGTCTGAAAGAGGAGCTGGCTTGCATCTTGGGAGTAACCCTCCCATGCAAGAGAACAGGTTTGAGGTATAGCGCGGTAGCTACGTAGACGGCAGGTAAGGCTGCTCAGCCCCTCCCAGAGAACGGGCTCACTCAGGGCTTCAGAGTGGGGGGATGATTGGAATCTGGTACCTGCTTCTCTCTCTCTTTTTCCACCCCTTTAAAGCCTGAACAAGAGAGGGATACGCCCTTCGGGTACTGGGCGCAACAACGCCTCATCTCCTGGAAGACAGCTTCGCATTTAGATTCCAAGTAGTTGTTTGCTGCAACGAAAGAAGAGCAATGGTGGGAGAATGGCAGCTGGGCAGGCAGAATCCCCTTCAAAATAGTCCTATAACCAGAAATGAACACATTCCACACAGTTTATAGAATAGAATAGGATTAAAATAGAACAGAATAGGATATCGGAATGAAAGAACAGAATAGAATTGGAATAGAATTTAGAATAGAATTAGAATAGGATATTAGAATGAAAGAATAGAATAGAATCGATATTGGAATGAAAATAGAAATAGAACAGAATTGATATTGGAATGAAATACCGTATTTATCGGCGTATAACACGCACTTTTTCCCCCTGAAAATAGGGGGCAAATGATGTATGCGTGTTATACGCCGATGTCCAGGGAGCGGAATCCTCTTTAAGGGATCCCGTTCCCAATAGTGCCTAGCGGCGGCGCAGCGTCGTGACGTGATGTCAACGCTGCGCCCGCCGCATATTTTTTTCCTGAAATTTCCCTCTTAAAGGGAATGCGTGTTATACGCCTGTGCGTGTTATACGCCGATAAATACGGTAATAGAATAGTACAGAACCGAATAAAGGAATTGAGTTAGAATAGATATTGGAATAAAGAATAGAATTAGATTAGAATAGAATCAATACTGAATGAAAGAATAGAATAGAATCGATATTAGAATGAAAATAGAAAGAAAAGTGAGGTCAAAATACTTGGTGAGTTCAAATTTTCGCGATATCAATACTCAAATGTTATTTTAGGTCTCCCCCGTTGGGCAGGGGGTTGGACTAGAAGACCTCCAAGGTCCCTTCTCCGTCTATGTCTGGAAGGAAGATTTTAATTAAAGGCTACAATTTAAGCCGGCGTTTCAAGAATTGCTCACAGGGTGCCAGAAATTCACACAAATATAGACTAGATCAGACATCCGTAGCATTTTGTGGTTTAGAAGAGCTTCAACGTAATTAAAATACAGCAAGTTGTAAAGGAACAGAACGCAAAGTAAGAAAACAGGGCAAAAACAACTTTCTCCACCAATTTAGGATAAACATGAATAGCTAAACTTGGAAGGAAATCCTGTTTGTTCCAGAAAGAAGTTACTTTCAGCTCTACCACCTCAGCAAACAGTAAACGCTGCACACGAACTACTGGGAAGTCACATACAGTCTATGGGTTTAAACCAGGGGTGTCCAACCGTGGCAACTTTAAGACTTGTGGACTTCAACTCCCAGAATTCCTCAGCCAGCTTTGAAATCCACAAGTCTTAAAGTTGCCACGGTTGGACACCCCTGGTTTAAACCATTTCTGCTACTAAGTGTGAATTTTAAAATTAGGCTTTTCTGTCCTCCACTTTTATTATCATTTTGCTTACGTTTAAACTATATTTTCTAAAAAAACCCAAACCACTTTGAAAAGCATAGAAAGGGCATGTTATTTACTTAACAATAAATCAAATACTACAAAACCAAGAGGAGCCGCTTACCTTGCAAACATTTTTGGATTTCACAGGCATGTTTCTTACAGGGGTCTTTTGCAGCCATAACCAAGGAACTAGAAAAAAAAAATCAGAAAGGAAAAATATTATCCTGGCAAAATAGAGGGCCAAAGTTCCCAAGGCCCTATCTGAAAGAAGCTTCATTTCCCCTTCCACACATCACCGATCTGGAATTGGTTCCTACAGGATCCAGCTCATCAAGGATTTTCTTCATCCTCTTAAGTCCATTTTCTTGCTCATGAAAAGGATCAGCTGTCAATCTCCCACATGCCACCTGAGAGAGCTGGCAGAGTCTACATGAGTTCTGCCTTCCCCAGAGCTTACCAAGCCAAGTTTGAGAAGGAAAACAATGTGCTAACTTGGTTTGCTTAAACCCAGCTTGCCAAAACAAAATCTGATGGATTATTCATGCAACAAAACCAAAAGCCGCCATTACAGTAAATAGCTTCGTATCATAGACCAAGTCATAATCACAACTTCTTTAGCTTAGTATGATAAATAAACCCAAGCAGAGAGAGATGATCTTTCCTTCAATAGATCCTGAGCTTTATCAACTGATAAGCTGTAGGTTCCTGTCCTGAATATTGGAATGACACTTAAAGACACACTGGCACTGCCTTCCCTTACTACAAACACCATTAAGCAAACTTGTCAGATAATTAACACACTCAAAGGATGAAAACTAAAGTACTTAAAAGGATTGCATGCTGTTGAAGAAATGACTGAATGGAACTTGAATGACAGTAGTTTCTTGTGCATGAGAGGAAGGAAAGAAAGGAAATGAAAGGAAGGGAAAGAAAGGGAATAGAAGGAAGAATAGAATAGAACAAAGCAGAACAGAATAGAATAATGGAATGGAATAGATCTTTATTGGCCAAGTGTGATTGGACACACAAGGAATTTGTCTTGGTGCAAATGCTCTCAATGTACATAAAAGAAAAGAGACATTCATCAAGAGTCAAGAATCGTAAGGTATCAAAAGGAAGGAAAGGAATGGAAGGAAGGAAAGGGATAGAAGGAAGGAAGGAAGGAAGGAAGGAAGGAAGGAAGGAAGGAAGGAAGGAAGGATGGATGAGGAAGAGGAAAGAAGGGAGGAAGGCCCCCAACATGCTACATTTTGGAAACTAGATTCTCCCCTCTGAGTCACCGGTCTTGTAAAAACATGTAGGGAACACTGCTAAGCCTGGTGATGCTGCCAGAAATAAACAAGATGAAAAAACACAAACACACAACATCCTCAGTTGGTCAAAAGAGCCCAGTACTTTTCAAGGCGGTTCATCCAAGGAAGAAGCTGCGATCTGTTTTACTGGATCAAGAAACTCATGGGGTCCGTCCTTCCAGTCTGACCTTCCCCTCGCCATCCTCCCCCGGCCCCCAAAGGCCTCCAGAATCTCTGCAGACCAGAGAGCCAAGGCCATCGCCATTGCTTGCTCCTCCACTCTTAAAACCATGGTATGCTGACCAGCTTTCCGGCAGGGGAGGGGCAGGTCCGGTCTGCCTACCTAAAACTGCCCCTCTGCTTTCAACTGGCCATGTTGCTCTTCTCGACTGCCTGTCCTAAGCTCTTGGGCGGCGTTGCTGTGGGCAGTGTTAAGGGAGTTGCACGCCGTGCTCTGCCTCGGGGGCAGCAGCGGCCATTTTGAGCGCTAGGAGTTAAGACATTAAAAAAACCACAGCGGGGCCGCCGTCCCAGCATCACAGCTCCTGAAAGACAAGGGGAAAAAAGCGGCATGGAAGAACCACCGTGAGTCAGAGAAAAGCGGAAACTGAACTCGAGGAACGCAAGGGAGGATGGGGAGGGAGATGAGGAGGAGGAGGAGGAGGAAGAGAAGCTCACCGGGTTTAATTGCTGGTCAGGAGTTTCAGCAGCAGTTCTTCCACTCCCATGACCTGCAAGGACCCAAAGACGTGTTTGCCGTAAGAGCCCAGCCGGTGGACAGATAACAGATAATCAGAATTGGAAGGGACCTTGTAGGTCATCTAGTCCAACCCCACCCACCCACCCCGCCCAAGCGGGAGACCTTAGACCATTTCTGACAAATGGCAGTCCAGTCTCTTCTTGAAAATCTCAAGGGATGATGCTCCCACAACTTCTGAGGGCAACTTCTGTTCCTTGGGTTGATTGTTCTCACTGTCAGATACTTGTTCCTTGTTTCCAGGTTGAATCTCTCCTTGTTCAGTTTCCATCCATTATTCCTTGTCTGGCCTACAGGTGCTTTGGAGAATAGCTTGACCCCCTTCCTCCTCTCTGGGGCAGCCCCTCAAATATTGAAAGTGCTATCCTGCCTTCCCCTGGTCCTTCTCTTCACTAGACTAGCCAGGCCCAGATCTCCACCGAGCCAGGTTTTACTTAACCTACCGTTGAGTGTTGTTCAATGCCCCAGATGCGAGAGTTACTGTCCCGGTACTGCGGCCCCGCTGAAAGCTGCCACATATGGGGCAGCTGAGAAGCAGGAAGGCGGCTGGGGCGCACGGCTTCACCCAGGGGCACAGGGATTCTTCTGATCCGGGCTTTTAGCGTCCCTCCTTCCTAGAGGAGGGAGAAGCCCAAGAAAGAAGTCACGGATAAGCTCAGCCCGCCCCCCCACCCCAAAATCGGCTCTAACCCGACCTGGGCGCGGAAGTGAGGAGACGAGGGAGCTTACCTCTTCTTGGGCCACCAGCCATGTTGCTTGGTTCTCATCGCAGTAGACGCCCATCCGCCATACCCAGAGGCGGACAGGTGGGACCTGGGCTTCGTCGCCACCTTCCTCACCTTCTGCCATGCCCTGCTATTTGGCTAGGAAGGCCCGCCCTTGGATCCCATGTCTACACGTCCTCTTTTAACTCTGAGCAAAGATACGCAATGGTTAGTCTTGCAAAGGAGCAGCACCAGGAGGGAAGGAGGGAAGGCCAGGGGTGGCATGCACCATACTAGCATCATGAAGAGCATGTTAAAAAAAAAAGAGGGGGGGGTGGAGAGTTTAAGAAATGTTGTGCCTGTCACTGTCCCTTTGGAGATAAAGTGGATTCCACTGGAAAGGTCTGTGATGACCCAGAATGTAACACAAACGTAACAAAATCCAAAATGTAAATAAATGTCCTTTAATGCCTCTAAGTTGGCCCCAATGTTCAAATAATTCTCAGTTGGGAGATAAAACTTATTCAAAAATAGTCTTCAAAAGAAAGCAATACAGTCCGAACTCAATGAGCAGATAGAGGTGAAATTAAAAAAACCAAACAAACTACAATGAAGGGAATTCCACAATGGACCAGGATAAGTAATTACCAACTTCAAGGAGATAACAGGGCACACTCTGTTGGAAGGATGCCAGCCAAGATAACTTCAGCCCAAAATAAAACATGCTTTGCTTCTGGCAATGCTGTGTTTTAACCATCTCTCTTATATACTATTCTCCACAACTGTAACCAATGAGGGGGATCGTGGCCACTTCCTCTCTCGTAAGCCAAGTTGTTTCCTTCTCCGTTCCTCCCTGCATGCCCTAGCATGCAGAGGGGATGGGCCTGGTTCTTCCTCTGACTGCCCAGCCGGTCTCTGCCCTTCCCCAGCCTCCTCCACAACCTCCGGAGCCACACCTCCACTCCCTGTTGACTATTCCTCCTCTCCCTCAGAGTCTGACTCTAACAAGGGCATGACACGTCTTTCAAGAAGAAAAGTGTGACGGTGCAGTTATAGGAGCTATCAGTGGCCTTGATCAATAGTTAGGACCAAGTCAGTGTTTTTCAACCAAGGCAGCCTTAGGAGGTGTGGACTTCAAATCTCACAATTCTCCAGCCAGCCGAGAGCTGAAGTCCACACATCCACAAGTGGCTGAGGGAGAATAACACTAATCCAAGTGAATCTACAGTCTGGATGTGGCCTCCGGAGTGCTTCGTAGTTAATCTCATCATTGGATGTTACTCCCGGTTTGCCTTTCCAATATTCCTTTCTCTCTTTCAGTTGATCTCCCCACAACCATGTTAGACCATTTTGGGTGGAGAAAACAAAACGAAATCTACACAATCTGAAATCAAGAACAGATAGGTACAGCTGATGATTTGGGGCAATATACTCTCTGCTGCTGCTACTTGAAACAGCTGAAGCGCTGAGTAAAGTAAGATATATGGAATAGTAGGAAGAGCAAAAAAATCTCTCAAAAGGAGCATTCTTTTACCCCTTTGGGGTAAAACTGAATCGCTGAAGGGTTGGCAAAACATAATGAAATGAAAATTATTTAGTATCCCAATTGTATTAGTTGCAGGGGTGCCCATTAATCTTCCAGCATAAGGACAAACAAATTTAGCTCTTCTTTCTGGCAATTTTTTTTTTTAAAAAAACAAGATGCCGTAATTTAAGTGAAATTCTTTTTAGCATTCATATCCAGGACAAATCAGGAAAGAAACATTCAGCAGTCTAAAAGCAAAGGGGGTGAAAATGTTGGGAATATATATATATAAATATATATATATATATTTCTAGTTTGTTTTTTTTAATTTAACACACTAGCGTTGAACGGAGGTGGCGGCAGAATGAAGGGTGTTCTAGGCTACTAGGAAAAAGAAACACATATCAGAAACACTTTGTGCAGCAGCAGAAAAGAAAGCTATGTGGTTAACCACTTTGGTGGCCAGCCTTTGAAAGAACATTTTGCATTTGATTGCTGCAAAGGAATACAGACTATGCCCAGGAAGGTACAAGCTGTTTCTTTGGGTTTTAGAATTCCACCACAACCTCTTGGGCTCGACTCAAATGACTAAATATGCCAAATGTATCAAGAGCTGCACAAATGACACAATTAGGGACAAATCCACACTATGCAAGAAACTTTCCCCAAGAAACATTTACTCAATATAAGACGTCCATCCCGCTCCACCACCACCACCCCCACACAACTGGTGCACCAAAGTTGGACTGCGGAGTCAACATGTTGCTGCAAATTCAAAAAGCCAACAGAATAAAAAAAAATGCTCATGCTTGTATTTTGGCAGCACTCGGTGCCCTAACAACAAAGGACGGCTCTCACCATGGAGCTATATTTGAGGGTGACTCAGAGGGGAGAATTTTTGTCTATGTTTGGTTTGAAGAAACGTTTTCCCAAGCTGCACCAGGATCCTCTCAAAAAATCTCCTATTCACAAAGAATCAGAGCATTATACGGTATATGTATCACTGCAACATCCACGTGCTATTAATACCATTAATTCTGATGTCGGCGATTTCTTAGAAAATAAAGAACATTAGCTGAAATCTATTAGACTTCTTACTTGAGCAGAGCAGTAAGAAAATATAACCAGAGGGGAGTAGTTGTGGTACTCCAGCCTGGTAATTATTATTATTATTTTGTAATGCCATCTCCAGATCTGGAGAAAAGCAGCTCATTTCTCTCTCTCTCTCTCTCTCTCTCCCCTCAACCCTCAAACCCTGGCTCGGTTTTCTTCTTAAGTGCTGAATTTGACTTGTTATGGAACACGAGACAGAAGGCTCAGCTTACAGATGGTGGCAGAACTGAATCAAAAGGTGGATCTGTTATAAGCAGCATCATTAAGCCATGCATCGTGGCTGCAGCACCCTTAACCCAAAGCAAGCAGTCTGCAGCCTCTTGTGAGAGCGGTTTGTCTGTTTCGAAGTAATTGTTTTGAAGTTCAGCTTTAGAAGGCCGAGATTCCTGCAGCCTCCTAAAACATTTATCTGGCCCTGAGGGTATTCACTACTTTTTCTTGGCATCAGTGTGAATTTAAAAACAAATATATAAATGACAATTGCAAATAGAAGATATCGTTACAAGAAAAAGAGCAAGACAGAGATGGAAGGCAGTGAAAGAAGTCAACAATTCCTAACTGTACCAAAAGGTGGAATCTGTGGCTCCTGTGCTATTTATTACATTTTTAAATCAACTCAAAGCAATGAGATTGCAGGGGGGGGGGGTTAAAAAAGACCAGTGGTCTCTAATCAGTGGACCAGGGACCACTGGTGGTTCACGAGAAAATTTTGGTGGTCCGCAGAGAAATGTCTCCCCCGCAAAGCACCCCCTAAAGCAATTAATCCAGGCTGTGTGGGAACACAAGGCTGCGCTGCCCACATGGCCCACGGGAACACAAGGCTTGCGTCGCTTGCATTGCGAACATGAAACAGTGAAGGGAGGAGGGAAAGGGCGGAGCGGCGGAACATGCCCCACACTCCTGTCCTGCCCACCGGGCTGCTTCTTTCTGCTTCTTTCTTCTTCTGCTTTTGGCTGCATGCAAGGAAAGCAGCAAAAGTCTTTCTTTTTCTCCCCCAAACTCTGCCAGAAATGAGCCTTTGGGACCCTGCAAGGCCTCCTGCTCCAAGAGGCTGCGCCATTCTGGGGAGTTGGGGGGAGAGAAAGACAGACTTCTGCTGCTGTCCTTGCATGAAGCCAAAAGTCTCTCTCTCTCTCTCTCCCCTTGAGAACGGAGCTGGAGACGGTATCCTGCAATCCCAAATAAAGAATGATCGATTGGTAGGAAAATGGGGTGGGGAATTTTCCTGTAGACTTTGGGGGGGATTTTCCCAGAGTCTCTTGGTCCACAGGATTTAAAATTCTGAGTTTGGTGGTCCCTGAGGTCCAAAAGGTTGGCGCCCCCTGCCCAAGCCCACTGTCAATGCATTACATGAACACTGCCGTCTGCATATTGGACCAGCTAAGTCTGCCTTCCAACCTTGTCTCTTTATTGGAATGTGATTAAACAGGAAACCCACCCCAGGAGGTGTAGCAGGGTGGAAGGGACCTCGTAGGTCATCTAGTCTAACCCCCTTGCCCAAGCAGGAGACCCTAAGCCATTTCTGTCAGGTGGCAGTCCAGTCTCTTCTTGAAAGCCTCCATGGATGATGAAGCTCCCGCAACTTCTGTTCTTTACAGATTAACAGAGTTGGAAGGGATCTTGGAGGTCACCTAGTCCAACCCCCACCCCCAAAGCAGGAGACCCTACGCCTTTCCTGACAGAGGGCAGCCCAGTCTCTTCTTGAAAGCCTCCAGGGATGAAGAAGCCCCCACGACTTCCGAAGTCCGACCTTCCCCATCAGAGAAAGGGGGACTCTGCCTGTTGAACTGCAGCCTGGCAGAGATTCCCTCAACCCCCGGGGGGGGGGGGAGGGAGCTTCGTCCTTTCCTCTGCCCCTCCCCCACAACAACGTCTCTGGGGGGGGAGGGGGCGTCAAAGCAGCCCCCCTTCCCCACGGAGGGGTCGACCCAAACCGCCCGCCTTCCTCGTCCAGGCAGAGACCGACCCGCTCTTCCCTTCGCCAGCCACTCACACTCACTCACACACTCACACACACACACACACACACTACAAACCCACCCCAACACCACTGAAGGGCAAGCGAAGCAGGTGGGGGAGGCGGCCCACGGGAGACAGACCTCCCCCTCCCCCACGGCCGCGTCTCTCTCGCCCCACGGCCGGACACACACACGCACAGCACGCGCTGCCCAACTCCCCCGCGCGGCCCCCCCTCCCCCGGCCGGAACCGACCTGCTGGCAGCGGCGCCGGCGGAACTCACGACCGCTTCAGCTCGGGCCCGGCCGGGTACTTCCGGCGGAACGGACCGGAAGTCGGCGTTGTCCGGGAAACGCAGGCCTAAGGCGGAAAATTACTCTGCTTGCAGCGCCGGGGAACGGACTGCTGCCGCCGCCGCCGCCGTTGGAGGAAGAGGAGCGGAGCGGAGCTAGCCGGGATGGCGGTGCAGGCGGCGCACTTGGAGGCCGACGCCTTCCTGGTGTGCTTAAACCACGCGCTGAGCACCGAGAAGGAGGAAGTCATGGGGCTCTGCATCGGGGAGGTACGGCCGCTGCGACGGGCAGGAGAGCCGGATGTGCCCGCCGACGGGGTCGCCTGGCTGGGGGGCCGCGCAGGGAAGAGACCAAACCCGGCCTATACCCGGGATCTGTTAGGGTTAGCCGACGTTTTTGTGGAGTTGCTTGCTTGTTAGTGCTTTGTTTATGGTGGTTCTGTCCCGCCTTTAATAATAACTATTGAGTATTTATTAAATAATATCAAACATGTAATAAACCCTTTACTAAATACTTCAAGTGTTAAAATAAAGTGTTCTGTTTATTTAACGTCGAGTTAAATACACATATACATACATCTTATATGTGTGTGTGTGTATACATACATTACACACACACACACATGCATTCCCCTAAGACTTAGAATAACTTTATTGTCACTTTGAATGTGACAATAATTGGCATACATAAACACTACTCAGCATACATTAAAGTGAAATTTCGTTGCATGCAGCTCTCAAAGAGTCACCACCTCCAATATACACTACCTTCATACATATATATACAAATACACACACAGTCATATGTACAGACATACGCATGCACCATATAGAATTACGCCACTTTCGTAGTACATAAAATTATCCATTGCAATGCCCTACCCGTCAATGACTACTTCAGCTACAATCACAACAATACATGAGCACACAATAGATACAAACTCAGGGTAAACCGCTCCAAACTCAACAACAGAGTGGTCAATGCCTGGAATTTACTACCTAACTCTGTAGTTTCTTCCCCAAACCCCTAAAACTTTAACCTTAGACTGTCTACTCTTGACCTGCCCCCATTCTTAAGAGGCCACATAAGCCTCTTAAAGGGCGTGCATAAGCACACCAACATGCCTACCGCCCCTGTCCTAATGTCCCCTTTCTATTCGTATCCATTTCATGTATTCATAATCATGTTTAAACTTATACATATTATCTAATACAGGGGTCTTCAAACTTGACAGCTTTAAGACTTGTGGACTTCAACTCCCGGAATTCCTCCTCCAGTCATGTTAGCTCAGGAATTCTGGGAGTTGAAGTCCACAAGTCTTACACTTGCCAAGTTTGAAGACCCTTGATCTAATACATGCTTGACAAATAAAATAAATAAAAACAAACAAATAAATGTTTGCATGCATGCGTGTCTTCTATACTTCCACAACGACCTTTATCTTCAATCTCCCAAGGCTGGGCACCTTTCTGGCTATATTGCATAGAGAAGGCAGGATTGTAATGCTAGGCCTCTGAGCTTCGACTGTCTTTCTGCGCAGCTGGTTTTGCGGCAAAAGGAGAGTTGGGCCTAGAACAAAAGTTTCCACATGTTGCCAGTGCAAGTGTGGTGCAAGGGCATTTGCAAAAAATCACCTTTCCACAAGCTGGAACTGAACATCAAACAAGATTGGCTTCATATTCTTATACTCGCAAACTGAACAGAATAGCTGCTCCAAGCTTGTGCAATGCATAAAACTGCAGGGAAATATCCGCATTTTTTAAAAAAATAGTGTCACAGAGAGGTGAGATGGAGACAGATAAGATGATAGCTTGCAGGGATCTCTTTTTAGTAAGTAACCTGGCTTACTATATCATGCAGAAAGCAATAGTGAAATGGACTTGTGTTGTATTGCCTATGAGTGATTTTTCTTCTTCTTTGTTATCTCCAGGTTGATACAAGCCGAATTGTTCACATTCACTCAGTGATCATCCTGCGCAGGTCAGATAAAAGAAAAGACCGTGTGGAGATTTCTCCTGAGCAACTCTCAGCTGCGTCAACAGAAGCAGAGATATCTTTTTATTAAGTTTATGGATTAATGGTAGTTTCAAAGCAGATAGATATTTGCGATCTAGAAAAGATACGGAGTTTCTACTATTATTTTTTTCTATACTGCAAGAGAACTTAGAATAACAGTTGGCAGTTGGCTTAGGCAGGAAACCCTACATCACTTCAGACAAATAGCTGTCTAATCTCTTCTAATCTCTTCAACACTTCCAGTGTTGCAGCATTCACAACTTCTGGAGACAAGTTGTTCCACTGGTTAATTGTCCTCACTGTTAAGAAATGTCTCCTAAGTTATAGGTTGCTTCTCTCCTTGGTTAATTTCCACCCATTGCTTCTTACCCTGCCTTCAGGTGTTTTGGAGAATAGTTTGACTCCCTCTTCTTTATGGCGCCCCTGAGATATTGGAACACTGCTAGCATGTCATCTCTAGTCCTTTTCATCAGACTAGACATATCCCAGTTCCAGAAGTTTACACTAAAGTGTGTTTACTTTGATTATTGTCTGTATTTCTTCTTAACGACCTTGTTTGTTTAAATGTGAGAAAAGTTTTATTCCAGGGATTTATTAAATTACTGTTTTGATGGGGCTGCAAATAAATAAAATGTAATTTAGTTCTTTTGTACCACAACGTAAAACGTATTCTTACTATCGTACATATTTTTCTGGTAGTTCTTTTTTTTTTGAGCACCCTTAACTAACACACAGATTGGCTGAATTAACAGGACGCCCCATGAGAGTTGTAGGCTGGTATCACTCTCATCCTCACATAACAGTGTGGCCATCACATGTAGGTAAGGCACAGTGTCCTGTGATTAAGAGTGATTCCCAAACAGTAGGAAGGATAAGATCAGATGCTTGAAATTATTTTTTTTCCACCTCTTGCCCAAGACTATTTGAATGCATAAAATGTTCTAATGAGAGCCTTTGTTGAATAAGATAAGATTGGATAAGATTTGAAGGGAGTCATTTAGGCTGGGCTTTGTACTGAACTTGATAATTAGTTCTAATTAAATAAGCTAAAAATGTCTGGCAGTTGGAACTGAATCATTGACCTTCTACTAAGCTATGGTTCTATGCAATCTGATCTGAGAAGATTGAAGTACAGAAATGTTTCATTGAAACTAAGCTCTGTGTAACTCTTCTAATATTCATGCATTGATCCAGCACTGATTTTGGCCTATAGCAAAATAGTATTACATTTTCACCTATTTGGAAAGTCTGCTTTATTGAACTCTTGTCTAGAATTCATTATATTTTTGGGAGGTCAGGAATATACTGCTTTAAGTCAGATACACTGAAAAGAAGTCAGTATTTTCCAACATTTTAAAATGCAACTGGACTAGTAGCCTGTTCCTAGGAATCTATGGCTGCACTGTCCTCTTGTTTTCATTAGCTCACTATGATTTTGGTTTTCAAATGTCCACTTCTGGATAGCTCCTTTTCTGAAGCTTTCTGCTGTTGCTGGAAAAAAAGGAACATTTCTTTGACTTGGTGCTGATAGTCCCATGACTGCCATTACTGTACAGGAGAGATATTTGAAATCTCATATCTTTTTGGTTGATTATTTTCTACAGATGTGCGGACACAAGCAATGTATCAGATGATGGACCAAGGCTTTGTGGGGCTTATCTTCTCTTGTTTCATTGAAGATAAAAACACAAAGGTAAATAGAACACGAATAAATGGCACTTGGTCCTCTAACAGGATGGGCATATTGCTATCAGATCTCATACTGGAGTAAGTGTTTTGCTCTGTTTCTAGTCAGCATGGCCAGAAGATGTTAACATATAGTGCCACTCTATTGCTTTTAATTTCAGCATGTTTTGCAAGAACGTTGGTTTTAAAATTGTGTTAAAAAGTAGATTCCCTGCATATGTATTTTCCTTTCCATGCATGATGTTGCAGCCCTGATATGTAAATTGAGTCTGTCAGTGACCCTGTACAGAATCATAAAGTTTGAAAAATGCATGAGCTCAGCTAAACAGGATGGTAACTTTGCAACAATTTGTTCAACTATCTAGCTTCCCTTCCCTCAAAGCATCTGTCCAGATATCCAGAGTTTCTAGAAAAATCAAAATTTGTTTTATATAGTTTACCTATGGATTTCAATAATGATTGAACCCTAACATGCTTCACACCTCAACTATTATTATCTTTCATTTTGACACAGACGGGCCGGGTTTTGTACACCTGTTTCCAGTCCATTCAAGCCCAGAAGAGCTCTGAGTAAGGATTTTGATGAACATTCGTGCAGCAAACTTAAACTTCTCATCACACTTTTCTTTCAATTTCAGTTTTAGTACTTCTCCCCAGTGCGTGTAATTATGTTGTCTCTGTAGTAAACTATGTGAAGAGAAAACAAATCTCTTTACCTACTTATCTTTCTCGCTTTACCTATCCTATCCCTATCTCTATCCTATCCCTATCTCTATCCTATTCTGTGTCAGCTGTTTTACCCACCTTTTACATTACGAAGCCAGAGTTTCCTGCTGCATTGTAAAACAGTTGTAAATAAGATCCATTGTGTGTGCACATGCACGCACACATGGCATGGAATAAGTATCTTATTGACTTTGATTACTTTGATAACAGTTTTAAGGTGCTTGCCTTTGGTTGAACATGACATCTGTAGAACTACGTACTGCCTTGAAGGGAGGGTAGAGACAGGGCGCATGGACGCACCTTTTCTCTCTTGGTTCGAATTGTTTGGAGAAGAGGGGATGAAGAGGAATTTCTGCCAGAGGGTTCAGAGAAAGGAAAAGGCGGAGAGAGAGAAAAATAACACCAAAAAAATTTGCATAGAACAGATGAGAAATGTAGCCATAAGGGGGCACCAGGAGAGCCAAAAGCTAGGGTGAAAAGAGGACGTGGTGGGTCAAAGGCTTCAAGTTTTGCACCCTTGCTTAAAATATTAAATAGAAAACAGATGAAGAGGGTGGGCGGGAGAAGAAAAGGAGAAAAAAGGCAAAGTCAGAAATGCTTCATATTTATATAAACAATGTAGTAGTATACTTTATTGGTTACCCCTTGGGCCATATCAAAGTGCAGAGTTCCAGACACACATTATTACTAAAATCTGATAAAAACCATTTAAAATGGAATTGGAATAAAATACGATTTAAAATGAAATTGGAATAAAATGAAATTGGGATAAAATACAGTAATTTAATATATAGCTAAATAAAATATGATAACATTATATTCCTCTAACAACATTAATAAACACGGTTTGAGGGATGTTCAGCATTGAAAAGAAAATCTGGTCAGGTCAGACAGGCTTATACTTCCGCATCGGCAGTCACATGCATGCTCAAAAGTAGCATACCTCTTCCATCTGAGTCTCTTCTACCAAACTCTTGTCAGGAGCATCAAACAGGAAAAGACAGTTACACAAATGGCTTTTAGAAAATGTGTGATATCCCCCCTCACACACACACTAAATTGCGTTTGCATGATACGTACACGGTTTCTTCTCTAGGTATGAAAGGATTGAAATTCCCATCCACGTCGTCCCTCACAATACCATCGGGAAAGTGTGCCTGGAATCGGCTGTGGAACTGCCAAAAATCCTGTGCCAGGAGGAGCAGGATGCGTACAGGAAAATCCACAGGTGAGGTGAAATCCAGCTTCCTTTTTGTCCCTGGAGATCCTCAAGTTGTGGTTGTCCCAAAGGTGCTTTTGCAAGAGGCAACTGTGGTTTCTTTATTTTTTTTTCCCCCTTGAACACGTTTTGCTTTTCATCCGAGAAGCTTCTTTAGTTCTCTTCTTCAGAACTGAAGAAGCTTCTTGGATAAGAAGCAAAATGTCTTCAAGGAAAAAAAAAATCAAGAATACTCAGTTGCCTCTTGCAGAAGCATCTTTGGGACAGCTTCCTTTTTCTGTTTCCTTTTTTAAATCACCTGGGCAGGGGGGATAACCTACACAGAGTCTTCCAGTATCCCATGTGCACCTCCTAAAGCCACGATGGCGAACCCATGGCATATGTGCCACACAGAACCCTCTCAGTGGCCATGCACGCCATTGTCGTCTGCTCTTTGGGTTTCTGGCATGCACATGCGCGCTGGCCAGCTGGTCTCCAAAACCAGGCCGTTTTCTGGGTTGTTTTTCAGGGAGTTTTCCAGGCATTTTAAGGCCTTTTTTAGGCTGTCTTTTGGGGCATTTGCGGGGGCATTTTTAGGCAGTCTTTTGAGTCATTTTCAGGCTCTTTTTGGCCTGGAAAACTGCCCGAAAAATGGCCAAAAAAAGGGCCTCTTTTTTTTTTTTTTGGAGCCATTTTTCAGGCCATTTTCAGGCACGAAAAACAGCCTGAAAATGGCCAAAAAAACAGGCATGTGTGCATTGGCCAGCCGGTCTTCAGTTTTCTTGTGCTCCGGCATGCACAGATACACAGGCATGCATGTACATTCCGCTTTCTTGGTGCCCAAAAGGTTCGCCATCACTGTCCTAAAGCATCCAAGAATGTATTGGCAACTCTTAAGTAGGAGGCTGTCTCATTACGGACCCAGAAACATCAAAAGGAGGATGGAAGTAGATATGCAAAGTGCCCCGAACGGTGAAAAGGTGAAAAGCCACCGGCCCACCCAATGGTCCCTTTTGATAGTTAAATGAAACTTCTAGTAGAGAGCCATTGTCTTGGTGACCAGCTACCTGTTGCTAAGGTGAAAGGATGAACTTCTCTGTATATCTGGTGGCTCACTGAGGAAGAAGACTTTTGGTAAGATGTCCCTTGGCAAGTGAAATCTTTTGAAGCCTCTCTGGATTGTATTATAAACCTCTAATAAAGCAAATAACTGAGTGTAGCCACTGTGACAATAACATAACGGTGAGTTGGAGGACCAATGTCAAGCCATTCAGTAACTAGGCCAGAAGGGAGGAAGAGAAGGACTTTAGACTCATTTTATCTCATTCATTCTCTCCCTCCCTCCTCTTTCTCTCTCTCCCCCTCTCCCTCTTTCTCTTTCATACACACACCAATAAGAGTCCCTTCTAATCAGGCCAGAAACATACTTGTGATGTGATTTTGGGGAATTTCTATCAGTGTTTCAATAATAACAGGGATACCTTTTCTTCCCTTGTTTAGCCTCACCCACCTGGATTCTATAACCAAGATTCACAATGGTTCAGGTACGGCTTCCCTCCCCTTCTGGGTCCTTAAACAATTGTCAACAGGGCGTTTTAACTGTACTGGGTAACTAGTGGGGAGGCGCTAACAGGATTTAACACCGAGAACTGGCATCATTCATATCGTGGGGGCTGAAAGCTGCTCGGGCCTTCCTGCGACCATTTTCTTGAGGCACCTGTTGCAACTCCCACACATGCTCATAGCCACCACCACCCCTTCTTTTCTTGCCAGTCTTCACGAAGAACCTCTGCAGCCAGATGTCTGCCATCAGCGGGCCTCTGCTGCAGTGGCTGGAGGACCGCTTGGAGCAGAACAAGCAACGGATGCACGAACTGCAGAGGGAGAAAGAGGAGCTGTTAGAGGAACTGGCTGCCTTGGAGTGAGGAAGGCCAAGGATTCTGAGCTCCTGGGCTCAGCCCCAGGCTGTCTTCCTGCTGTTTCTCCAGCCCCTCCTTCCACCTTGCAGCCATGACTGCAAAAGAGAACGCCAAGGCCCCTCTGCTAAATGGCATTTCAGGGCGGTGAGGATTCCATCGAGCAGGACAGCAGATATTGTTGGGGGGGTGGGGGGGGATAACTTTTTTACATGGTGGACTTCATTTTTTTTCTTTAACATAACGGGTCTTGAAGTTGTCAAGGTCAGATAACATAAGCACAGCAGCCATTGTCCTTACTGCATTTAGTAGCAACTGATTCTTAATTTATCTCGGGATGCACTGTTCTGGTGGGTCTTCAAAGATAACGCGCTGTATTTTATTTTATTTTTGCCTCATTTTTGTTCCTATCATGTTTCTAACTGCAGAACAAGGGTTTTGCATGTCTCTCTCTCTTTAAACGGAATAAAGTCAAATGATCTGACTCCTTCTGAATGTTGTCCCCTTGCAGCTCCATTCCATATAAAGAAGAAGAAAAAGTTATCGCAAATAACACAGAAGAGTCAGTGAATCTAACCGGTGCTTTATAACCGAATTTAATTAATAAAACTTTGAAAAACTAAGCTGGACAAGCTCATCCTAAGGAGATTTTCCTTCCAGGGCATTCTGTAATTAAAGACCTCAGGGACCAAGAGGAGTTAATTTTGATTTTGAGGGGAGAAAAACTTTCCTATTTTCAGACTGAAAGGGAAAAGTGAGGAATCTGCACAAGGCTCCTTGTTCTGTTCATTGCTGGTATCCAAAAGCCGTGTACAAACAGTAGTTTTTCCCATATTCTGCTAGTTCCCACCTGCAACTTCTGGAGATGGTGTTACTATCTCATATCATATGGTTGGGTTCTTTCTGTGCATGCTCTTTTTCAGAGTCTCTCCCAATTAAAGTATTTTAATACATTTTCATGACATTTTATATTGTACGTTATAAAAAATCTGGACTTCAAAATTGTGTTTCCTTGCGGAAACCTTATCAAAATTAACTGTTTGCACCCGTAGGGCTCTTTCTTTTAATCGAAGTGATTAAACTAGCCAGAAAAACCCCTTTCCTTTAAGATTTAAGCTGGGATAGTTTTTTTTTTTCCTATAAGGAAGAAGCCACAATCGAATGTACAAACAAGCCACCCATTGAGATTCTGCCTCATTAGGAGAACAGTAAACTAATGAAACCTGTTTAACCATAATGCTAGGCAAATTATGGACAGAGATATTATACTTATGGGCTCTGGAGGAAGAAACACAAGAATTTAACACCTGAATCGGTGTATTGGTTGTTACTTGCAGCTTTAAGATGAGGAAGCAGGGTATTAGCAATGGCCATTGCACAGAATGCAGCTATTCTGAAAATTTCCTGGACTCCTCTTTCGCAGAAAGCCAAACAAGGAGATGCAGGAATCTGATAGGAGATGATTCTTCGCTGGTTGAATCTCATTCTGGCTTCCTTTTGTCAGACTGAAAGTCCTAGATGTTAACATTTATAGGCTATGTAAAAGAGACAATCAATCAGCCTGAAAGAGAAAACTCAGATCAGCAGTAGATTAGACCAACAGTCAAGTAAACAATACCCCCAATCAAGGAACTGCCAAAGAGCCAAGAGTAAACAGCCCAACCAAAGAATCTCGAGCGTCCCCACCCACTCAGACAGGCAAGACACCAGAATATAAACTGACAGCAAACAGCACTCCTTATTAGCGCTGATGATGTTACCTAGTTGGGTAATGAAACGTCTGCAAGAAAATAAGCTCAGAGAGCACCAAGGACTCTACAGTCCTCCTCTCTCACTCTCTTCTAGCACTGATGTTACCTAGCTGGGTAATGAAATATCTGCAAGAAAACAAACAAGCTCAGGGAGCAGTAAGGTTTTCCTCCTCCTCCTCCTCCTCCTCCTCCTCCTCCTCCTCCTCCTCCTCCTCCTCCTCCTCCTCCTCCTCCTCCTCTCCCTACGAGCACTGACGATGTTACCTCGTTGGGTAATGAAATGTCTGCAAGAAAACCAGCCTTGGGAGCACCAAGGACACCTCCTTTCAACCCTGAGCTACAAACATCTTCCTTTATTGGAACTTTAGATGTCTCCCTCTGACTCGCCCCTTTGGGCAGCAGCGTTCTTCTCTCATTTCATCCCTCAGCCTGCTGGTGCTACAGAAGGCTCAGCCTTGAAGTTCCCTCGCCGATGGTTTGAGCATCTGCTTTCATCTCCCCCCCCACCTCCCCAACACACGCACGCACACAATGGCTCCGCTCTTGACCAGGATCAGAGCCAGGCCTTGAAGAACTGAAGGGCATCTGAAGCATCTCAAAAGAGCGGCTGCAGCTGCAAATTCTCACCGCGTTCTTCTCTTAACAAAGCAGCTGCATTGTACGCAAATCCCGACCAGCCGTTAGCCCAGACAAAGGAACTCCAGCCTGGGGTTGGATTTCCATCTTGCCTTTATCTCGTGTTTATAACTCCCAAAGATCAAGGCAGCGACTTTAGGCCTGCCTGCCAGATGAAGGTTTCCTTTCCTGAAGGTTATGATTCTGTGATGGTCCGCATCTCCAGGGGATTGGCGTCCCTATTTTGTTATTTTTCCCTGATGCAATTGTCAGGGGAAGGAAAGAGGGTATTTTTCATGGCTGTGAACCTGAAGGGGCAGCCGTTTGGGAGTTAACCAGGGGTGGGATGCTACCAGTATAGAACCAGTAGCTCTGAAGAGCAGCAGACACCAAACTGGTTCGGGGTCTGCTGCTCTGTTTGGCCCACCTGCCTGCCCGGGCTCTCACCTGTCCTTTATTTCCTGCTTCTTCAACCTCAGCTGCTTTGCACAGCACAGCTGAAGTTGAAAAAGCAGGAAAGAAGAGGATTTTCAAACATGCACCCGCGCGCAGTGCTTGTCAGCTGTCCGGGCGGCACATGCGCACACAAAATGCACTTCCACCAGGGGTGGGATTCTACCTGCCGGAGAACTGTCAAATCGTACACTGGCTGGCCCCGCCCACTCCTTACCTGGCCTGCGCCCCATCAAACTAGTCTGCTAAGTTGCTATTTTTCCTATTTTTTTCCCCCCTGACCATCAGCTGTTCTGTGCCGGGAGATTTAGATGAGCTAGAGAGCAGGAAATCGTTGGATTTCTTGCTTTCTAGATAATCTAAAAGCAGAGCTGAGCCTGAAGCTTCTATTATTCAGTGCAGACTCAGGTAGCAAATGGCAGAAACACAGCTCTCTAAATGATTCTGTGACCCACTCAATCTGCCTGCCTACTCTGCCTGGTTTGGGGTAAAAGTTGCTCTTTTTTAATAAAAAAATTCAAAATTTATATACATAGCGTGTTATGATTTAATTTTGTGAGTTTGATTGCTAGCAAGTTTTATGAGTTGCTTGCAAGCAAATTTTATGTGACAGACTCGGGTAGCCGATTGCAGAAAGATGGATCTCTTGAGTGAATCTGTGATTTTGTGAGCAACTCAATCTGCCTGCCTGCTCTGCCTGATTTTGGGTAAAAGTTGCTCTTTTGTATAAAAAAAATCAAAACAAGTCTTAAAGTGCTATTGCCCTCCCTCCCTCCCTCCCTTCACAGTGGTTAGAATGCTGTATTTCAGGCTAATTCGGCTCATTGTCAGCAGTTTGATTTTGACCGTCTCAAGGTTGACTCGGCCTTCCATCCTTTCAAAGTCAGTAAAACGAGGACCCAGCTTTTGGGGGGCAAGATGCTAACGCTATAAATCACTTATAAATCACTTGTAAAGCACTGTGAAGCAGTATATAAGTCTAAGAGCTATTGCTATTGCCCTTCCTTCCTTCCTTCCTTCCTTCCTTCCTTCCGCTTAGAATGCAGTGTTGCAGGCTAATTTTAATTCTGTCAGGAGTTCAATCTTGACTGTCTCAGGGATTGACTCAGCCTTCCATTCTTCCGAGGTGGGTAAAATGAGGACCCAGATTGTTGGGAGCAATAGGCTGACTCTGTAAACTGTTTAGAGAGGGCTGTAAAACACTGTGAAGCAGTATACAAGCCTTAAGTGCTATGGCTACTGCTACTGCTGTGATAAACCACAAGCTATCCTGCGAAATGCAACAGAACAGGAAAAACACATCCATGAATCGAACACGTCCCATTTTTTGCCGAGTTGATTTCCCCAGATTTCCCCTTGGAGCGAAACCTCTCTTCTCTTTTTAACCTGCTGGTGGTGCCCATTTCTTGTATGCGTCGACAAAAATGCAAACAATTGAATTTGCTATTCCTGCCTTTGCTGGAACTATCGGTCCCGCAGGCACCATTTTTGGCCAACAAGTTGTTCTGTTAGCACGACCAGGGAGAGGAACTCTGTTCCCACACAGGCCATCGGCCTTGGCTGAGTAGGGTTCTCCGAGAGGCTTTTGAATTCCGTTTCCTTGGTCCTTCCTGGATAATGTTGACAGCGGCATTATCTGAGTTCATGGCTCCCTGGCAGCTGGCCGGCCTATTTATAAACTCCACCAGGGAGGTGGACTGGAGGGAAATGTGATTCATGAACATAAAGAACCACACTGGACAAAAGGGTGCATTCCTCCCTCGTGACGCAAAGCTGAGCTTTACACCTGTCATTTCTGAACATTCGAGGAGGTGCAGTGCGCTAGAGTCATAAAGAATGAGCTGGATCCTTTATTAATCACGTCTTGACTTGGTCCTTTAAAAAAAAAAAAAACTTTGAAAGTTTGAATCAGGTTGTCATCCCTGCACCAAATGAGCTATCTGCCACTGCACCACGGCAGATAGGACAGCGTGCCAGAGGGTTAACGTCATTGCCCAGAGGATCACTGGTTGCCCTCTCCTCTCTTTGGAAGAGCTTTATAGCTCCTGCTGCCTTAAGAAAGTTCAAAACATCCTTAAATGTTTTTTATTTAAGAGGGCTGCGAAAATATTTATACACCTCTCACATCCTGGACATAAACTGTTTCAACTCCTACCCTCAAAACGATGCTATAGAGCCCTCCACACCAGAACAACAAGACATAAGGACAGTTTTTTCCCCAACACCATCACTCTGCTAAACAAATAGTTCCCTCAACATTGTTCAACTATTTACAAAATCTGCACTACTATTACTATTAATCTTCTCATCATTCCTTATGACCCATCCCCTCCCACTTGTGACTATATGGCTGTAACTTTGTCACTTGAATCCTTACGATTTATATTGACTGTTTCCTAGTATGATTTGATTGTTTATTGTGCCCTATGGCTATCATTAAGTGTTGTGCCTGATGATTCTTGACTCTTGATGAATGTATCTTTTCTTTTTATGTACACTGAGAGCATTTGCACCAAGACAAATTCCTTGTGTGTCCAATCACACTTGGCCAATAAAGAATTCTATTCTATTCTATTCTATTCTATAGTTCCATCTCATCCTGGGCATCCTTTTTTTTTTGGGGGGGGGGGGAACTATTACCATGTGACAGACAGTACAGGACAATAAAAACAAGGACAAACAGGCTGAAAAACAGCTTCTATCCCAGGGCAGTAACTCTATTGAATTCTACTGCATAGTGCAATATTAATGCAGTATCAGGGGTTTTCAATTCAATTGTATAGAATGTGAAGGATGTGGGGTTTTTTGTTTTTTGTTTTTTTATAGTTATAATAATATACACTGAAGATGGCATTTAATTTCGTTGTACGAGGTGCAATGACAATCAAGTAAACTAAAAACTAAGCTATCAAGAGTCACAACGATATGGATGCAAGCTTTGTTTATTAAAAAAAGATTCACACGTTTTCATTTTATTGTGTGAATCTCTCTTTGTTGGAATGGATGGAGTTTGACACCATATTATATCCCCCTTTTTTTAAACCACTTTGCAATCAGTTACCTAAATGCCATCCATTGTTTTTTTAGCTTGGATGGGATGGGTTTTCCAAGAAAGGATAAATGTTCTTCTGCATTTGGAAAGGTTGATCCAGCGCATTGTGCGATATCTGGGCTGAAGTCCTGTTCGAAGGGCCTCCTCGCTTTCAGAAGTATTATTCCATCTTATTTCACCCTGCTCTTTCTCATTCAGGTCATGTCTTACGTGGGTAAACTCTTTATCAGCACCAGACAGCAGAAGAATGTAACAACAGGGGAGCTGGATTAAACCACAGACCAAAAGTTCCCACAGTAACCAACCAGATGGTAGTTTTGAGTTGCCCTGTGTTTATTTTGTACACAATTTAATTCTAATTGCAGCGCTACAGGCTGTGCACTGCATTTTGTTGTCCCTTAACCTCTAGAATTTTTATCATTTTTAGTCGCCTCCATACCCACAAGACATTAATGTCAAAATAGGCTGACTTGTTTATTTAAAGCATTTATAATAAGCATTTTAATTAATGCTTATTATAAGCATTTTAATTCATTTATTTCTTGAAAGCATTTATATTCCATTGTTTAAAGCATTTACATTCCACGTCTTTACATTCATTTATTCCTCGATTTCACACATTTCTATTCCACCTCTTTACATGTATCCATTTTTTAATTTAAATCACTTACATTCCACCTCTTTACTTCCATTCATTCCTTTAAAGCATTGATATTCCACTTTTCCCTGGGGAACTCCAGAAAGGGCACCTGAGTCCCATTGTTCAACAACAGCCCTGTGAGGTTGGTTGGGCATAGAAAGGGAGGGCGAGGAAAGGAGGGAGGCAACAGAGCTGATCCAAAAGCACCAAGAGTTCCAAAATCAACTGGGGGAATGGGACAACTTACCAAAGAATAACTTGCTACGGCCAACTCATCATAGCCAACTCAACATGGCCAACTCGCCACGGGACAACTCATTGAACTCAACATGGCCAACTCAACATGGCCAACTTGCCACGGGACAACTCGTTGGAAGACAACTTGTTGTTGGACGATTTAACAATTCTATTTAATTATTTTTGCCATTCTCGTCTCATTCTGACCCTTCTCGGGTATCCTTTCTTTAACGATCCTATCCCACTATTTCTTTGATATTAGTGTAACTCTTGTCCTGCAGCCAAGTTGTCCTGCAACAAGTCAGCTGTGGCAAGTTCTCCCGCAGCATGTTGGCCACACGGAACCTTCCACTCTCCATCTCCTAGGTCCAGCCACTCCAACTTTCACGACTGGCAAGCCAGCATCCCCTACTCGGCTGGCCCGAATAAACAACCACAGACACCCCTAAAAATAAATGCAGGTAGAGACACCCTGAGGATCCCGTCGAGAGCGACCCTTAACCCCATGGCTAAAACGCATTGAGCTCAGAAGCCCAGGCAGGGGGAGAGCACCGAGCATCCTCCGTGCTGACGTCCGAAGCTGGTTCAGATTTTCGCCCCCTCCCCGATTCTTAAAGCCAATCCCACCGGGCGGCGGGGCTCCCCAGTCCAGCTCAGAAGGGGTGGGTGGGTTATATAGGATCCGACGGCCGTCCTCCAAGGGGGCCGGAGGGGGCGGACCCCGGGGCGGGCGGGACCCTCGCCTCGCCGGCTGCCGCGCGTCCCTTTGGCCAACTCCGCCGCTGGAAGTGCGCAAGAGGCGAGGCGCTTCTCGGCTTCCTTCTCGCGTTTCCCACCTACCCTCGTCGGGTCTTCTCCCTCTTTCCTATCCCGCGACTGTCGGAGGCGGGGGGTGGGGGGGACCTCCGGGGCAAGGATGTCGGCGGCCGAGGAGCGGGGATTGACGGTGCGCCCCTTCAAGCTGATCGCGCTGCTCTGCGCCTTCCTGGCGCTGGCTCTGGATGTGGCTGCGCTGCTGAGCCCAGCCTGGGTCACGTCGGAACGCTACTCGCTCTCTCTTTGGAAGGAGTGTCGGCAGCTCCTGGGCGGCTGGGAGTGCTTCTCTCCCCTCGGAAGCGGTAAGCTGGGGGGTCCAGGAACGCGAGGGGGAAAAGACCGTGGGAAGATCCCCCGGATCGTGGGAAGCTGCACGTGGGGTTGTTAATTGAAGGTTGGGAACAGCCAAGCCAGGCCAGAGCATGGTATGTCCAACTTCAACTGGCTAACTTGGATGGCTTTTTAAGGGCCTTCCTTATTTTCCCAAGTTTAACTTGATGGCTTTGAAGTAAGAAAAGAATTTTATTTTGTCTGCTTGGAACTGCTCGGTTGGGATCGCCCCTCCCACTTTCTAGGGCTGTGTGGCTTCCAAAGCTGACAGGCATCCCCCCTTGAGAAGTTCACCTCCTAAAAGAGATAATAAACAAAACACAACCAGGGGTTAATGCGATGGCCTTAACCTCCTCTCCCCACTCCAAGGGGACCCTTTGCTTTGTCAGGGAATTCGTTATGGAATTGGTAAACCAAAGCTCTTGGGTCCAAGATGGTGCCGACCATGGCTGCCTCAGTGAAATGCTCTCTAAAGGTTTCTTTATTCTTTATTATTATCTGCAATTCACTACGTATTTCATACTCACGAAACTATCTGCTAAGTGTCGTACCTTATGATTCTTGATTCGATGAATGTATCTTTTCTTTTATGTATGCGGAGAGTATTTACACCAAGACAAATTCCTTGTGTGTCCAGTCACACTTGGCCAATAAAGAATTCTAACTATCTTAACAAATTAACAGAGTTGGAAGGGACCTTGTAGGTCATCTAGTCCAACTCCCCCAAGCAGGAGAGCCTACATCATTTCTGACAAACGGCAGTCCGGTCTCTTCTTGAAAGCTTCCAGTGATGAAGCTCCAGCAATTTCTGAAGGCAAACTATTCAATTGGTTGATTGTTCTCACTGTCAGAAAAAATCTCATTTCCAGGTTGAATCTCTTCTTGTTCAGTTTCCATCCATTATTCCTTGTCTGGCCTTCAGGAGCTTTGGAAAATAGCTTGACCCCCTCGTCTCTGTGGCAGCTCCTCAAATATTTGGAACACTGCTATCCTCTCCCTGGTCCTTCTCTTCCTTAGACTAGCCAGGCCCAGTTCCTGCAACCGTTCTTCATATGTTTTAGCTTCCAGTCCCCTAATAATCCTGGTTGCTCTTCTCTGCATTCTTTCTAGAGTCTCAACATGTTATTATAGTGTGGTGACCAAAACTGGATGCAGGACTCTGGTCTTACTAAGGTTTTAGAGAGTGGCATTAGCACCTCGTTAAAATTTTAACGTGTTGATTTTTTTATTTGTTTCATTATATAAAATACAAACAGAAGGAAAGAAAATAGGAAATCAAAGGAAGGCAAAGGAGCAGGGAAAAGGGGGTGTAAGATACAAGGGGGAATTTTTAAAAGTCTCCATCTTCCTGGAGCCAAACTTCCAAAACTTCAAAAGGATTTATTGGGAATTAACATGTCCGGCACTGCCTGGGTGTAGCCGACTCTGAGACACATAATGTGATGAACCAGGGTAGGATACAAAACAAACACAGTCACAAAAACCCAGTGAAGCCCCTTTTATTCCTTCACTTTGCTTCCAAGCTTCGAATAGCCTTGACGGAAGACAACAAACTCCCACACAAACAGTTACAAGAAGGAGGGGAAAAGCAACACAAACCAGGCAAGATAAGGGCTGGAGGATGTCCGCAGATAACAGAACACACACGGGGAAGGAAGCCAAACTCAGAAAGTAACCATAAACTAGAGATATTTCCATGCTTTGTTTCCAGCACTTGCCCGTACGCATGTCCGTCCTCTTATTCAGTTGTCACAGCTGCAGCCCAGGAAGAGGATCAAGGCCCTCTCCTCCTGAGTAGACCATGTCTCTCCCTTATCCTCTGCTCCCTGTGTGCCCTAGGATGGAGAGGGGATGGGCCTGGGTCCTCCTCTGACTGCCCAGCCGGCCTCTGCCCTTCCCCAGCCTCCTCCACAACATCTGGAGCCACACTTCCACTCCTTGTTGGCTGTTCCTCCTCTCCCTCAGAGTCAGTCTGCACCAGGGGCATGACACATAATTCACTGTCACCCTTGACCCTGGTTTTCCCCCACTCTCTGGGTGTATCGTAATTCATATTCTCCAATAGGACACATCCATAGCCAAGAGACATCAATTATGCTCTCCAGTTAGATATTTGCATGGCAGAAACTTCAGTCACCTAGTTACTATCTTTGAAAACATTTATGGAATGCAGTTTCGGTTTTGCAAGCTGCCGCACTGCTCCCCCCTCCCTTTCTGTTGGCAACTCTAAAAAGACCATGGAAATATTTTATGAGTTGACAGGTTGTAAGTGTGAAAAATGGTCATAAGTCACTTTTTTAAGTGCAGTTGTAACTTTGAACGGTTACTAAATGAACTGTTGTAAGTTGAGGACTACCTGTATCAAAGTAACTAACAGCTGGAACAGCATCAATTCTATTTCCCCCTCTGGTTTTTCTAATGGGGGTGATTCCGGAGGAGGATGGGATTTCGACTAGTTTGCAACTTTCTCCCAAGTTTTTACTTTAATTTTTTTTAAAGCAATGCTTTTAGGACCAACAACATTGTTTTTGCATTTTTAGACTCTGGATTGAATAGGATTTTTGTTCTACCTTTTTAGTGGTAATTTGCATCCCTTCGTAACTTCAGTATATTGTTTGCCAGTTCTATTCTGGTTGGGTTTTTTTTTTTCCTTGAGAGTTTCTCCTTCTTATTTTCCCAGTGGATCCCTGGGATCACTGCATTGCTGCAAGGGCAGATAGAAACTCACTGGTCCCAGGATTTGCTCTACACATCAATATGGGAGTAACATTCTGTCTCTCAAAATTTCTATCTGCCCTGCTTCCATCAAATATGCGAAACCTCCATCAGAGAGTGGGAAAAAGAGAACCATTATCTGATCTAATGGACTGGGTTCCAGATCCGAGTATTATAAAACCCCAGGGTCATTTTCATCTTTGGAAAGTACTCTTGTTTTTGTCCCAAAAGTGCTTTTTAAAGAGATAACTGGACTTTCTGGTCTTTTTTGAAGACGTTTCTCTTCTCTTCCAAGAAGCCTCTTTAGCTCTGACTGGATGGTGAACTGAACGACTCTCTAAAAAGAAAGCAAATGACCAGCTGTCTGCAAGGAATATGAATCCTTTCATTCTCCACCATCCAGTCAGAGCTAAAGAAGCTTCTTGGATGAGAAGCAAAACATCTTCAACAGAATAAAAACCAGAAAGTCCAGTTGCCTCTTGAAAAAACATCTTTGGGACAAAAATCAGTGTACTTTCCAAAGATGAAAACGATACTGGGGTCTTATAATGCTTATAATACAACCATGAGCTGGATGACTGAGAATCTCAATAGACACTGCTTTTTCTATAAGGTTGCATGTCATTGCTATATTTCCTCCAAAGAGCCTTCATCATTTCCCCTTCCTGATGGATCCTGGCAACAATCTGATAAGCTAGACAAGAACATTCCTTCTTCATGAATTTGTCCTCCAGCAAACAGGAATTCTCAGAGCTAAAAGAGCATATTTTAGTCTTTGTGTGGAGTCAGTTCATCGCTGTTGATTCATTGATGTGTCACCCAACACATCTGGATAATCATGAGCTGGGTGAAAATGGCCATGCTGTTGCCTCCATGTCCAGTTTGTGGATATCCCATGACTCTACAAGAAACAGGATGCTGGTTGTGCTCTATAGGTGACCCACGGAGAGTCTTCTGGGTATAGCTGAAATGAAACTTTGCACATGGAAATGGGCGATCGCTGTTTGTCAGGATGTGAAATAAATAAGGGGGAAAACATCCTTTACAACTCGAGAGCTTCCTAGATACGAGAGACAAGATTGGTGGAGGTGGATCTTTGGTCTTATCCAACAGGGTTTTGAGGAGAAACGTCAAAATGATGCCATAGAGCCCTGCACACCAGAATAACTAGACACAAGAACAGTTTTTTTTTTCCAAATGGCATCACTCTGCTAACAAATAATTCCTTCAACATTGTCAAACTGTTTACTAAGTCTGAATTACTATCACTATTACTATAATCCTCCCTTCTTTTCACCCATCTCCTCCCAGCTGTGACTATATGACTGTAACCTTGTGGCTTGTATCCTAATGATTTTTATTGACTGTTTCCTAGCATGATTTGATTGCTTATTGTACCCTATGACTATTATTAAGTGTTGTGCCTTATGATTCTTGACTCTTGAGGAATGTAGCTTTCCTTTTATGTACACTGAGAACATTTGCACCAAGACAAATTCCTTGTGTGTCCAATCACACTTAGCCAATAAAGAATTCTATTCTTCGCACTTGTTATCTTTAACCATACTTCCTGAGAGTTGCTGGCTAATCATCATTCGGGGCAATGGTTTCCCACCCCATGGAAGTTCTGTGTGGAAGAGAGAGGGGAAATGATAACCCCATTGTTTTAAAAAGTGGTATTAATTTGAAACATTTTTGAAAAAAAATCTGGTTCTTTGATTATAAAATTCTATATGCAGTCACTATTAAAAGAAGATACTCCAAAAATAACCCTTTGTGGATTTTGGAAAATTCAAGCTGTGCTTATTTGTTCCCTAGTTGGTCATTGAAGAAGTCAAAGAGACCTCAAGTAAAAGAGAAAGAAAATGGAAATAATTCTCGGTTTACAAGCTATTAAACAAATTTCTGTTGCAACCATTTCCAAGGATGGTAACGCTCGTGATTCTTGGAAGGCTGAATGTTTCTTCTTCTGTGTCCCAAATGAGCTGCTTAAAAAAAAAAAAAAAAAAATTCCAAGAAACTGGAGATGACAGAAAGGCAAAGAAAACACAGTAGAGATGTTTTCCCTCTCTGTCCTAGGGGTCTTCAAAACAGCATCTGTTCACTCCTCCTTGTATCCTCTATCTAATCCCAGACAAGGGTAAAATTGGTTGGAGACATCCCAGCCATGCAAAATTGGCTCGGTTTGGCTTTGTTTTCAGAGATCATTTGAACCCGGCAATTGTGGTTCATAAGATGTGCCTCACAGTTGTGCAAACTCAAGCAATTGTGGCTAATTCAGGAAATATGCTTAAACTTGTCTCTTTGCTGCCCCAGGTCAGGGAAAAAGACTGGATCCAGATTACCATATGAAACATCTAAAGGAGGTTGGAACTCAACTGTCTCCATTTATAATTCAGATATATATCCTCACACACACCCCAACCAGCTCTTGGAAGTCAATCCAACTTCCCTAGGAAATAGGCAGCTGGGTGATAAATGTGTGAATTGTCTAAACAGCCTTCAAAAGTATCCCCCTCTACCGCACATTGTAGTTATCTAGCTTTAGAAAGGTATGAGTGACTGCTGGAGGTAGACCTTCTGCAAAAAATATGTGTGTCTTTTCTCCAAAACATTTTGCTGCTGTTGCTACAAACATAATCAACGAAGTTCAGGCAGATTCGAAAATTCACTCCTTCAAAGTTGAGTGCGGATGGGAGATGAATTACCTCAATTGCGACACAGTTGTTCCACATCGTCTTCTTGTAACCTCTAAATGACTTTAGGTGAAAAGCTTTGAAAAGCTAAGGAAGTTCTAGCTGGTGAGTTTGGAGGTAGGAGACCACGAAGAAGTGCCCCAATTGTAAGTTAGAATGGGAAGTTGGGAAACATTTCTCAGAAGAAGACAATGACAAGTCATGTCCTGGTTATTTTCAGAAAAAAATCTACACGAATCTCCAGAAGTTGTGGGTGCTCCATCACTGGAAGGTTTTTTTGGAAGAGGTTGGACAGTCATTTGTTTGGAATTGTTTAGAGTCTTCTCCTTAAGCAGAGGATTGGACTAGAACAGTGGTCTCCAACCAGTGGGCCGGGAACCACTGGTGGTCTCTGAGAAAATTTTGGTGGTTTGCAGAGAAATGTCACCCCCAAAGCGATTAATCCAGACTGTGCAGGAACACAAGGCTTGTGTCGCTTGCATTGCAGACAACACAAGGAAGTGAGGGGAGGGGGAAAGGGCAGAGGTGGGGAACTTGCCCCACTCGCCCCACATGCCTGGCCTGGCCACTGGGCTGCTTCTTTCCGCTTCTTTCTTCTGTTTTTGGCTGCATGCAAGGAAAGCAGCAAAAGTCTTTCTTTCTCTCCCCCAAACTCTGCCAGAAATGAGTCTTTGGGACCCTGCAAGGCCTCCTACTCCAAGAGGCTGCGCCGACGTGACAAGTCTCACAAAGACTCATTTCTGGAGGAGTTTGGGGGAGAGAAAGAAAGACTTCTGCTGCTTCTGCTGCTTTCCTTGCATGAAGCCAAAAGTCTCTCCCCCCACCCACCCCGAGAACAGAGCTGGAGATGATATCCTGCGATCCCAAATAAAGAATGATCGATCGGTAGGAAAGCGGGGTGAGGAATTTTCCTGCAGACTTTTTGGGGGGGATTTTCCCAGGGTCTTTTGGTCCGCAGGATTTAAAATTATGAGTTTGGTGGTTCCTAAGATCCAAAAGGTTGGGGACCCCTGGACTAGAAGACTTCCAACTCTGTTATTCTGTAGGAATGCATGCAAGAGTCAAGCCTGATTCAGCCCTATCTAACGTGCTCTTGTTTACACCAGTCCTTCTCAACAAGATGTCGGTTTCCATGACAACTCTCCCGTTCAAGTTTGTATAGTAAAAGCTTGAGCCAAACCCCACACCAAACATCTTGAACAAGAGGACAAGGGTTGGCATTCCTGCCTATAAATTCTGCTTTCTTGGAAGAAAACCAGGAGACACGGTCCAAGCAGGAGGGCCAGCGCCAGGAGCCTGCTGCAAACTTTTATTTTTCTTTCTTTGTCGCAGTTCAAGCGTGCAAATTTGAAAGGGGGTGGGGGCGTGGGGTGAGGGCAGTGTGTTGATTCGTCTTGCAATGGAGGCGGCTGTTGCTTAGGCTCGCAACGAGGAGCAACAGATGTGTAGATTGGCTACACTGCCCCCCCCATCCCCACCCCGTGCTTAAATCTGGTGATTTATGCGCAGTTCGTTGACTTGACCACCTGTTTGGCTTCCCAAATCTTCTGCTACCTCCTCTGATGTTTGGAGCAAAGCACATAAGGCTGCTTATTTAAAGAAGGCAACTGCTGTTTGATAATGTTTCTCTAAGGGGTCCTTGGTGCTCTCTGAGCTTGGTTGCTTTCTTGCAGATGTTTCAGTACCCAAACTAGGTAACATCACTTGTGCTGAGGAGGAGGAGGAGGAGGAGGAGGGAGAAGGAGGAGAAGGAGGAGGAGGGAGGAGGAGGAGGAGGGGGGAGAAGGAGGAGGAGGACGACGATTGTGGGGTCCTTGGTGCTCACTGAGCTTGGTTGTTTTCTGACAGACTTTTCATTACCTAACTAGGTAACATCATCAGTGCTAGTAAGGAATGGGGCTTGCTCTCAGTTGATATTCTGTTAGTGTTGGTGGGAGTGATTCAATTCTCACTGAAGTGAACTTCATTGGCAGAAAGTGTCCACCCTACAGCATCATCACTTCTGTGAGGAAGAGACTTTTATAGAAGGAAACAAGAGATTTGTTTTTCATTTCATTGCTCTCTATATATAGGACACTAAATTTTTGAGTTTTGTTTATTGGAATATAATCTATGCAAAATGTTTCAAGGAAAAAAAAAACATTCCATGGATTTGGTTTTATTCCAAACTGAGAGAGTCTGTTGTTGTTTTTTCTTACTGCAATATCCGTAAAACATATTTGCTTTCTAGAAATTTAAGGGTTTGGTGATTAGTAGCATGCGGTATCTTCTCAAAATTTCAAATTTTGTCCCTAATTTGAAGTATTTTGAGGTTTTAAAAGAGTGTGTGTTTTCTTGCCTGAAAATAGGAGAGGTATACTTTACATATTTGGAGTTTCTTTGGTTGGGCTGCTTACTGTCGGCTTGTTGGCAGTTCCTTGATTGGGGTATTGTTTACTTGGTCTGATGAAGGAAGTGCTCAACAAGCCAACATTGTTGGTCTGGAACTGCCCAGCAAACCAACACTAAACAGCACAACCAAAGAACTTCTTCGGCCACCCCCACTAACGCTGACTGAGCAAGCCACTAGAATATAAACGGAGAGAAAAACCACGCTCCTTACTAGCCCTGAGTTTAAAGCTGAATGGGTGACAAACGAAACCGAGCCAAGGAAGACGGGCCATTTAATACATAGCAATTTTATTTGGACACAAACCCATTTGCAGGAACTGGGAGATCAGAGAGAAGATTGATTTATTTATTTAATTAATTAATTTGATTTGTCAATCTCTTACAAAATAATAGGTATAAGTATAAACACGAGTAAGAATACAGGAAATAGGTACGAATAAATAGGGACAAAAAGACAGGGAAAGCCCCAGAAGCGTAAAAAGAAAAGTAGAAAAAAGAAATGTAAGAGAAGAAAAATGAAGGGGAAAATAAAGATATTTTTGAAAATGGCTTTGCAACAACCGTAAACATAGACATTAGTTTTTTGCCCTCCCAAATAACATATGATGGTTTCGGGGGCGGGCTTGAAAAATTTCAGCAACCAGTTAATTCTCTGTCCGGTTCTGGGTGGGCATGGCCATGGTGGGCGTGGCCTAGTCAGCCCCCTCCTAGGAAAACAGGGTGGGGGATTTTCCTGCAGACTTTTTTGAGGATTGTCCCAGGGTCTCTTGGTCCGCAGGATTTAAAATTATGAGTTTGGTGGTCCCTGAGGTCCAAAAGGTTGGAGACCCCTGCTCTATAGCATTGTTTTGAGAGTAGGAGTTGAGACAGTTTATGCCCAGGATGTGAGGGGTCTGTAGATATTTTCACAGCCCCCTTTTTGACTCATGCAAGTCCTCCATGGAAGGCAGGCGGGTAGCAATTGTTTTTTCTGCAGTCCTAATTATCCTCTGGAGTCTGTGTCTGTCCTGTTGGGTTGCAGAACCAAACCAGACAGTTACAGAGGTGCAGATGACAGACTCCGTCATTCCTCTGTAGAACTCCTGTAGCCTGCTCCTTCCTTGATTTTTATCACCTTGAATTTAAAAACCAACAGGAGGTAAAAAGCCAGACTGAGTTTTGGATTTCTCCATTTCCATGCCCTTCCAGGAAGCATCTGTTGAGACGAAGAAGTCTTTTTCCAGCCGCCTGCCTAACCACCTCTCCTTTCAGACAAAAGAGTCCCTTGTTCTTTAAGTCCCTTTGCAAACCAGGGAGCAGTTTTCTTCATTTATTCCACAGTTAGCGTACGGTTGGTTGGTTGGCAGAGCCCCCAGTACTAACTACAACTCCTCAATTGAGAAGGAACAGAATAATTAATTTTGGTGTCCCCAAAATTCCCTGCAACTTTTAAACACTTCTTTTAAAAAGAAAATATGTATATATATATCTGTGTCTAAACATTCCTGGGGAAATCTTTTTCTTACTTAAGGGAGCACGCTCTCCGGGGCTGAGTCGAAGGGCAGGTCATTTGGCCCTTTTGGCAAAAGAGTCAGTGGGGATGGAGAGATTTTCACATAAGCAGCATCCAAGAGCTGACAGCCATTTCCAAATCTTTGAACCAGGCATTCAGTTCAGACCAGCCTGGCCCTGTTTTTATTGATTTCAAAAGTGGGCATTGGGAAGAGTTTGGCAGTGGTGCTGGACAGAAAGTTTGTAAACATGATCCGATTCTCCTCCCTTTCTCTCTGTCTTCCTTCCTTCCTTCCTTCTTCCCTTCCCTTTTCCTTCCTTCCTTCTCTCTCTTTCCCTTCCTTCCTTCCTCCTTCCTTTCATTCTTTCTTCCTTCCTCCTTCCCCTCCTCTTCCTCCTTCCCTTCTCTTCCCTCTTCCTTCCTTCCCTCTCTTTCCCTTCCTCTCTTTCTTTCTTTTTTTCATCCTTCCTTCCTTCCTTCCTTCCTTCCTTCCTTCCTTCCTTCCTTCCTCCTTCCGTTCCTCTTCCCTTCTCTTCCCTCTTCCTTCCTTCTCTCTCTCCCTTCCTCTCTCCCTTCCTTCCTCCTTCCTTTCCTCTTCATCTCCTTCCCTTCCACCTTCCTTCCTTCTCTCTCCCTTCCCTTCCCTTTCTCTCTTTCTCTCTTCCTTGCTTCCTTCCTCCTTCCTTTTACTTCCCTTCCCCCTTCCTTCCTTCCTTCCTTCCTTCCTTCCTTTCTTCTCTCTCTCCCTTCCCTTCCTCTCTCCCTTCCTTCCTTCCTTCCTTCCTTCCTTCCCTCCCCTTCCTCTCTTCCTTCCTTCCTTCCTTCTTCCCTTCCTTCCTTCCTTCCTTCCTTCCTTCTCTCTCCATTCCCTTCCCAGAATTTAAATACTCTCTTTCTTACATAATCTGGCTTCATTTAAAGATTGGTGATCAGAGCTGGGAAATCAGCCTTTTCATTACAAAAGGGATAGTAATTCCAAGTGGTTCAGTTGGTGCATCATCACACATGTTGATCTGGAATAATTCCCCAGTTGGCGACAAGCTCACTCTTTCTCAGTGACTCCGTTGGGGATTTGCCACACGTTCTGCTCCTCACCTTTGCCTGGATATTCTGGCAAACTGGAGAAAGGAGATGTTTTTAAAGCTGGCTGGACAACCTTCCTCCCCTGTGTTTATTTATTGATTCATGTAACACCCCCCTCGCCCCCATGACCGTTTCAGCCACACAACGGAAGCCTGTGCAAGAGTCAACCCTGCCATTCTAATGTGCAAAAACAAAACACAAAAAAGACAAAATCAAACCACTTTCTGCTGAAAACAGTAGTTTTGCCACTGAATTTCAGCAAGACAGTTCTAGAGGGCTCTGCGAGTTTCATAAACAGAGCTAGAAAGCTCATGTGATTTGCAGCTACCCTCCACCTTCTGCTTTATTGATAACTCAACCTGATTGGGGTAGATTGCAGGGGTGATATACAGATACATAATTTTATGTCATTCTATTTTACACATTGATGTAGTCAATTATTGTGTTTTATCCCATAGCTCTTGTGTTTTACCCTACTCTTATTTTAAATTGTTTGTATAGGATTTCATTGGTGACACGTGTTTGAACCTTTGAACGTTGATATGGCATATAGCCTAATCAATAATAATAATAATAATAATAATAATAATAATAATAATTGTAAATGCTTGAGCAGTGTTCGACTAGTGATTTGTGATACGAAACCCAGAATAGCTATCTCATTTGCTGTGTCCACTGTCATTTTTGTGAATAATAATAATAATAATAATAATAATAATAATAATAATAATAATAATAAAATCTTAAATGCTTGGGAAGTGTTCGACTAGTGATTTGTGATACGAAACCCAGCATAGCTATCTCATTTGCTGTGTCCACTGTCATTTTTTGTGAATAATAATAATAATAATAATAATAATAATAAATGCTTGGGAAGTGTTTGACTAGTGATTTGCGATATGAAACCCAGCATAGCTATCTCATTTGCTGTGTCCACTGTCATTTTTGTGAATAATAATAATAATAATAATTAATCATAATAATAATAATAATAATAATAATAATAATAATAATAATAATAATAATAATAATAAATGCTTGGGAAGTGTTCGACTAGTGATTTGTGATACGAGACCCAGCATAGTTATCTCGTTTGCTGTGTTCCCTGTCATTTTTTGTGAATCCTCCTCATCATCCTCATCCTCATCCTCATAATCATAACGGCAAGCAAGTGTCGTACCAATAGTAATAGGTGCCTTGAGTGCAGTCCCAGAACAGCTGAAGCACCACTTGAACACCACAGTATGTGAAGGGTGTATCTGGAGATGTTGGCAGGATCTTCTCCAGGAAAAACTAAGACATATCTAGGCACCCAGCTGAGAGCCGAGCCATTTGGCTGCATCACCTGAAACAACAGTTTTTTTAAAAAAGGCCTTTGAGTAGCATTTGCTTCCTTTCTTAAAGAAAACATTTTTTAAAAAAATACGGGGAATGAAAAACTGAAATTATTCCTGGAGGTTCTGAAAAGCTCGGTTCCAAGAAAGGCGGTCAACAGCTTTTGTTGGGATATAAAAGTAAAAGCAATTCAATTTCCTTGTACACCTATTGTGCATTGACAATAAAGGTTTGATTTGATGTGGTTTGAAGAGAATGGTTTCTAAAACATATGAAGAACCACTGCAGGGATTAGGTGTGTCTAGTCCATTGAAAAGAAGGATGAGTGGGGACATGATAGCAGTCTTCCAATATCTCAGGGGCTGCCACAAAGAAAAGGGGGTCAAACTATTCTCCAAAGCACCTGAAGGCAGGACAAGAGGCAACGGATGGAAACTAATCAAGGAGAGAAGCAACTTAGAACTAAGGAGAAATTTCATGACAGTTAGAACAATTAATCAGTGGAACAACTTGCCTCCAGAAGCTGTGAATGCTCCAACACTGGAAGTTTTGAAGAAGAGATTGGATAACCGTTTGTCTGAAATGCTATAGGGTTTCCTGCCTAGGCAGGGGGTTGGACTAGAAGACCTCCAAGGTCCCTTCCAACTCTGTTATTTTGTTCTGTTCTGTTCTACTCTGTTCAGAATTAAAAGAAAGTAAACCAAAAGAACCCAACCCCCAAAATAATATTTGCCTACCATGGTTACTGACTGTGACTTAAGTTTCTTCTTCATTTCTTTTCCCTTCTGCCTTTTTTTTTTTTTTTTTTTGCAGATTGGCAAATCACTACCCTGGTGTTAATCCTGACAGCTGCCACCATCACTCTGCTGGCCTTCCTCATGTCTCTGATAGCCTTCTGCCTGGGGAACTATAAATACTATTATCGGATCGTGTCGATTCTTCTCTTTGCAGCAGGTAGGTCTTCCCTTTCTCTAGACCCCCTCCCCACCTTGGGTAAATAAATATATATTGATACCTTGGCCAGTGGTTTTAACCAAACTTGTTTCTCCTGTTGTTGTTCCATCGATCCAGTGGTTCTCCAGATCTGCGCTTTAATTCTCTACCCCATCAAGTTCATTGACAGCAGCCCGTTGAGAAGCTACCATGAGTTCAACTGGGGATATGGTTTGGGTTGGGGTTCGGCCATCTTTATGCTGGGAGCAGCCATCCTTTACTGCCTACGGACTGATGCATATGAAGATGCTTACTATTAGGACCACGTGTGAGAAGGTCCCTGGATTATCAGATCTGGAAGGCCTCTTCAGCAAGCAGAGAGCAACAGAAGAGGAAGGGCGATGGGGTCCATGGGAATCCTTGGCCCATTCAAGCAGATTACGGATGGACATTTTCACCGGCCTCTTGCCATGAGGTGAAGAGTTTGAAGGCCTTCGGTTGGATACTCTTCCATCATCACCAGGACTCATCACTGCCAGACATCCACACTTCTCTCCAGCACCACTTGCTTAAGATTTCACATGTATTTTTTTTCCCTTTTCTTTTTTCTTTTTAAAAATATTATTTTTCCTTACTTTTATCTTTTATGTATGAAATTTTGTCTTCATTTTATTTATGAGAGGGTAGCTCCTACAGTGAAGAGCAGTTTGGCTTAGCTTTTATTGAGCGGCGTCCTGTGCAGATTTTCAACACAAAGAAGGGAAGTTGCATGAATGGAAAGGGATTCTTCTATAAAGGCATCAACGCTACACCCACCTGATTATGTTCCACCTCTTTGTTTCCATTCACTCCAAGCCCCAAAACACCAAACAATATAACAGTTTATGGGATGATGATGAATAAAACCATGGAAGAAATGAGATTGGTATCTTGAATACTTTATCTTACAAAGAAGAAAAATAGATAGAAGATAGATAGATAGATAGATAGATAGATAGATAGACAGTGATTATATATATATTATATAGAGATTATATATATAGAGAGATATTATATATATATATATATATATATATATATATATATATATATATATATATATATATATATATATATATATATGGTATTCAGCTTTGTTTAGTATTTTCCCACGTCATTATAGTTGTGCTTTTAATGACGGGAAAATACCCGAACAAAGCTGAATACCATACATATAAATACCCGTGAAAACTTACCAAAACAAATATATATATATATATATATATATATATAGAGAGAGAGAGAGAGAGAGAGAGAGAGAGAGAGAGAGAGAGATACGGTATATATATATCTATATCTACACGTTGCAGAATACCTTATGCCACCAGACTTGAAATTCTAGACCAAGAAAATCTAGAACTATGCCGCCTTCGGTCTGGTCTAAGTATAGTATAGAAAATTATACACTGCAATATCCTACCTGTCAATGAATACTTCAGCTTCAACCATAACAACACAAGAGCAAACAATAGATACAAACTCAAGGTTAATTACACCAAACTAGATTGAAGGAAATACAACTCTGTATCTCACCCTCTCATTCTCTCTCTCTCTCTCTCTTTCTCTACACACACATACACGCGCGCGCACACACACAATGTATAATAATATACACCAGGGATCTCCAAACTGCCTTTTCTAATATCCGCCCACCCCTCCGGAAAAAATATTTGTCAGGATTCCAGCAGTTACTGCAATTAAATCATAAGCCTCGAGCCATACTCCCAAAACTAAAGAGGATTTATTTGAAGTTAACATTCTACATCCAGCACTAACCTGGGAGTAGCCAACTCTGAGATACGTAATTCACTGTCACCCTTGATCCTGCTTTCCTTCCCACCCCTCTGGGTGCATCATCGAACGAGCAACGTCCATAGCCAAGAGTCATCAATCATGCTCTCCAATTAGATTTTTTTTCACAGCAGAAGCTTCAGCCATCTAATCAGTCTTTGAAGAAAATATGAATGGAATGTACTTTCGATTCCACACTGTTGCCTGCTCTTTGAAACTCTTCCCCTTTCTGTTGTCAACTATAAAACACGTATACAAAATGTTTTATGAGTTGACATTATTACTGAAATTTGATAAAAGCAATTTAAAATGGAATATGATAAAAGTATATTTCGGTGTTACCCCTGCAATTTACCCCAATCGGTCCCACACATGCAGATCTCAACCGAACCATTTTGCTTAAGTACTGTGCTGTGTTAAATATTATTTTCAGATTCTGGCTGCACATCAGGTAAGTTATTTTGATGTGGGGGTCCCAATGGGTCATTCATTTGGTGTATAGACTGAGGTACCTGTCTCTCACCCTCTTATACAGGTAACAATCCAATAGGGTGCAAATGCAGAGATATCCATTGTAGAATATAGAAAGGAATTCCCATATCTGACCATTGTGTCGAACTGTTCGAATCTGGCTTGTGTAAATATCTCCCTAAGAGGTTTTGGCAGTTGTAACTTCAAATAGCTGTCTATTTGAAAAATACTTTTGTATTTGCTCAGCCTTATCAAGTTACCCACCTTACTAAAGATAGCCGTATCATTTTGTCTTTCGATATCCTTAATTCTTTGGGCAGCTCTTTTTTTTAAATTGTTCTCCTGTTATGCAAGAGACAGGAAGGCAACAGCGTCTTGCAAAATGTGTTAGTTTAGTGATCCAAGAGATTTGTGACCGAGATTTTAATTGCTCCAGTAGACATAACTTGGGGCGTCTATCAATCTCCATTTCATTGACTCTGTGCAAGTATTCTGTGCAAGGAAATTATAGGCTCTAACAGAGGCTGTGATTCTACCCAAGGCATGACTGATGGTAAAATTCTTTGCCTAAAAATAAAAGTCCTGTTAAGAAAAACACACTGCCTTCTATCTCTGTATTTATGAATATAGATGACGATGCTTTGAGCAATGCAATGTTTGAAGGGAGCTGACCTTTGCATTCTCATGGAATGAATGACTTGGGAAGGATTGTGGTTGAGATGGCAGCTTCAGAAGAACTTCTTGTTCTGATGTACAAATATTTACTTTTATCTGATCCACTCAGGGGGAAAAAAGAAGAAGGCGAATCTTTGGAAATCAAGATTCAGCTTTTTTTTTTTTTTTGGTAGGAAGCCTCCCCCTCCTGGAAGAATGAAATATTTGGGGAAATATTAAAAAAAAAAAGGCAGGATAAAATATTTCCCCTAAAGGGAGGCAGAAACTCAGCTTCCCTGCCCCAAGCAGGAACTGAGGAGGCCAGCTTTTAAAAAAACAAATTTGGCAATCCAGTCAGAAAGATAGAAACCTAGATAAGCAACAAACTGTTGGAAGAAATATCCTTCTGGGTTCAGTTCCAAGTGGGGAAAAAAACACTGTAAACATGGAGGATGTTTGGAAAGATGGTGGACAGGACCACATGGCTTGGAGCTCCAAAGTGAAAAGGATGATCACATGCTTCAAGATGTTGGGTGAAGGAAAAGAAGGGCTGACATGCTGAAAGTGCAGTTGTTTTATACCCTCTGTTGGGATTTAAATTTGAGCTTGTATTCGGATTGCTTGTCAGACTCCCATGGGGCCATGCAGGGGCAACTCTGTGTAGGCTGAGTCCCAGGCTTGGTTGAGCCTTGCTGGATGATGATGTAATGAAAAAGGCTTTGGGCAATTCCTACTTTAGCTCTACCTGGAGTAGATCTTGGTTATGTAAAATAGACTGGCCCAGGCCAGAGTAATGGGTCCATTAGCAAAGGGGAGGGTGGGGTTGGGGGCTGAGTTTCTGCCTCTTTGAGTTTCTACTTTTCTTTTTAGGGGAAATATTCTGTCTTTTTAGTGTATCCTAAAATATTTCATTTTCCTAGGAGAGGGGTGGGTTTTAACTTCCAACAAAACAAAAGGTTGACTGAATGAGCCCCCACCCCACCCTCTCCTCTGCTAATGTACCATTACTGAACCCAGAAGGACCTTTCTTCCAACAGTCTGTTGCTTATCTGGGTTTCTGTCTTTCTTCTTAATCCCAGAGTAATAATGAACACGTCCTAAGCAGCCCATGATCTCTGCCTCCCACAGAATGAAACACGCTCTCATGATAGAATCAGTAGGAAAATTTTTTGGAAACCCTACTACTGACTAGAACTCACCCCTTCCTGCTGAGTGGCTCAAAGTCCCACAGCCGGTTTTCATGCCCATGGCAAGACTATAATTCACTGCTCCTGGTTTCTATGCCAGCACCTTAACTACTATCCCAAATTGACTTTCCAGAATAACCCCCAATTGTGTTGGCTGGGAATTGTAAGTCCTGTTCTAGTCCCAACTCCTTTGAAAGCCTCGTGGTTGGAGAAAGGTGCTCTTTGGATGGTGATTGGAACAGTCAAGAACTTAGAATCACTTTGTTATCAGACATCCAGGTAGCCATGTTCTATTATTCACACCTCTCCTTCAGTGGTGGGATTCCATTATTTTTACTACTGGTTCTGTGGACATGGCTTGGTGGGCATGGCGTGGCTTGTGGGCCTGGCAGGGGAAGGATACTGCAAAATCCCCATTCCCTCCCCCCCCACAACCTGCTTTCCAGCTCCGTTCTCCTGTGCAGGGCAACCAAAGAAGACCCAGCCAATCAGCTGGGACTCTGGAGGGGGAGAATAGATGGGGACGGGGCCCGTCAGAGGCGGTATTTGCTGGTTCTCCTAACTACTCAAAATTTCTGCTACCGGTTCTCCAGAACTGGTCAGAACCGGCTGAATACCCACCTCTGCTCTCCTTGTTTCTTAAAATAATTTAGAATATTCTAAGGAACAAAGAGAGGTGTGAATAACAGAACATGTCTTTTTCCTATTCATGGAAAAGCAGAATGCTTGTGGACAAAACTGGATTTTTATTTCAACAATAGGGAACGGCCGAATTCAAAAATATGCCGCTGCCTATTAATAGAGAAGGGTTTTCTAATTTGGATATCCATCACCTGAGATTAGACTGGTCGACCTGGCTCAAACCAAATATTGCAGCATGCTAGATATAGGGGTAAAACTGATCATCTGTCTGCTAAGCTCAGATCCCCCGTTTTCACGCTGCAAAGATCTGAACGTTCCTCATATGCTTTTCTTCCCGGCCCATCAGATGGTGCCTTACAAAATCTTAAACAGCTCCTTCTGATTTTTTTGTTTCCAGAGTTATCACTCTCCAGCTGCAATACTGTCATATTTTAGACTCTACCAAGAGAGGAGGAAGTATAGGAAGAAGTTCACGCAATGCTGCCATCGTGTGGCTGAGCATCACCAATCAAACCATGTGACCGAAGAGATTGATGGACTGTGTGAGAGTGATTTATCAGCCCTATTGAGTACTGTCTTTGAGGCCAGAGCTGTGTTTCTCAACCTTTGCAATTTTAAGATGTGTGGAATTCAACTTGCACAATTTCCCAGCCAACCCGCCAGCCAGCCAGTTTTAATTTATGGTAACTGCCTAGACAAGATTTCAAAAGTGGTTTGCCATTGCCTCCTTCCCAGGACTGACAGACAGAAACTGGCCCAAGGTCAGACAGCTGGCTTTGTAATAAAGCACAACTAAACAGTTTGGAGAACTGGTTGTTAGAAGAAATTACTGGCCTAATCCTGTAAGGAAGGCAGGAAGGAAATATTCTGGTGTTGCTTACAGAAACTGCCTCTCCGTTAACCCTTATTATATTCTTGGCAGGACTAGACTTCCTGTCTCTGGAACTTCTCTGGAGTTATTTTTCTCTCCTTTGCTGGTACTTTGCTTGTGTGGAGTGACCATTCAAAGTTACAATGGCACTGAAAAAAGTGACTTATGACCATTTTTCACACTTACAACTGTTGCAGCATCCCCACAGTCATGAGAGGCCAGGCGAGGAGATGTGTGCCTCCATGTGAGTGATGTTGAGTTGACCACACCCAGCCAGTCACATGACCACCAAGCCATGCCCACCAACTAAGCCACGCCCACAGAACCGGTTGTTAAAAAAATTGAATCCCACCCCTGGATGAAACCTGCTGGCCTTAACCACTCCACCAAACCAGCTTTCCAGATAACCCATTTTATTTAAAATGCCTACATTTCCATGTGCTGCAGCTCCCCCTCCCAGAGGCCCAGAGCCACTACCCTAAGGCCAGCCAGCTGACCTTGAGCCAGTCTTTCTCTGTCAGCCCTGGGAAGGAGACAATGGCAAACCACTTCTGAAATCTTGTCCAGGCAGTTTAATGGTCTAGTTTAATGAAAAGAAGGATTAAGGGTACCACAAAGAAGAGGGAGTCAACCTATTCTCCAAAACACCTGAAGGCAGGACAAGAAGTAATGGGTGGAAACTATTCAAGGAGAGAAGCAACCTGGAATTAAGGAGAAACTTCCTGACAGTGAGAATGATTAACCAGCGGAACAGCTCGCCTCTAGAAGTTGTCAATGTGCCAACACTGGAAGAGATTTTAAGGAGAGATTGGATAACCATTTGTCTGACATAGTATAGGATTTCCTTCTTGAGCAAGATGTTGAACTAGAAAGAAGGCCTTCAAAAAGATTCCACTCTTGTTATCCTGCTTTCTCAACCATGGCCTTTAAGAAGGGAAGACTTCAACTCCCAGAATGCCCCAGCCAACCCTCCAGCAGTTGAATCTTGGGAGTTGAAGCTCACCCCTCTTCAAGATACCGCAGCTCAGAATCCACAGTCGATGCATAATGCTGGAGTCTACCCCTGCCTTTGTGTTGGTGTATTCTCTTATTCTACTTTCTCAACCGTGGCCCCTTTAAGAAAGGCGGACTTCAACTCCCAGAATGCCCCATTCCCAGTTGAATCCTGGGAGTTGGAGTCCACCCCCGTCTTAAAGAGGCAGCCGCTCAGAGTCTACCCCCTGCCTTTGTATATTGGGGTGGTTATGGAGATTCTCAGTCCTCCAGATCATGGCTGTCCCAAAGGGTTTTTTTTTTCTTTCTTTCAAGGAGGCAACTGGACTTTCTGGTTTTTCTTTGAAGAAGTTTCGCTTCTCAAGCTTCTTCTGCTCTGAAGAAAAGAAGAAAAACCAGAAAGTCCAGTTTTGCCTTTCTACCAACAAATGCTCTGTCGTACACATTGGTAAAAAAAATCTATATACCAAATATAAGCTAGGTGGATATGACCTTGTTGATGACCCTCACTCTGTCAAGGACCTTGGAGTTCTCCTGTTAAATGACCTAAATGCCAAAGCTCACTGCAACAGTATTGCCAAAAAGGCTTTAAAAGTTGTAAATTTATTTGAAGCTTCTCATCTAGTAATACTGATTTGCAAACTAGGGCATTCAAAACCTTTGCTAGACTAATACTTGAATTCAGCTCCGCTGTCTGGAATCGGCACTGTATATCAGACATAAATACAATTGAGCGAGTCCAGAAGTATTTTACCAGAAGAGTACTACACTCCTTTGTTTGCAAAAGAATGCCCTACACCACCAGACTTGAGATTCTAGGCTTAGACATCCTTGAACAACGCCGGCTAAGATTAGAGTTAAGCATAGTACATAAAATCATATGTTACAACGTCTTACCAGTTAATGAATATTTCAGCTTTAACAACAACACTAGAGCGCACAACAGATATAAACTAAATGTAAACCACTCCAAACTTGATCGCAGGAAGTACAATTTCAGCAACAGAGTGGTCAATGTCTGGAACTCACTACCTGACTCTGTTGTCACTTGCTCAAACCCCCACTCCTTCACCCTCAAACTAACCTCTGTTGACCTCACCCCCTTCCTAAGAGGTCTGTCAGGGGTGTGTATAAGCACACAATCGTGCCTATCATCCCTGTCCTATTGTCCCCAATTACTAGTTACTATTTCTTGTATTTAAATTTATGTTTATTCTTGTTTCTGTTATACTGTAAGCTTTTGACAAATAAATTAAATTAAATAAATAAACAGAAAAAACCCTTTGGGGATTTATTTATTTAATGTTTATTATTTATTTATTTATCAAGCATGTAGATAACAGATATAAGTATAAACATGATCATTAATACAGGAACTGGATAAGAATAAAACGGACCATTAGGACAGGGACGCTAGGCGTGTTGGTGCGCTTATGCACACCCCCTACAGACCTCTTAGGAAAGGGGTGAGGTCAACAGTAGACAGTCTGAGGTTAAAGTTTTTGGGGTTTGGGGAAGAAACCACAGAGTCAGGTAGCGCATTCCAGGCATTGACCACTCTGTTGCTGGAGTCTATTTTGGTGCAGTTTACCCTGAGTTTGTATCTATTGTGTGCTCGTGTATTGTTGTGGTTGAAGCTGAAGTAGTCATTTGCAGGTAGGGCTTTGCAATGGATAATTTTATGTTCTACGCTTAGGGCGTAGTTCTAAGTTGTCTAAGCCTAACATTAAGGTGACCAACTTTTTTACAATGAGAAGGACACAAATATATTGAAGAAAATAAACAAAGCCACTTGCGCGCAGCACACTCTCTCAAAACAATTCTCCTGTGTGGAGCGCATGCGTCTCATAATCGCGTCTCGCCACAGTCTACCGAGCCTTGATGAATCACCATGTCAAATACAAATATGTCACATCAAAACGGATCGGATCAACATCAATCAAATACGGAGATTTACAGATTAGTCTTCAAATATCAAAAAGGAGGACATGTAGGAGGACACTTTTTGAGGGAGGACAGAACTTACAAAAGGAGGACTGTCCCCCCTTAAAGGAGGACGGTTGGTCACCTTACTAACATTTCAAGTCTTTTTTTGGTGTGTGCTTTATCATCTGTATTGCTTGGATTCTCTTCTTCTCCTCCTTTCTCAACCACGTCCCCTTTAAAAAGGGTGGGCTTCAACTCCCAGGATGCCCCATTCCCAGTTGAATCCAGGGAGTTGAAGCCCAGCCCTCTTCAAGCAGCTCAGAATCCACACTCCACAATGCCATAATGCCGGAGTCTACCTCTGCCTTTGTGTTGGTGTATTCTCTTACTCTATGTCAGCCTTCAAGATCTTCTACTACTGCTTTGCATCTTTTGGCTGCCGTAAGTAATGTGGGGAGGATGGGGGATAACGTCTGGGAAGAGAGCTGGAGGTGTTGCATTCTTGTGTTGTGTAAATGAGGGGGGAGTATAAATTCCTGCTTAAGCTTCTATTTCTCGCTTAGCTTTCTTTTCTCTGCGTAGCTGCAAACCTTTATCAAAATATGCCAAAGTCAACGGACAGAGGCCTCATCACCAGAACTTTTAATTGGAAGACTCTTTTGAACTATGAGGGGTGGGAACATTTCCATCACTTTGTATATGTGATTTGCACGCCTTATTTCTCAGATTCAGAATTCTACTGATGCTACCACTTCATTTTCAGTAAAAGACATCTTTCTTCTAATCTAAAGAGTCTAAGTTTTTCTTTCTTGAATTTTGAATGGAGCACCACCTGACATTCTAAGTTCTCAACCGCGGCCCCTTTAAGAAGGGCAGATTTCAACTCCCAGGATGCCCCATTCCCAGTTGAATCCTGGGAGTTGAAGTCTACACACCCCTCTTCAAGATACAGCAACTCAGAATCCACACTCCACAAAGCCATAATGCCGGAGCCTACCCCTGCCTTTGTGTTGGTGTATTCTCTTACTCTACTTTCTCAACCGCGGGCCCTTTAAGAAGGGCGGACTTCAACTCCCAGGATGCCCCATTCCCAGTTGAATCCTGGGAGTTGAAGTCTACACACCCCTCTTCAAGATACCGCAGCTCAGAATCCACACTCCACAAAGCCATAATGCCGGAGCCTACCCCTGCCTTTGTGTTGGTGTATTCTCTTACTCTACTTTCTCAACCGCGGGCCCTTTAAGAAGGGCGGACTTCAACTCCCAGGATGCCCCATTCCCAGTTGAATCCTGGGAGTTGAAGTCTACACACCCCTCTTCAAGATACCGCAGCTCAGAATCCACACTCCACAAAGCCATAATGCCGGAGCCTACCCCTGCCTTTGTGTTGGTGTATTCTCTTCCTCTACTTTCTCAACCGCGGCCCCTTTAAGAAGGGCGGACTTCAACTCCCAGGATGCCCCATTCCCAGTTGAATCCTGGGAGTTGAAGTCTACACACCCCTCTTCAAGATACCGCAGCTCAGAATCCACACTCCACAAAGCCATAATGCCGGAGCCTACCCCTGCCTTTGTGTTGGTGTATTCTCTTCCTCTACTTTCTCAACCGCGGCCCCTTTAAGAAGGGCGGACTTCAACTCCCAGGATGCCCCATTCCCAGTTGAATCCTGGGAGTTGAAGTCCACAACCCCCCCTCCCTCCTCTTAAAGGGGCAGCCGCTCAAAAATCCCCATTCGCTGCGCAACGCCGAGCATCCATCCCGGCCGTTTCTCCGCCTCCCGGCCGGCGTTGCCTCCCTTGCAAGGGTTAACCGGGTCCCGGCCTTCCGCCGAGCTCTCCGCCCCCCCATCCCCGCCTCTTTCTCCCGCAGCTTCCCCGCCCTCCTTGCCGGGGCTGCTTTTCCCTCGCTGCTTTTTTCTTAACCCGCAAAGACCGGCAAAGCAACGGCGGGCTATGGCGCTGAGCCGCGCCGAGCGCTGCCTGGTGCAGGTGCTGCGCTGCTTCTCGCGCGCCTTCCTGGCGCTGCTCAGCCTGGCGCTCGGCGTCTCCGCCCTGCTGCGCTGGAAAGGCAAAGGGCCCCCAGGATCGCGCCCTGCGCGCCGCGCCGTCCCGCCGCCCGACCAGCCGCTGCTGTTCCTTTCCGCCCGGGAGCTGGCCGGGCGCATCCGCCGCAGGGAGGTAAGGGAGGGCGAAGGAGGACCCCAGCCCGCCTCCTCGAGGGTCTGCGGGGCGCCCCGTAAGAAAGGGGAAGGGGGGCGGGTGGTGGTGGAAGAGCCACCGGGCGGTTGATTGATTATTTATTTCTTTTCTTTACTTTACTTACTTACTTTTCTTACTTTACTTACTTACCTACGTAACTTACTTTATGTACTTACCTTACTCACCTTACTTTACTTACCTTACTTATTTTACTTACTTACCTTGCTTACTTTACTTACTTTTCTTAGTTACTTATTTTACTTACTTACTTACTTTATTTACTTACCTTACTCACCTTACTTTACTTACCTTACTTATTTTACTTACTTACCTGCCTTACTTTACTTACTTTTCTTAGTTACTTATTTTACTTACTTACTTTATTTACTTACCTTACTCACCTTACTTTACTTACCTTACTTATTTTACTTACTTACCTTGCTTACTTTACTTACTTTTCTTAGTTACTTATTTTACTTACTTACTTTATTTACTTACCTTACTCACCTTACTTTACTTACCTTACTTATTTTACTTACTTTACTTACTTACCTGCCTTACTTATTTACTTTACTACACTTTACTTACTTACTTTACCTACTTACTTACTTTACGTACTTACCTACCTTATTTTAGTTACTGACTTACTTATCTACCTACCTACTTACTTGATAAGGGGGAAAGTCAAATTGGGAGGAAACCAGAAAACAAAGAAGATGGACAAAGTTCAAAGAGAGAAAGAATGTGGGTGTTTCTTTGTTTTATTACTATTATATTTAGGTTGGCTAAGAGTTTTGCAAATGGGAAAAGGCCCATCGAGAGGAACCGATAGGAAAAAGAAGAAGGAAGGAAGGAAAGAAAAAGAAAGAAAGCGTCTTTAGTTCTGCTTGCTGAGATTTTGCGAAAGGGAAAGTCAAAAGGAAGGGGAAAGATGAGAAAAAAGGAGGGAAGCAGGAGAAGGAAAGAAAGAAGGCTCCGGTTTAGGTTTGCTTAGAGTTTTGCAAAGGGGGGGGACTTCAATCAAAGGGAAAAGGTGAGGAGGAGGAGGAGGAGGAGAAGGAAAAAAAGGGGAAGAGGAAGAGGAAGAAAAGATGCATGCGTTTATTCATCCCTTTGAAGAGTCTTTCAAGAGTCCCTATTTGATCCATGGGAGATAGGTTGGCCCAGGTGGTCCTCCGTGAATTCGAACCTTGGAGGCTGCATTTTCTCCTGCTTCCCTGTGCCCCATCCGGGTAAAAGAGGGTGTGCTTATTTTTACTCATTTAGATGGTTGCCCTTATGGTGTTTATCTGAGCAGTTTACTGCGTTCTGGAGGGCTTATTGCGGATGCTCGTCTAGGGCTGGACTGCAAGTCCCGTCACTTGCCAAGCGCGTTTAGTGGCAATCGGAGAGGAGGCCCAGTAGCCTTTTATCCAGCCCGGATAGGCCACCAAGCAGTGATCCCATTTCCAAAACACCCCACAAATGTACCGGGGTGCTTGAAAAATGGTTAAAGATGGCCATGAGAGAGAGAGAGAGAGAGAGAGAGAGAGAGAGAGAAGGACTGGTTTAAATGTCCGTATTAAATATTCCGTATTAAAATACTGGACTAAAATCCACACGTGGTTGGAAAAAATGACCAAAAAGCATATAGATTTGAAACCAGAAATATTTTTATTGGGAATTTTACCTGAAATATATAGTAAAGATTTGAAATACCTGATTGTAAATGTATTAACAGCGGCTAGGATTGTGTTTGCTAAAAACTGGAAAAAATGAGAAAATACCATCACAGGAGGAAATCGTTAAGAAAATATTGGAATGTGCTGAAATGAGTAGATTGACATTTGAAATTAGAGAACAAGATGATAAACAATTTTATAAAATTTGGGATCTATTCTAACAATGGTTAGACAATAAAATATAGTAATGAAATATGTAGACTTTTAGAAAATAAATATATAAAGATGTATTCTTTTCTTATTATATCTACAAAATGATTCTAGGATAGATCTGGGATGATAATATGAATTGTCATAAAACAAATTAAGTAAAATATAATCATTTTGGAAAACATGAATGAATAAAAGTATAGTCAAATGATTGATTAATAATGATATTAATGTATTTAATATATTGATTGAAAATACGAGATTATATACAATGTAATTATAATTGAAGACTATGAAATGGAAGCACAAAACAATTTGTAAACCAACCGGCACACTGTATGTACATATACAGAAGATGATTTGATGTTTTTATGTTTTGTTTGTTTATGTTTGTTTTAAAAACCAATAAAATTTTATTTAAAAAAAAAAAAAGACTTGTAGACTTCAACTCCTAGAATTCTCCAGCCAGCATAGCTGGCTGGGGAACTCTGGGAGTTGAAGTCCACCAGTCTTAAAGTTGCCAAGGTTGGAGACCCCTGACCTAAATTCTTTGCCTTGAACCGTTTCCCTCTAAAACTTTAGTTTCCAGCCTTGGGCTGAAAAAATATATATGCAATTTTGCATAAGTGTCAGACGAGAAAGGGAGCGGTGAAATCACAATCACAAATAACACTGTTCCAGTCTAACCTGCTTTCTTCATTTCCGCGTGGGGAAAGCAGGCAATTTCGGATGCCTTACAAAGGGCTCCTATTTTAAGTCTTCCTCCCATGCTGATATGAACGCCAAGCACAAAAAGCTTAGCTTTCCTTACAGAAAATATCTGAGCTAGGAGGCAACAAAAGCATCCTGTATCCTAAAAATAAGATAGCACTATTCTAATCCTGCTGAGGTTTGGTTTCTGGAAATTGAATCTTGGGGTCAAGGAATTTAAAACAATCCCCTTTTCCAGTCTGTAAAGCATTACGAGGGAGGTAACACGGCATTCATGTTAATAGCATCTTAAAATTCAGGAGGGATTTTAACTTACTGGTGCATATAAATTTATAAGGAAGAAGATTGTTTGCAAGAAGTAAACAGATGATCAAGAAGTGGGAGTTAAATCTTGTATTCCTTCCCCCTGCCATGCACACAGACACTTTAAAATAAATATTCTGTCCCTCGTAGGTTTTATTTTACCCTATGCAAGTAGTCCTCAACTTATGATCCCAATATAGCCCAACATTTCTGTTGTTAAGTGAGGCATTTGCTTAGTGAGTTTTGCCCCCCATTGTGCAAGCTTTCTTGCCACAGTTTAGAATAATAAAATAGCATTCTTTATTGGCTGAGGGTGATTGGACACACAAAGAATTTGTCTTGGTGCAAATAATCTCAGTGTATGTAAAAGAAAAGAGACATTCATCAAGTGCCAAGAATCATGAGGCACAACACTTAATAATAGTCATAGGGTGCATTAAGCAATCAAGTCATATTAGGAAACGGTTAATAAAAATCATTAGGATAGAACCAGGAGCTGTTAACAGCTCCTGGTTCTTCAACTTCCACTTCTTCCTCTCCATCATCTGGAGGACAACGTTCAATACAGACAATATTAAGGCAAGAAAAAGAACAAGAAAAAGTGACCCTGCAGATGATTATGCAAGGAATTCAAAATATTCAAACAAGATCAGAGAATATTGAAAAGAGAATAGAGAACACTGAACAAAGAACAGGGAAAACCGATGAAAAAGTGGAGAACATCCAACAAATGATGATGAAGTATGATGAGAGACTCCAAAAAATTGAAGAAGAAGATAAACAAAGAGACAAGAAGATTGGAGACATTGATAACAGATTAACTGTGGTTGAACAAGATAAAAGTGGTATGCTGAGATGGGATATGGACAGATCAGAATTTTATCTTAGATTCCAAAACATAGAGGAAGAAAAAGGACAAAATCTAGCTGAGATAATGAAAGAAATATTGGCTGAAGCTTTGGAAATAACTGAAGAGAAGATAATGGATGGAATAGATGAGGTTTATCGAGTCTTCACAAGATATCCGATGAGAAATAGCTTACCAAGAGAAGTTCACATCAGATTTACGAAGAAAGCCATTAAAACGCAAATATTGCAAGTGGCAAGAGAGAAAACATTGAAATACAAAGATCAGGAGATTGTGGTCTTGAAACAAGTACCCAGAAGAGTGGGAGAGATGAGAAGGGAATAACGATTCTTGACCAAATTATTACTTAAAAAAGAGGTGAATTATAGATGGCTGATTCCAGAAGGTTTAATGTTTACATGGCAAGAACAGAGATATAGAATTGACTCAATTGAGAAAGGTGAATCATTCTACACAGAATTTTTTAGAGGGGAGGAAGAGGCAGAAAAAGAAATTTCACTAATTGAATTCCAAGAGGACTCCCAAATGACGACTGAAAAAGGAGAAGGTGCAGTAGGTGGAAAGGAGGAAGCCAAAGAACAACGTGAACCAAGATCCATGAGAGCTGTTAAACCTAATTACAAAATATAACCATGGAAGAGAAAAAAATGATTACAGTTAATATAATTAGACTTAACTCAGCCGTTAAAAGAATGAAAATCGTTCATAAATTAGAGAAATTAAAATTTGATATGATCTGCCTACAAGAAGTACATATTAAAAAACAATATGAACAATTGTGGATACAACCAAAATTAGGGAAAATATTCACTTCCTTGACACAATGTAAGAAAAGAGGAGTGGTTTTATATATTAAAGAGACCATCTCAGCGAAATTGATTTATACTGAGGATGATGGAAGAATATTAATGGTGGAAATAATGGACAATAATATGAAACACTCCTGATTGCAATTTATGCCCCGAACAACAAAGAAGAATTCTATAAAAAATTACATATGAAAATAGTTGAACTGGACTATGACAATATAGTTATGATGGGAGATTTTAATGGAATTGTAGACAATAAACTGGACTACACAGCACAGAAAACAATAAAGCAAAATAGAAAGACTCTCCCTAAATCTTTTTTTAAAATGGTAAATGAAATAAATTTAAAAGATACATGGAGAGAATGAAATGCTAAAACTAAACAATACACCCTCTACTCAAATAGATGCTTATCATGGTCCAGAATAGATATGATATAGATGTCAACAGAATTGTTAACTAATATTCAAGAAATAAATATTGAAACAAGTACTTGGGCAGATCACAATCCAATGACAATTAAATGGAAAGGACAAAGAAGAAGATCCAGATGGACGTTAAATAATACTATTTTAAAGGGAAAAGACTTCACACAGTGGTTGGAGAAAGAATTGGCCTTTTTCTTTGGAGAAAACAAAAAAGAAGATACATCAATCCAGAATGTATGGGGTACAATGAAGCCATATGCCAGAGGCTTGATAATAGGCTATACAAGGAAAAGAAATACCATGAAAAGATTAGCCTCTAAGGCATTAGAAGATGAGTATAAAGGACTCAAAAAAGAGCTACAGAAAATGCCACAGAGAAAGGACATTAAGTTAAAAATGGATATAACCAATATCCATATATATATATAAAAGAAAAGATACATTCATCAAGAGTCAAGAATCATCAGGTACAACACTTAATGATAGTCATAGGGTACAATAAGCAATCAAAACATACTAGGAAACAGTCAATATAAATTGTAAGGATTTAAGTGACAAAGTTACAGTCATACAGTCACAGGTGGGAGGGGATGGGTGATAAGGAGTGATGAGAAAATTAATAGTAATAGTAGTGCAGACTTTGTAAATAGTTGGACAGCGTTGAGGGAATTATTTGTTTAGTAGAGTGATGGCATTCAGGAACAAACTGTCCTTGTGTCTAGTTGTTCTGGTGTGCAGTGCTCTATAGCATCATTTTGAGGGAAGGAGTTGAAACAGTTTAGGTCTGGGATGTGAGGGGTCTGTAGATATGTTCATAGCCCTCTTTTTGACTCCTGCAGTATTCAGGTCCTCAATGGAAGGCAGGTTGGTCGCAATTGTTTTCTCTGCTGCCCTAATTATCCTCTGGAGTCTGTGTCTGTCCTGTTGGGCTGCAGAACCGAACCAGACAGTTATAGAGGTGCAGATGACAGACTCAACAATTCCTCTGTAGAATGTATCAGCAGACTAGGCTTCTGTTGAACATGGATTGCCAGAGCATTATCATATGTCTGGCTGGCAACTCTTTCAAGGAGAAATATAAACTGCAAGGTGTCCTTCCACCAGGTCTATAGCCTTCTTAACTTTGCATTCCATCTTCTTTCCAGGGTGCTGAAGTGTAGATGTAGATTGGGGAGAACTAGGAAGTGTCTTCTTTAGAGACCAAACCCTAGCTTCCTGTTGCCAATGATAGGTGTTTGCTGTAAAACCCAGTCAGGAAATAATTTATGTATTTAAAATTTGTTCTCCTCCCTTGCAGTTGAAGTGCGTCGATCTTCTTGAAGCATACATTGAGAGGAACAGGCAGGTGAACCCACTCATCAATGCTATTGTTAAAGACAGGTAAGCTGGAAAAACTTTGACTATCTGTCCAACAGGTTCTGGGCTATTATTTGGGGAGGAAAGAGCAGACAGGTATGGGTTGTTGGAGGAAACTTCCCTGTTTCAAATTCTTACTGTTTTTTTTCCTCTATTGGGGGCTGTGCCTTGAGAATTCTTCTTCCAAGCATCCCCTTTCTAAGGATTTGCTACACAGGCATAGCAAAAGTAATTTTTTTTGCAACTTTTTCTCCTTCCAAGCCCTTTCTCACCATTTCACTGACCTTGTACAATGCTGAATTCAAGATAAGAAGATAGGAGCTGCTTACTGGACAAGGGGAGGAGGAAGGCTCCCGTTGGGTGTTTCCAAGATAAGAACAGCCTGCTCAACAATTTTGATCTGAAGCATCTCACAATCAAAATCGTCCTCCTTTTGAATAACTTCCCATCAATTTCTCACGCACTTGACCTATTTTCGGCAACCTTGTTTATAGACAGAAGTAGGATTTCCATATCTGGGTTGCAGAATTCCACCGTTGATTAAGGGAGATGGGGAAGGATTTAACTACTTAGCTGTCATCTTGTGGTCATTCAGACTTTTGTATGTTTTAGCCTCAATAATCCTCTTGGTTGCTCTTCTCTGCACTGTTTCTAGAGCAAGGGTCTTCAACTTGGCAAGTTTAAGGCTTGTGGACTTGCAACTCCCAGAATTCCTGAGCTAACATGACTGGAGGTAGAATTCTGGGAGTTGAAGTCCACAAATCTTAAAGCTGTCAAGTTTGAAGACCACGAATAGAGAAAAAGAGGTAGAATAGATAAGAGAGTTAGATAGAAGGTGGGCAGAGAGAGAGGGAGAGAGCGAGGGAGGATAGATTAGATAGATAGATGATAGATGATAGATAGATAGATAGATAGATAGATAGATAGATAGACAGACAGACAGACAGACAGACAGACAGACAGACAGTCAGACAGTCTTCAAACTTGGCAATTTAAGACTGGTGGACTTCAACTCCCAGAATTCCTGAGCTAACATGACTGGAGGAGGAATTCTGGGAGTTGAAGTCCACAAGTCTTAAAGCTGTCAAGTTTGAAGACTACTGGAATAGAGAAAGAGCTAGAATAGATAAAGAGCCCTGTTCAAGAGTCTCAACATCTTTTTTTTCCATCGTGGCGACCAAAACTGGATGCAGAATTCCAAGTGTGGCCTTCTTTTCTTTGAACTAGATGTACCCAATTCCCGCAAATGTTCTTTATCTGTTTTAGCCTCCAGTCCCCTAAAACACCAGCTAGAGATCTCTGTTTTTTTTTACCTCCCTGCTCTTTCCTCACCCATCTGCTCAGGTTTGAGGCTGCCTTGCAGGAGGCTCAGGTTGTTGATCAGCTGCTGTCTGAGGGCCAGGATGATGAAGAATCACTCCAGAAAAAATTCCCCTTGCTGGGCATTCCTGTCACTGTCAAAGAAGCCTTTGCGTTATATGGTGAGTAGCTGGATTTGGGGTTGTTTCTTTCCACTGTTTTTCGACTTCAGTCTTCAACCTAAGGTGTGATAGAATGTAGTTCGGGTTTGCAGGGTGTGTGTGTGTGTGTGTGTGTGTGTGTGTGTGACTTTCCCAGGGAGCAAAGAGACAACAACGTTTGGAATTTGGGGTATGCAGAAAAAGCAGTTCACAGGATACATCTAATAATTTTGCAGTTAAATGCTCTAGTCTGCAAGATTTTTATCTACAGGAAAACGACATTTTAAAAAAAGCGACTCAGAAGTACGTTAAAAAGAAAAACCACCGCCACCACAGCACATATACATCTAGTATTTCGCCCTAGTTGAATACTGATTAATACATTGTTGCATTTGTATTTTCCTTTTTAATGCACCTTTTCTAATGTCTTGCTTGTTTTGTGTTTTTGCTTAATTTTGGGGAGGAGTTTCATATTTTAGATGATTGTACAGCATCCAAATTCATAGAATAGAATAGAAGCTGGAAGGGACCTTGGCCAAATTTTCCTGCACTGCGTGTGCGTGCACCTCCCAGCTGATTTTCGGCCCATTTGAGGCCGTTTTCGCTCTCCTGGAGGCTCGAGGGAAGCCTCTGCAGCCTTGCTAGGCCGAAAAACTGGGCCTTCCAGAAGTGCCGAAATGGATCCGTTGTCTGGTTTTGCCAATGGCAGATAGGACAGCGCTCCAAAGGGTTAATGTCATTGCCCAGAAGATCATTGGTTGCCCTCTCCCCTCTTTGGAAGAGTTTTATAGCTCCCACTGCCTTAAGAAAGTTCAAAACATCCTCAAAGATCCATCTCATCCTGGGAGCCCTTTTTTTGAACTATTACCATCTGACAGATGGTACAGGATAATAAAAACAAGGACAAATAGGCTGAAAAAAAGTTTCTATCCCAGGACGGTAGCTCTGTTGAATTCTACTGTATAGTGCAGTGTTGGTGCGGTGCATAATTTTAAAAATCATTCTGGAATCATCCGATACTAATTTCAGCAATTTTAGCCAATGGGGCAGCAGAGAAGGTAGGAGGTAGTGAATCTTGATGTGTATAAAAATATGTAAAATTGTCTGTTTAATTGCCTTGGTGCCTCTGCCCAGAAGAGAACTAAGCATCATCTTTTGCACAAAAGTCAATAAATCCTGGACTTGTTCGCAGTGTCTCCTGCCTGTTGTTTTAACTGAGACGTTGGAATCTCATAGTTGGAACGCTGACAAACCCTCTTGTTCGTACTTTTTCCACCTTTCCTTACCTGTGGATTCTCGGATAAGGTGAAACTCTGACGTCTTTCCACTCTTTGTTTCTGGATCTTGGTAGGGATGCCCAATTCCTCTGGATTGGTTAACCGCCGCAACTTGATCTCCACCACGGACGCTGTTGTGGTATCCCGGTTGAAGAAAGCTGGCGCGATTCCCCTGGGAGTGACCAACTGCAGCGAGCTGTGCATGTGGTTTGAATCAAGCAACCTTGTCTACGGCCGATCCAACAACCCCTACAACCTTGACTGCATTGTAGGAGGCAGCTCAGGTTAGTAGATCATGGGTCACCCCATGTTGTGGTCTGCCGGCAGCCTGCGGAGACGGCGGCAGAGTCGAACAGTGGTGTTCTGACCCAACCAGGCTCCCAAAGAGCAAACGCAGACAAAGGCAGCAGCCCCCACCTTTTAAGGTTTAAGATCAAATTCTGTTCTGAAGGCTGCTTTCCACGAATTAGCTCCGACAAGAAAGAGCCCTGCCAAGTTGTTTGTCAAGGCTGCCAAAAACCCAGAGATAAGAACTATTTTACAATATTCTCCAAACACAAACTAAGATGTCCCCCAGTTGAACTTCAGAGCTTCTTTGCTGTCTGCAAAGAACGCTTTTCCAAACCTGGCTTTTATCCTCTTGAGGGAAGAGCCATTACCTTGAAAGGCGAAAGCGGAAGCGGTATGTTTCATCCCATAGCGGGGTAGACTAGATTGCCCTGATAGACTGGTCTCACTGGGAAAAAAAAACACTTATTAAGTTTGAAGTTGCTAGAAAACCCAGGGTTTCTTCTTGAGCTGATTTTGAGAAAGCCCCGGCTCACACAGCATGCTAAACTATCATCAGATTTGTTTTGTCAGTGTGGGTTATGGAAACCCACCATTGGAGTTTATTTGGTAAGCTGCCCTGCTAAAACAAGTCATGGCAGGAGCCCACTCAGTTAAGTGGATGGGGCAAGAGAGCTTCTCCCTATCCCATCTAACTCAGGGTTTCTCCAACTTGGCAGCTTTGAAGATGTTGGACTTCAGCTTCTAGAATTCCCCAGCTGGCCATGGATTCTGAGAATGGAAGTCCACATAGCTTAAAAGTTGCCACGTGTGAAAAGTAAACAAGAAAAAAAAATATTCCTGTAAAAGAAAAATGTAAAAGGATCAACGTATTTCTCTTCTATACGTTTCTCTTCTATATATCCTTTAAAAAAAAACCGGTGAAACATTAACACAGACAGAAATGCTGACGAGATTAAATCCATTTAGCAGAAGTTTAAGCAGGAATCTATTTGAGGATAGTTGTGATGCCGACTGAGAAGAGAAGCCGGTTAGTGTTAAACAGAGCAGGATGTAGCAACTGCTGGACAAATGATAAGTAAATGATAAATTGTTAAGCATGTCACTATGGCGAGATTGTGAACCCAGGCATAATTTTAAAAGTCATCTTAGAATCATCCGATATTAATTTCAACCATTTTAGCCAATGGGGCAGCAGAGAAGGTGGGAGGTGGTTGGTTTTGATGTGTATAAAAATATGTAAAATCGTCCGTTTAATTGCCTTGGTGCCTCTGCCCAGAAGATGACTTAAATGCTGTCTTTTGCACAAAAGTTAATAGATCCTGGGCTTGTTCACAGTGTCTCTTGTTTTGGCTGAGACTTTGGGTTCTCACATCGTGTTTGAGAAACATTGGCCTAAAGGTTTTGTTTGATTGAGGGAAGGACATTAACTACATTTATTAAATTGGGAAACCCTTTATCGACTTTTTGCTGATGGGTTTGATGATTAGAAAGAGTAAACAACGGGAAGTAGAAAATTTATGTGGTAATCTTACAGAGAGGATAACATAAATATACTTGCCACTGCTTTTAATAAAATATTTGTAACCTGCCCTTCCTTTCCTTTATCATACTATCCACCTTCTCTTCCCTTCCACCGTTCCTTCCTCCCTTCCCTTCCCCTCCCCTCCTTTTTTCACTTACTTATTGTTGTTTCCCAATATATTGTTTTTATCCTTTTAGAAATTCCTTTAATGAAATTTTGTGTGTGCGTGTGGGGGGGCTGTGGGTGTGGGTGTGGGTGTATATAAAACAGAAACACTGACCTAAATATTTTTTATCAGCCAGGTGCACTTAAAACCTGCTTATAACTCAGCTGTGGCCCTGGATATGCATATTTTTGCAGATAAATCAAAAAATTAACATAGGCTCTGAAGTTGTTGTCAATGCCAGAGTAGTATAACTGCTCTTTCCAGAACAGATGTGGCAGACTTGTATCATACTCTGACTGGTCTTTATTTAGAGTGCCAATCTGGTGTTTGTTTTCACGCAGGAGGTGAAGGTTGCATCCTAGCAGCTGCTGGTTCTTTGGTTGGTATCGGCTCAGACATCGGGGGCAGCATCCGTATGCCCGCCTTCTTCAATGGGATCTTTGGACACAAGCCCACCACAGGTATTGACTAGTTCCGTGATGGCGAACCATTTGTTGCTGGCACGCAAGCTGCAGGCAAACTTATCGCACTGCCCATGTGCGCTCCTCACAGCTGATTTTCGGCAGGTTTGAGGCCTTTTTCGGCCTCCCAGAGGCTTGAGGAAGGCTTCTGCAGGTTTTGCAGGCCGAAAACTAGCCCCGTTTCATCACTTCCTGTTTTTCCGACAATACCGGAAGTGACAAAACGGGGCTAGTTTTCGGCCTGCAGAAGCCTTCCTCGAGCTCCTGGGAGGCTGAAAAAGGCCTCAAACCGGCTGAAAAACAGATGTGAGGCGCAGTGCAGATAAGGGGGCGGCAGGGGATGGGAGGGTGGGGATTGCACGCGCATGCGTAAGGGGCATATGGGGGAGCGCGCATTGCCTTCTGGGTGCTGGCACATAAGCGTGAGCGTGCAAGCGCGCGCACAATTTATGGCACAGGAGCCCCAAAAGGTTAGTCACCACTGGACTAGTTATTCCTCCCTAAAAGTAGTTCTAATGACAAGTTTGTGATGAGCAGTAGCATTTAGACTTATATATCACTCCATAGTGCTCTACAGGATTCTCTGACCCATTTACAAATAGTATATAATAGAATAGAATTCTTTATTGGCCAAGTGTGATTGGACACACAAGGAATTCGTCTTTGGTGCATATGCTCTCGGTGTATATGAAAGAAAAAATAAAATACATTAATTAAGAATCAGAAGATACAACACTTAGTGATAGTCATAGGTAAGCAATCAAATCATACTAAGGAACAAATAAAACAATATAAATTGTAAAGATACAAGCAACACGGTTATAGTTACAAGTTGGAGGAGATAGGTAATAGGAAGGGTGAGAAGAAGAATAGTAATACAGTCTTACTAAATAGTTTGATGGTGTTATGGGAGTTAGTTGTTTAGCAGAGTGATCTTGCCCTCAACAATCTGGGTCATTTTATCGCTCTCAGAATGATGGAAGACTTGAGTCTACCTTGAGCCAGTCAGGATCAAACTGCTGGCAGTGGGCAGAGTTTGCCTGCAATATTGCATTCTAACCACTGTGCCACCAGGGCTCCTAATAGCAAGAGCACTTAGACTTATATACTGCTTCACAGTGCTTTACAGCCCTCTCTAAGCGATTTACAGAGTCAGCCTCTTGCCTCCGACAACATGGGTCCTCATTTTACCGACCTTGGAAGAGGATAGAAGGTTGAGTCAATAGTGAGCCGGTTAGGATCGAACTCCTGGCTGTGGGCAGAGTTTGCCTGCAATACTGCATTCTAACCACTGCGCCCTCATGGCTCTTGTTCAGTTGCTAAGTCATGTCCAACTCCGAAACCCGATGGACTATAGCACACCAGGCCCTCCTGTGCTCCATTGCCTCCCAGAGTTGGCCCAAATTATGTCCACTGCATCAGTGACACTATCTAACCATCTCATCCTCTGTCGTTTCTTTCTCCTTTGGCCTTCCATCTTTCCCAACATCAGGGCCTTCTCCAGTGAGTTCTCTCTTCTCATTAGGTGGCCAAAGAATCTGAGCTTCAGCTGTCCTTCAAAAGAACAGCCAGTGTTGTCTTCTACAAGAGCCAGCAACGTTTTTCTCACTTTAAAAAATGTGACGATAACATACCCGCTCTCATAAAAAAAAGCATCAGAGATTGTATAATGAAGAAACAATGCATACATTACAAGGATTAAAATAAATTAAAGAAGGGAGAGAAAAAGAAACTAAGAAAAAAGTTTGAATTAATAATATTTTTACATTAATAACATTACTAACATTAGTTCAGTCCATGCCAGCCACAGGACCACGGAGACGTCTTCGGACAGCGCTGGCTCTTCGGCTTTGTAACGGAGATCAGCACTGCCCCCTAGAGCCAGAAACAACTAGCACATAGGTGCGAGGGGAGCCTTGACTTTACCTAATTGAATCATGCTTCTCCCCTTCTGTCTGATTATTCCTTCAGTCTGATTATTCCTGCGGTGAACTGAAAGTTGATTGGCTTACAACTGATCGTTGGCCATAGAGGGGAGAATTTTTTTGACTTCCCTTTCTTTAAACAGTCACAAGACAATCAAATTGTTTGTTTAGAAGAGATTGGAATTGTAATGATTTTTTTTTTAAAAAAAATACCATTTGGGTGTTTTCATATACATTTTTTTTAAAACAATTTTATTGGTTTTTTTTTAAAAAAACAAACAAAACATAAAAACATCAGCTCTCTTCCATACATATATACAAGCAGTGTGTCGGTTGGTTCATCAGTTTTGTGCATTCATTTCGTAGTCTCAATTACAGTTACATTACATAATAACTCGTATTATCAATCCAAACTTATATATCCTCGTATCACTATTAAAAAATCATTTGACTATGATTTTATTCATTCATACTTCATGAGATAGCTATAATTTAGGTAGTTTATTCTATAACAAATCATATAATCATACCAAATCTATCCTAAAAACACTTTATAGATATGATGTCAAATAACAAAAGAAAAAGAAAAAACATGTTTTCATATACATTTTAAATAACTGTGAATCCTAGAAGACTTGGCAGTATAAAAATATATTGAAGGAAAAAAATAATAACAAAAATGTCATGTAAGGCTCTGCAGTGCTTAATGTTTGAAGAGAGACTGGTAAAGGCATGAATATGGCCCCTGTCTGGGACTCCTTAAAATAGACAGGAATCATAGGGTTGGAAGGAACCCTAGATATCATCTACTCCAACCCCCTGCCCAAAACAGGACAGGGGTCCTTCTGTTATCCTGAATTAATGGTTATGCAATCTTTTCTTGAAAACGTCCAGTGATGGAACATTCGCAACCCTGGGAGGCAAATTGTTCCATTGATTAATTGTTCCTGATGTCAGATAATTTCTCCTTACTTAGATTGTATCTCTCTTTAAAAAGCATCCACTTGTTACTTCCTCTCCTGCCCTCAAGTGCTTTGGAGTCATAGCTTCTCTATGATAGTTCTTCAAGTATTGGAAGATGGCTATCCTATGTCATCCCTCGGCCTTCTCTTCATTAGGCTAAACGTATCTATTGGTACGATTGGTCATTGTACAGTTTAGCCACCAGGTCCCTTCTAATTTTTGTTGCTCTTCTCTGCACCGTTTTTAAGACCCGAGTATCTTTTATTTTAGGGACGCGGTGCTCAGGGGCTAAGACGCTGAGCTTGTCGATCAGAAAGGTCAGCTGTTCGAATCCCTAGCGCTGTGTAACGGAGTAAGTTCCTGTTATTCGTCCCAGCTTCTGCCAACCTAGCAGTTCGAAACCACGTTAAAAAATGCAAGTAGAAAAATAGGGACTCTTTGGCGGGAAGGGAACAGCGTTATGTGCGCCTTCAGCATTTAGTCATGCCGGCCACTTGACCACGGAGACGTCTTCGGACGGCGCTGGCTCTCTTTGGCTTTGTAACGGAGATGAGCAGCGCCCTCTAGAGCCGGAAACGACTAGCACATGTGTGCAATGGGAAACTTTACCTTTTTATCTTTTTTGTATCATGGCAACCAGAATTGGATGCAGTATTCAAAGTGTGACCTCACTAGTGCAGTGTGGAGTGGTACCATCACTTCTCATCATCTTAACGCTTAATCCTTCTTTTGATGCAGCCTAAAGACTGCACTGGCTTTTTAGGCAGCTGTAGCACACTGCTGGCTCATACGTATATACTTATCCACCACTGTGTCTTTTCCAAAGATTGCACAATGGCATTTGATCTGAGGAGTTGCAATGGAGGAAGAAAGCACTGAAAGAAGTAAAAAGATACAGTACAGAGAAACAACAAAGGCCAATGGTTGGGGAAAAAGATTAATTTGGCAGTTTGGGAAAACGTGTTGCTTTTTCACTGTGAAAACAACAACAGTGTGAAAAAGGACACACTGCAGTGAACTTGCGACATGCGAATAGCAATTCTTGTGAGAGTTCAAAATCATTCAGGGAAAGTCTGCAGAAAAATAGCTCTGAGGTTTAGAAACAGACAAAGAAATGATGTATGAAATTGTTATTCTATCCGTCCCTTAAATCCAAGTGGTGTGGACAAAAATGTTGCTGGAATAAGCATGAGAATGATTTGTGAGGAAGTTTCACATGGTTAACATGTGCCTTTTATGCTTATTTGTATAGCAAACAAGAAGGAGAAAGAGGAAGTCCCGGTAATTTAAAATAAAAATAAAAATAACAAAAGCATGGCGTTGCACCTTTTAATTCATTATTAATTAATGATTCGTTGATTAAACAATTGCATTTCATTTAAGGTGTTGCAGCAGATGCTATGAACTCAACTCAAAAGGCATTTGGTTTGAATCAGAACTATTGCACACTTATACTCTGAAACATGACATTTAAGAATGTTATTATTTATTAATTTTTTAAAAAATTAATATTAATAATTAAATAATTAAAATTATTATTAACAAAAGGAATGATCCTATGTAGATGGCGGTGGGGGAAGAGGTGAAAAGAAATTTACATCCCTAATGTCTGTAGTTTTTTTTTTTTTTTAAAAAAATTCTTTATCCATATTTTGAAATGCCTTTATATTGTAAAAATGAGACGAAGCAAGACGTCTCTCTCTTGGTCTAGAATTAATCAAGTGTTAAAGGGTTGAGCTAATGCTATATTAAAATAACACGGGCATTTTTTGCTTCTTTGCTTTACTAATCAATATGATGCATGGTTTTAATTGCATCCTCTCTGGTAAATGATGATGATTACATTTTATATATTACATCTCACTAAATATACAGGTAGTCCTCAACTTACAAACCTCAATTGAGCAATAGCACTTAGACTTATATATCACTTCACAATGCTTTACAGCCCTCTCTAAGTGGTTTACAGAGTCAGCCTCTTGCCCCCAACAATCTGGGTCCTCATTTTAGTCACCGTGGAGGGATGGAAGGCTGAATTAACCTTGAGCCAGTGAGGATTGAACTGCTAGCAGTCAGCAGAATTACCCTGCAATACTGCATTCTAACCACTGTGCCACCACAGCTTAGATAGGCAAGAGCATTTAGACTTGTATATCACTTCACAGTGCTTTACAACCCTCTCTAAGCAGTTTACAGAGTCAGCCTCTTGCCCCCAACAATTTGGCTCCTCATTTTTCTGACCTTGGAAGGATGGAAGGCTGAGTCAACCTTGAGCCTGGTGGGATTCGAACTGCCAAATTGCATGCACCTGGCAGTCAGCAGAAATAGCCTGCAGTACTACACTCTAACCACTGTGCAACTGTGGCTCAACCATCCTAATTTTTGTTGTTAAGCAAGGCAGCTGTTAAGTTGTTACTCAGAAAATGGTTGCTAAACAAGCCATTGTTAGTGGAAGACAACCTAGGAAAGGAAGCAACTGTGAATGCCAGACTAGGAGAAAGGTGGCTTGTTGTGCAGGACTGAACTCTGCTTCTGTGGGTTTTTGTAGGTGTGGTGCCCAATGACGGTCAGTTTCCTGATGCGGTGGGGAATCGTACAAACTTCCTGTGCACTGGACCTATGTGTCGCTACGCGGAAGACATGGAACTCCTGCTGAGAGTCATGGCTGGACCAAACATTTCCAAGTAGGTGGCTTTGGTTGATTTGTAGTAGAGGCAGTCCTCAGCTTAACAACCATTTATTTAGCAACTGTTCGAAGTTACAACAAGAAAAGTGATCTATCACCAATGATCATGTGATCAACGTTCATGTGCTTGGTCACAGACATGTATTCATGATGGTTGCAGGCAAAGGTAGAGAAACCTTTGCAGGAAGCAAAGTCGTTCGTTCTGTTCAGAGTAAACCTTGAAGTTCTGTGTGGACTTTGTACTTCAGTTGGTTTTTTTTAACAGTTAATTTGGCACTCTAGTTGGCAGCAATTCAAAGGAGAAAAAGGTGGGTGTTTATCTTGAGAGATTGTTTGGGACTCATTACAGGCTGGGAATGAACATAATTCCCAGCATTGAAATAAAAACAGAGTTGTTTGGACTAAGCGTATGATTAATTACGGCCTCTGAAGCCTTGGTCAGAACTCTCTTCTTAGAGGATCATGGGACTGTCCATGCACATGGTCAGCCTAAACTTTAATGCTAAATGTGGTCACCTCAAGCTATACTACCTTCTTCTCAAAGGATGACCCAACAGGTTTCAGAACATCTAGTAGATGGTATTACCAAGGAGCTGGACTAAACCAAATCCCATGTATCGATTTCAATTGCGTCTTCTTCTAAAGCATGATAAGGTTCCATTGTTCTTCATGGCTGCCTTTTCCATCTTATTCCTTCTTCAGACTGAAGCTGGATGACCCAGTATCTTTGCAGAATATAAAGTTCTATTCCATGGAACATGACGGAGGCTCCATTTTCCTCTTACCAGTCGCTAAAGAGATTCTCCAAGCTCATCGGAAAGTAAGAAGACATTGTTTTGGGTTGCTTCAAAGCTTGAGTGCCGTTGCAGAAATCAGATAGCACCACGACGGCGAACCTGTGGCATGCAGAGGTGGCACGCCGAACCCTCTCCGTAGGCATGCATGCAGGTCAGCTAGCCTTCAGGTTTCTGGCATGCGTGAAGACCAGCTGACTGGCATGTGCATGTGCACCGGCCAGCTGGTCTTCAGTTTCCAGCACTCCGGCACGCACGCACTTTGTGTTCTAGTTTGGGCACATTCAGTGCCGAAAAGGTTCGTCATCACTGAGATAGCAGCTTAAATACAGTTAGTCCTCAACTTACAAATTCTCTCAACACTGTTGAACTATTACAAAGTCTGCACTACTATAACTGTTAATCTTCTCATCACTCCTTATCACCCATCCCCTCCCACTTGTGATTGTAGGACTGTAACTTTGTCGCTTGTATCTTTACGATTTATATTGACTGTTTCCTAGTATGATTTGATTGCTGATTGCACCCTATGAATATCACTAAGTGTATGTTATGATTCTTGATTCTTAACGAATGTATCTTTTCTTTTATGTATACTGAGAGTATTTACACCAAGACAAATTCCTTGTATGTCCAATCACACTTGGGCAATAAAGCTATTCTATTCTATTCTATTCTATTCTATTCTATTCTATTCTATTCTATTCTATTCTATTCTATTCTATTCTATTCTATTCTATTCTATTCTATTCTACTCTACTCTACTCTGCTCTGCTCTACTCTACTCTACTCTACTCTACTCTATTCCAGTTCATTTCGTGACTGTTTAAGTCACAAGTGTCTACAGGAAAAAAATTGGTTGCAGAATTATAGCTGTCAATTTGTGCCAATTTTTGGAGATAGAACTATCTTTGGAAAATGATATTTACACACATACTTGTATAAACCAGGGAGTGACCCTAACTGTTTGAGAACATGTATTTTCTTAACAGGGATGTTTTTATCCCCTATATTGTAAATAGTGATGTCTATTGCTGGTCTAAGACCGTAATAAATTTCTATTCTATTCTATTCTATTCTATTCTATTCTATTCTATTCTATTCTATTCTATTCTATTCTATTCTATTCTATTCTATTCTTCTCACAACTGCACTGAAAAATGCGACTTATGACCTTTTTTCATGCTTACAACCTTTCCAGCATCCCCATGATCATAGGATCAAAATTCTGGGTTGACAGCTAGGTTGACAGCTGGAAAGTCATTGTACAGGAAGTCCTCAACGTACGACCATAAAAGGTTCAGACGGAAGCTGATGGCTCTTTTCCCTTTCTCTTTCTCTTTGCTACCCTAAAGGTGGTGGCACACTTAGAGGCGGACCTGGGGATTGAGGTGAAGAACGTGGCCATCCGCAAAATGAAATATTCCTTCCAGATCTGGTCAGCTATGATGTCTTCCAAGAGCAGTAATAATCAGGTATGTCGAAGGCAAATCTTTGCAAAGGTCTTTCCAAAATGTCTTCCCCCAGCTTGCCTGAGTGACTGCCCCTCCCCCAGGACAAAGTTATAGGTGGAGCATAGGAGGAGCACAGACCCCTTAAGAGTAACCCCCAAGTGAAAGATCCTCTAAAACAGGGGCATCCAACCTTGGGCCCTCCAAGAGAAGATCTGGTATGCATGGATTGCCCATGTGACTATGTAGGACAGG